>NW_023425529.1:141245113-141845113 GCF_014108245.1 Pipistrellus kuhlii | reverse complement strand
GCCATCTATAATAATAAAAGCATAATACTCTAATTAGATCAGACAGCCAGATATCCTTCTGGACGAAGCTGTGGTGGCAGGAATGAAGGCAGAGATGGTTAGGGGTGATCAGGCAGGCAGGTGAGCAGTTATGCACAATCAGGTAGGCAGGAAAGTGGTTAGAGGTGATGAGGCAGACAGGCAGAGTGGTTTAGGGCAATGAGGCAGACAGCCGAGCGGTTAGGAGCCAGCAGTCCCAGAATGTAAGAGATTGCAGGCTAGGTTGAAGAAACTCCTCTCCCCCTGTGCATGTATTTCATGCACTGGGCCTCTAGTGAGATAATAAAAGGTTGAAAATTGCTGCTGTATAGGAATGAAATGAATAAAGTATTCCTATAATCATATACACAGCTATGTTTTAAAAATATAATTTGAGAAAAATAGCCAGATATAAATACAAACTGTATCAATCTCAATGTTCAAGGTCAGGCAGACTAATCTATGGCTGTATGAATTTGGGCAGAGATGTTAGGTTGATGAAAAGGAGGCATGAGGGTGGCTGCTATTTTGAAGTTGTTCTATTTCTTGATACTGGTTTTGGTTCATGTCCTGAAAGTTTATTGAGCCATATGCTTTTATTTATGCATTTTTTTCAGTACACATTTTATATTTAACTCTAATTATAATAGAAAATATATAAAACAAAGTGAAGACTTAAAATTACATTTTCTAGTTAAAGTATTTTTTTCAGAGAATAAAACTTATTTTAAGGCCACTGTTATGAAATTTAAGCAAGCTGCTTATCTGCCTATTTCTTATATGAAAATAAGATTTATAATCGCGAACTTGCAAGATATTTTAAAATAAAAAAAATTGAATTGTACAATCTATGAAGCAGTGTGTTTTGTGGTAATAATCTGCTTTTAGGGAACTCCCCACCTCAACATCACTCCCAACAAAAAGAAATGTTATTTAGAGCAAATGAAATTCAAGGTTTGAACTTTAGGTGTGACATTTATGGGTCCTTGTCAAAATGTATTTCTTTTACTCTCTTGTTCCCAAAGGATATTCTCTTTAAAATGATCATGTCTACTAGGTATTCCTTGAAAGCTATTCTCATTTAGAAAACCTACAGTGGTTAGATTAGGTCTGCCATTCTCTGAGCTGAAGGTGAGTCTCCAGTTCCTCTTGTGATTTCCTTTAGAGCTGCCATGGAGCACATGTCCCTTTGCAACTAAAGTTGCAGCTACTGTCACATTGATGTGGTGCTACTGGAAAAAGGAGAAGAAAGCACTAAAGCTGGTCTTGAGCCTAAATAAGAAAAACCTTCAACTCAGCCCAATCTGGCACACCAGGGATTCAGAGTGCACGTTTAGGGGCAGAGTAAAACTCTGCTTTGATATTCTGATCTGTGAATGTATAGTAATATAAATTTTGTGACCTGACTCATGGGGAGGCTTTGGTATGACAAAATTTTGGTTTTATTGGATATAATAATGAACCTGATCATATATCCTAACCCTATAAGGACTTATGGTTCTATACAGTTATATATTTCTGATAGACATACATTCATACATATTTTTATAGTATAACAAGACACTCATAATGCATATTTATGATTTGTATTTAATTTTATTTTAGAGTGTTAGTTTTTAAATTCTTCTTCTCAGATTCTGAATTACTGAACAGTATATCTCAAGGGAGGTGGAGATTAACAATTTCCTTCCTTCCATTAATCCACTCAACAAAATAGTAACACATTTGTAATTGTTTACATTATCTACACTAATAAAAGAGAAATATGCAAATTGACCATACCTCCATGATGCCCACCAGTTGATCAGGAGAGAATATTAGCCCAACAAAGATGGCGGGTTAATTTTTATATGAAGGCACAGAACGAAGACTGAAGGCTCTGGCCCAAATGAAGACTGAAGATTGAAGACTGAAGACTGAAGACTGAAGAGCCATGGCTTTTCCACTGTGGCCAGAGCAGAGAAGCCTCAAGGCTTGTCTTCTCCACTGCAGCTGGAGGAAAACCGGTGCCAGCAGCCAGGGGAAGGAAGGCCTATTGCACTTATCTTCATACGACAGGCCTCTAGTACTTGTATAAAAGCTTTTCTTGGAAGAAAATATACTTATAATACAAAAATCTGGGGTACTGTTTTGAAATAGTATTTTATAAATATCAATAAATATATTTAAATATTACTTAACATAATTTAATATTTGATATAGTTTAATATCTTTTCAATTCTGTAGACCCCACATATAAATCAGGAAGTGATTGTAATCATTTAGTTTAAAGTAGATTAAATTTATTGCATTATATTTTATGTATCAAACCTGTCATGTATTCTGATCCTAACTGCCTACATAATGATTTATTAGAATTTTTTTCATAATTCATCACAAAGAAAAAAATTCTAGGCACAAAGGTATGTGGAGAGAGCTTGATGGCTCATACATTTGAAATTGGAGGTTCAAGCTTGTTTGCTTGTAAACAGAATATATTATCCATTTAAAATGTTTGAAGATATTCAACTCAAAAAAGGAAGGCAGTCATTGGATCTATTAATAATAAATAACTAAGTCAGTTTCTCTTAAATTATCTCTCATTTGTTCTGTCCATCCTCATCTCTAAATATTAATTCCCTCAAGAAGCCTTATCCTTTAAGAAGAATTAATATCATCTAGATCTGAACATTTGTTTATGTTACAAACTCTTGCATTAAAAAAATGTATTTGTATTATAGAAAAAATGCAATGGAAGGGATCAAGAGCAAAACAGTTGATAACTACTTGTAAATAAAAGTTACTATTACAGAATTTATAAATACATTGTATAATTAATTTAAAAGACTGATATCTATATTACATATCTTGTAAAGTATTATCACAAACCAATTCATAAATAGAAAACTGCTGGGCCCTTGTTTAAAAAAGAAAGAAAGAAAGGGTTGTCTGTACCGATGGACCTGTATTTAGAAGTGGAGTCATTTCCTAGGCTCACGCCTTGGGTATCATGAGATGATATTGTATTATCTCAATATTAAGCAGTCAT
The DNA here is from genome assembly GCF_014108245.1 of Pipistrellus kuhlii. Taxonomy (NCBI): domain Eukaryota; kingdom Metazoa; phylum Chordata; class Mammalia; order Chiroptera; family Vespertilionidae; genus Pipistrellus; species Pipistrellus kuhlii. The sequence continues at coordinate 141,842,067 of NW_023425529.1, read as the reverse complement.
AGCCCCTCAGGGACATATTCTTACCTATGATGCAGAGCAACTCAATAATAAATTTTCTCCCAATTGTCAGAACATGATTTTCACTTTTCCCAAATTGATTTGTAGGATTTATTGATTTATTAGTCTGAGACTAGCTGATACAATACTTTTCTACTTGTTATTTGACAATATTTATATACAGGATTAATCTCCTTTTACATTTATATATGAGAAAGGTATATATAGAAAGCTGGAGATGAATATAGGTTGCAGTTGTTCAAACACTATTTTAATTGCTCTTTCTTAATCGCCTTTACCCCTTTTCATTTTTCATGGTGCCTTGTTGGAGGATTTATTTTATTTTGTAGTAATGTTATTTATAGGCTTTAGCAGTAGTTCTTAAACTTATAGTGAGAATCTGTTAGAGAACTAATTTAAATACAAATTCTTATATTTATCAGCAAAGATTCTGAAACAATAAATTTGTAGTCTTAGGCCAAAAAATGCCTGTGTGTAGTGGTCATTGCAGGTCATTCAAATACAGTGATTTTCATAATATACTAGAATCTAGACAATCATTATATGAAGAGGTAGAAGTAGCCTTATTAGCTTTAGATAACTCCATATTAGAATTTGAAGTTGAAAACTTAGTAGGTAATAGAGTTTGATATTGCTTTATTTCTTTATTTTTCTTTTTATTGTTCCCTTTTTTTTGGTATATATTGTCTGAAGTGCCTATGTTTGGTGTTATGTTTTAGAAACAATTTTGAGTAATATTGTTTTTCTAGCCCAATACAATCATAAAGTCAACAAATCATCAGGTATCACTAGGATTGGAATGCTATTGCTCTTCTTGCCCTCTTTTCACTGGCAGAATTAAGACGCTGACATTTGGGAATGAACTGACTCATATGGAATGAGAGAGAACCCTGCATGGGACACCTTCTATGTAGAAATCACATTATTGTCATTGGACACCCAATGTTTAGCAACTTGCATGAGATTCATTTTTTAAAGCCAAAAAGGATCTTTAAAAGATTTAAAATAGCAATAAATTGTGTATTTGTCTTATCTATCTTTTGTCTTTATTTTCTCTTTCCTTATTTTTTTTTCTTTCTTTATTTTTATTTTAATCAGCAGAAGTTTACCAGAGTGACTATCACACTGTGGGTATTCTCCAGTATTTGTGAATGAACAATTAAATAAATGAGTAAGTGACTCAGTTTTATATTCTTAAATAAAATTGATTGTCTAAAGCAGTGAGTTTTTAACCTTTTTAGTCTCATAAAAAGTAATTGCTAAAATTAAATAGCACACCAAAAAACATTTTCCCAATTTATTAAGAAAAATAGATATACTTTTAATTCATTCATACCAAACAGCTATTGTGTTGCCTGATGTCATTTTTTAAAATTTGAAAATCTAAGGAAAAAGAGGTCAGTGTCCCTGACTAAATAGTAAAGCATTTCATGTTTTTCAAAAATTCTTGCTGCAAACCAATGTGTCTCTGTGGGCATACCCGTTGAAAATTGCTATTTTAAGGGGAGATGTCATTGAAATTGTATTTTTTTATTGTTTACAATTGTCTTGGTTGAATATTATCCCTAAATTTTTTTTTTATGTCCACAGGAGCGTTAAATGATCCCTTATTTAAAAATAGGGTTTCTGCAGATGTAATCAAGTTAAGATGAAGTCATATTAGATTAGAGTGTGACCTAAATCCATTATGATTGGTGTACTTAAAAAAAGAGGAAAATCTGAGCGCGCTCATGCGCGTGCGCACACACACACTCTAAAGCACATGTGTCAAACACAAGGCCCGCGGGCCAAATCCGTCCCGCCAGGCCTTGCAATGTGGCCCGCACTGCGCTGTCATCACTGCACTGCGCTGCGTTTCCATCACAATGACAGTTTATGACTGTTCAGTAAACCATTCGGCCCGCGATTTAGGCTGGATTTTAGATTTTGGCCCCTTCTCTGATTGAGTTCGACTCCCCTACTCTAAAGAGAAATTCCTATTTCTTCCTCCATGTGAAATGGAGGAAGAAAGAGGAATGATAAAATTAGAAGGTGAGGAATGCTAAGCATTGCCAGTAGCCACCAGAAGCTAAAGAAAAACATGGGAAATATTATGTCTTGGACTCTCAGAGATAGTATGACCTTTGATTATACCTTGGCTTTGTACATTTATTTAACCTACACAATTATGATAGAAAAATTTCTGTTGTTATACCCACCTCAATTCGTAGTACTTCATTTTAGTACACTAAAAGTCTAACACAATGACCAATAATTTTAGAAAAATAAACATAAAACAATGATTATATTCTTGATTCATTTTTCTCTTATTAGTTTTTAAGTAACCAAATATATACTTAAATATATCCTTTCTGCATACTATTCGCTCAATCTCCACCTCTGTTTATTAAAATCTTTGACACCACTGAAACCGGTTTGGCTCAGTGGTAGAGCGTCGGTTTGCAGACTGAAAGGTCCCAGGCTTGATTCCAGTCAAGGGCATATACATTGGTTGCGGACACATCCCCGGAAGGGGGTGTGCAGGAGGCAGCTGGTCTATGTTTATCTCTCATCGACATTTCTAGCTCTCTATCTCTCTCCCTTCCTCTCTGTAAAAAATCAATAAAATATATTTAAAAAATATTTGACACATATAATATATCTACATCTTACATAATAATAGATAAACATGTAAATTTACCATACCTCCATTACTCCCAAGGCCAATCAGAGAGAGTATGCAAATTAACCCAACAAAGATGGGGGTTAATTTGCATATATACCTGGGTCTCGGGGAACCGCCTTGGCACCCAGGTCACTTGCAGCCAGCCATCGGATGGAGTCTTTAGTCTTGGGGAGGGGCTGAGTCTGCAATCAGAAGGGTGAGGGGTCCCCTTCCCAAGCCTAAAGCCTGGGGCAAAGGCTTTCAACTTGGGAAGGGGCCAAGCCTGTGATCGGAGGGAAGGTGAAAAAAATCAATGGAAACATATCCTCAGGTGAGGATAAAAAGAAAAATAAAGAAATGTCACATCCTATGAAAGACACATCTTGAAAAAGAAAGTTATCACTTTTTTCATGGCGAAAGGATTGGAGTTCTTATTGATGAAAACACCTTGGTGGCTATAGCAACAGCGTGATGGGTCTGGCACCTTTCCCTGATCAACCCAGTTGCCTCCTGCAAAGGGAGGCCAGACTACATCTTAGGTCTGCTCCTAACAGAGAGCAGGCCTAAGCCATCAGCAGGACATCCTCTGAAGGCTCCCAGTATGTGAGAGGAGGCAGATTGGGCTGAGGAACCCCTCCCCAGTGCACAAATTTCATGCACAGGGACCCTACTGATACATAATGTTTATACAGGTATAATTTCATAGAAATCTTATTTTAGCTGTATATGTAAAATATGGTGTTAGTAATTGAAGAAATCATATCTGTAGTGTGTGTTTGGAGTAAATAAGTTCTACTCTTGAAATTTGAAATTAAAAGTTATCTCATAAATAAGGAAGAACCAACTATTTTCTTAAAGGGAGATAGTTGATGAGCCCTGGTTTTCTTCAAAAGTCTCAGACTATCACCAATGAGAGATGATTACGGCAAACATATCATGGATAATCTCAACAAACGTTCTTATGTTCTCTGTACTAATATGCCTTTTCTTTAATAATTTAATTATGATAATGCTAGAATTTCTCACTAGAAAAGCAAGCCACAGTTTAATAGAGTTTCACAGGAAAAAGTTCATGATTTACAATTGGTATGGGATTAGGCTAAGCATTCGTCTCAAATGGTTCATGCAGCTCACACTGGGCTCCAAAGGCAGTACAGCTTGTACTCATTTTAATTATGTTTGAAGCCAGTTATTTGGAGCCTCTCAATGATAGTGCCCCTTTGTGGGATTTGAATTAGTGTAGAATAATTGACGCTGCATTCTACCCCCATGGCTTCCCACTTAAGGATTAATTGCTAACATTTTGCTTTGTCCTTATGTACATTATGCTCTAAACATAAGGACTTTTAATAATTAAGGGAAATTACTAGTACTCTGACCAGCAGAGTGAATACAAACTTGTGTTAACAATACTATAAGCCTCTGTGTCTTATAGCACAGGAAATTACAATAATGTTCTAAAACTCAATGTCAAGTTTTATTTCTACAATAGCAATTCTTTGAAGCTAATGCTTATTCCATAGAAGCTCTGAAGCTAATGCTTGTTCTCATCCTTTGTGCTATTGTCATAGATTTTAAATTTAAAAAGATATATTAAGTACAATTGGCATACAAAAACTGTTTGTATTTGTTGTACAACTTGATGAGCTTGAAAATAAATATAAACCTATGAAACTGTCACCACAATCTATGCAAAAACATATCCATCACTTCCAAAAGTTTCCTCCTTGTCCTCTTCATTTATTATTATTTTATATTGTGTTGTGCACACTTAATTGTCTTCATAAATAAAAACTGGACACAGTATTTATATACTCCTGACATATTAATCATTTCTGGTGTTTTCTGTATGTTTGTGTATGCCTCAGTTTTGTCTGAATCTTTTTATTTACACCTAGGAAATGTTTTAAATAGTATAATTCACCATACAGCTAACAATAGATATTTTTAATTATTATTTGTCTGAAAATGTACATAGTTTGCTTTTAATATGAAGAATATTTATACTTGAAATATAATTCTAAGTTGACTAGTTTTTTGTGTCTTTGTTTTGTTTTCTATCAGCTTCTTAAGATTACCATTTCAATTCCTTTTGGCTTATGCAATTTCCATGAAAATTTGTTTCTTGTAATTGTTAACTTGATGACCTATATTTTCATTCTTTGTTTGTAAGATGTGCTTTATATCATCTGTGTCAGTCTTTAAAAAAAAAAAAAAATATATATATATATATATATATATATATATATATATATATTTTTCACAGAAGAAGGGAAAGGGAGAAAGAAACATCAGTTACAGAGAATCATTGATCGGCTGCCTCGTAAATTCCCTCTACTGGGGTTCGAGCCCACAACCAGGGCATGTGCCATGATCAGCAATCAAATAGTGACCTCCTGGATCTTAGATTGATGCTCAATCACTGTACCATGTCAGGCTAGTGATTATAATTTTCTATTGGGTGATTTTTTTTATATATTTATACTTCTTGGGGATTGTTGACTTCCTTGAATATGTGGTTTTAGAGTTGCCAAAAAATTGGAACATTTTCAATTAATTTCTAAAAATTTTTTCTGCTCATATATCATCCTGTGACTAAAATTACATGTCATTACATGATATTTTCCCATAAGTCAATGAAGTTCTGTTCATTCCTTCCATTCTTTCCAAACTGTGCTTCATTATCTGTAATTTCTGTTTCTCTGGCATCAGGTTAGTTGTTTTCTAATATGCTATTAATCCCGTCTAGTGATTTATTTTTATTTCTATCAGAGAGAAAGGGAGAGGGAGAGAGAGATAAAAACTCTAATGATGAGAGAGAATCATTGATTGGCTGCCTCCTGAATGCCCCTACTGGGGATTGAGCCCACAATCTGGGTATGTGCCCTTGACCAGAATTCAACCCAGGACCGTTTACTCAATAGGCCAATGCTCCATCCACTGAGCCAAACCAGCTAGGGTCCATCCAGTAATTTTCAAAAACTAAAATAAATAGTTTATATTTTACACAGAATACTCATGATAACTTTTTATAGGTTCCATCTACTGTTATCCTTGTCTCTCAATATGTTTATCTTTTCTTTGATCATTTTAATAATAAATGCTTTAGCCAAAACTGGTTTGGCTCAGTGGATAGAGTGTCGGTCTGTGGACTGAGAGGTCCCGGGTTCGATTCTGGTCAAGGGCATGTACCTTGGTTGCGGGCTCATCCCCAGTAGGGGGTGTGCAGGAGGCAGCTGTCATTGATGTTTCTAGCTCTCTATCCCTCTCTCTTCCTCTCTGTAAAAAATCAATAAAATAAAAATTAAAAAAATAATAATAAATGCTTTAAAACTCTTGCTTAATATTTTAACTTTTTATTGATTTCTGACTCTGTTACTTTTGAAAAATGTTTCCAATTTATGTGTCACCTGTTCTTGTTTATTTTTATGTCTAATAATTTAAAATTATACACCAAATATTACAGATACTAGAGGCCCGATGCAAGAAGATTCGTGTAAGAGGGGGCCTTCCTTCTCCTGGCTGCCGAAATCACCTTTGCTCCAGCTAGAGCTACCTTTTTGCCTTCCCATGCTTCCCTGAGAGCTGCTGGGGCAGTGTGGAACGCTGCGTCGTTGCCATGGCAATGATGCAAGTGTCCCACCCCGAAACCGGCCTCTGTGCGCCTGCATATACAAATTAACACACCATCTTTGTTGGGTAAATTTGCATACTCACTCCTGATAGGCTGGTAGGTGTTGCGAAGATATGGTCAATTTGCCTCTTACTCTTTTATTAGTGTATATTATACAGTTGAGAGACAGAGGTGCTGAGTTTTATCTTAGGATGAAGTCAATTTACTTGAAAACTAGTTCATCTTTTTGAGAATTACTTTAGAGTTCATTATATATATGGTGTCTACTTGTCTATAGTGTTTCCTTTTGATCTAGGTTAGTCATGTGTTGAGAGCTTTCTGTGGTCTTTACTGATTTTTTTTTTTTTGAGTTCTTTTCTATTTGCTAAGATGTTCAGTGTTCTTTTTCATTCTAATTATTTTCAACACAATTATATTCTATTTTGTTATGAGTTCCAGAGATACTATCTCACAATCCTTGAATACTTACTTGCTCTTATGCCAATAGTTGTTCTTTTCTGAATAGTTGTTGTTTCTCTCTACTTTCATGCAAGGAGTAGGAATGCATGAAATTTAGCCCAACCTTAAAGAAGGCACTTATTTATTTATAAAGCTTTGTCTCTGTTTAGCTGTCTCTTCTCCAGTACTTTGTCTTGCAGTGTTTTGACATCTTAATAATTAAAAATTCTGATGTCAGCTTAAGAAGTCTCACATATTTTATGTGCTGCATCTGTCCTCACATGCAGACTGTGGTTTAGAAAAGTCTCTGGCAGAGAATCACTGTAATCATGTAGCTTATCTCATGCAGCATTCTTATCTCACAGATCATGGTTCTCTGTGAGAGGGCAGGGCGGAGTTATCCTCCATTTTGTAATTGAACCCTAGCCCTCACCCAACCAATCAGGGTTAGCAGAGGCAGTGACATCACCAAGGACCAGAGTAAAACCCCTGGACTGGGCGAAATTCGCTTTCTCTTCTGCCATGCTGCTGGCTTGAGTAGGACAGAGCCCATGCTAGCATGGAAAAGGCTCTTTTGTTTATTGCATCGGACTCGACTCCCTGGTGGTCCTTGGGGATCACAACGTCGGGGTGTAACACTGTGCTGTCTGTTGTGCCACAAGTGAAAGCTTTTACTTTTTGCTTCCCCTACCTCAACCTAGTTATTTAGTTGTTTCTGATTAAAGGACTAATCTGGTACTTATTACAACCTCATGACTAGAGGTATAAATCAGTTACAGAGTTTTAATTATAAAAATCTATTTCAAAATTATAAATTCATTAGTTTAATTATTTTAGTTAAATAATCAAATATGATTATTTAAAATAAAAACAAGTGTAAAAGTATATAATTGTGAACACCAGCTTTTTTTTTTAAACCCAGAGGTCAATGACCTTGACTGAAGTAATCTTATATAATAAAAGTCTAATATGCTAAGTGTCCGGTCTGCCAATTGGCTGTTCAACCAATCAAAGTGCAATATGCCAATTCCAACATGTCATAATTATAAGAGTTTTATCAAAAGGTTGAAACTTGGAGGCACAACAAGGGCTGAGTCACATATGTAATTACCTGTTGGAATGGCTAATAGGCACTTCCCCCAAACTTGAATAGAATGATTGTCTACTACCAGACAGCTCAGAGCATCTCAATCTACATATTATTGCCTCCTGCTGGCCAAATAGATGAACAACTGAAGGTTATTCCCCAATCTGACAATGCTTATGTATCCTACCCTTTGAAGTGCATTATCTCCACTGCCTTAGGACCAATTGTGTTAATAAAAAGCAAGGGGTCCTGATACAAAGAGAGTCTTTAGCTCCTTTAGCTGAAGCTCCTCTGACCCCCAATGCCTTTCAAAACTATCTTTCCTCTTTGGACTCCTTCTTAATCTATACACAGCCTTTCTCCAGATTGCTGAACCCTTTATAATGCTGGGACAAGAACCCTGGCAGCTAATGTTCTGCTAAGGTAACTCAACACTTGCTATGACATGCACTGACCACCAGGGGGCAGACACTTCAACCGATAGGTTAGCTTGCTGCTGGGGTCTGGCAAATCAGAACTGAGTGAGACATGCCCTGGAGCCCTCCTGTGGTCCCTCCCCACCAGGGGTCAGTCATAGTGAGCTGAGTGGTAAGAAGCAACAAGCAGGTGTGTGCTAATGAGTGAGGGATCCAGGACATCCCTTGAGAGGTCCCAGACTGCAAGAGAGTGCAAGGTGCAAGTCGGGCTGAGTGACTAACCCCCCAGTGGACAAATTTTATGCACTAGGCCTCTAGTATAACTATATAGTTCAAGATTTTATACACCAATCCTGACACATGACTCAAACTCATGTGTTTTACTGCTTATCCCTTCTATAATTCTGTAATGATTAATTTCATATATTAACTGAACTAGGCTCTATCTCTGCAAGCAAAAGCTTAATCATTAATGTATCAGAAAACTTAAGTTTCCAGATTTGTAGTAATTAGTAAATTATTGTAAAACTTTCAGCCACATCATGCTATGCTCCATGTAGTTGATCTCCAGTACTGGAGATCAACTCTGTGTCCCAATCATATTTTATTCAGTTGACTCAGATTTCCTGTCTACGCATTAACATTTATTTTGCTATGGAAACTATGTTAATTAATCAATATTATGTGTTGATAAAAATGTAGAGTGCTTGAAGAAAGCTAATAAGACTGGAAAAAATATTGCCTGGAACTGTTCATTTAATACCTTAAGGTATGCAAATGCATAGGTTCATGAATATATTGTAGAAACCATGTCTGTGTTTTTTCATAAATCTATTTCTATTATCTGGCATGAAATCTGGACCACTGTGTGTCTAATTAATATCTCTTGAATGATTAAAGTTCACAAAATGTATCCCGTGAATTCTGTATTGTACTCAGCATTGAAAAAAATATTTTATTCTTCTTCAAAAATATTTTTATTGATTTTAAAAAGAGAGGAAGGAAGAGAAAGAGAGAAACATCAGTGTGAAAAGGAAACATCAATAGCTGTCTTCTGTACACACTCTGAGCAGGGACAAAACTCACAACCTGTGCATGTGCCCTGACAGGGAACTGGCAATCTTTTGATGCGCACTGTCTCATTCTTTTTCTTTTTTTTTCTTTTTTTTTTTTTCTTTTTTTTTTTTTTTTAAGGATACATTTTACTTTACTTTGTATACAGTTATAAAGTATTATTTGGACCTAAATGTTTTGAAATATTTGAAAAAATATGATAATTGTAAAATATCTTTATAGAATTGTGACTGAATTCAATATTTAATTTATCTGATGTGGCCATTCTACTAGTATGTTCATCAGGAAAAGAGGGGAAAAGATTAACTTAGTTAGAAAGGGAGAATATTGGAAGATAAATATTGGCTGAATTACATATAAACATGGCTTGTTGGATTAAACTTTTACTTGGTCAATATTCACACTTCTAAATAATGAATAATTTCTTTTGACTTTTCTAAAGAGACATATCATTTTACTTTTTTCATTTTTCCCTGTGGGCTTGTTCCTGTCATGCCCCTAAATTAGTAATGCAATACTTTGTATATGGGAAGTATATCAAATTATTTTAGTTTTCATATTATGCTAAATTTTGTAACTTATTACTCCATTTTTGTTTTGTTTCAATATTTATATCTCAAAATAAGAACTAATATATTTTATATATAAATACTTGCATATACATGAATTAAAATATTCTGCTAGAACAGAGGCTATATTCCCTTATTTATTTATACACTTTTCAGAATAGACTGGTCTGCATACAGCAGTCATCCTATATGTACCATTTAGTGACAGATAATTAAATACATTCTTTCTGAAAATCATTTCTCAATGTTTATATAGATCAAGATTAATCCCCAAACAATTATTTGAAATGGCAACAACAAAAAATGCTACCCAGACTTTTAATTTTGAGAAGGGAATATATGAGGCAACAGTACAGATGTTAAAGGAACCACATACATTAATAATAAATAGAAATTGTGCTGGACAAGAAATTACTTCCAGGTGCCTGTCATCTTATTTAATCCTCATCATAGTTGATGTAATTATTATTATTGCTTCTGCCTTTCAAATGATTTAAGCAAAGATTTAAGAAGTTAAAATCTTGTTAATAATCACATAATTAGTAAGTGATATAGCCAGGACAGAAACTCAATTTGGCATGACTCTAAATTTTGTAGTCATTACCACAGTGGGAAATGTTAGCTTTAGTAGCTTTAGCTTATAAGTGGTCACACAGGGACTAAACATTGTCTTATATGTATATTTCACATAGGCCCTAAGATTAGATAGGAATAGAAAAATGTTAGAAAATAATGAAATATATTCTTCCAAAACATGAATTTAAAAGCTGAATACATCTGAGGTACCTGAATTCAAATAAAATTCTACAAAGCAGAAAAAGTGCTCTAAAGAAATTCTAAAACTGAATGTCACTTCCACTTTATAAATTCCCAATCCATTTATGTGATAACACTTAATCCTATTTTCTGTCTTTCACATCACCTTTGGAAAATAACTTCTGTAACTCTTCAAAATGAAGAGAATGTGCCCTGATGAAGCAGACATATTTTTCTCCTCATTCATGCCATAATTTCAGTCTGATAATGACTAAAATGTCAAGTTGTCTTCATTTAGTATTTTCCAATTTAAAGTTACAAACATTCAATGAGCATTTAAAAAAATACAGATTCTAAATTTTCCAAGCCTAAGTGAGATGTGCACATTGAATTATTTTCAGACATATATAATTAAAAAGATTTTCAAAAAAATTAACTGAATCTTAGTAAAGAATTGTACCACTATTTTTATTTATATCCCTTTGAAGGCAAAGGATAAGTGGTTGCAGCTGATTCCTGCTATAACTAAGAAAGAGGTGCAATGCCTGGTGGTCAGAGAGTTATAGATAGAGTTACAGAGAGATAGTTATACATCTGTAAGAAAACCAAAGTGAGAAACTTGAAATTCTTAAAATGGTCAAGGCTAACTTTCTGAATGATGTGAGATTTGAATTATATAGAGAAACCCAATCAATAGGATATATATATATATATATATATATATATATATATATATATATATATATATATAAAGAGATTTATTATGAGGAGTTGGTTCATACAATTAAATCACTGAGAAGTCCTCAAGTTGCAGACTCAGAAAAGCCACTGGTTTCATTCCAGCTCATGTCCAAAGGCCTGAATCAAAAGGAGCCAATGATGTAATCCCAGAACAAGGACTGCAGAAACCAATATCCCAGCTTAAGTAGGCAGCCAGATAGCAAGAATGGGCACATTGCTCCTTCCTCAACTTTTTTGTTTCATTCAGGCCCTCAATGAATTGAGTGATGTCCACTGACTGGTGAGGATGTCTATTTTATTGAGTCCACTGACTCAGATACTAATTTCATCTGGAAACACCCTCACAGGCACATCTAGAAACAAGGTTTGAACTAGGCACCTGTTGTACCATTCAAAGTTCACACATAAAATTAATCATTATAGCCCTAACTGGTTTGGCTCAGTGGATAGAGCATGGGCCTGCGAACTGAAAGGTCCTAGGTTCCATTCTGGTCAAGGGCATGCACACATTGCCAGTGGGAGGTGTGCAAGAGGCAGCTGATAGATGTTTCTCTCTCATTGATGTTTCTAGATCTCTATCCCTCTCTGTAAAACATGAATAGAATATTTAAAAAAATAATCATTATAGCACCTGAAATTTTAAATAATTAATAATAATGATAATAATTAGCTGGAGTAGAAGGGAAACATCTACTGGGAAATAGAAAGTAAGCAAAAGGCCAATGAAACTCTCTATAGGGGCTAATTCATATTTTCTGACAATAGATATGTAAAATAATGTTGCACAATACAACATGGTTTTTCTATAAACTATAAGAAATCTAATGTATTGGTTCATAAAGTGTCATGTAGTAGAAAATAAAAGATGGATTTTACAATATGGGCAACACTTAAATTGTGGAGGGTCCTTAATATCTTCCTAGATTTATCTTTATCCTATAGTTGATGGCTAATTATGTAAGGGAGTGAGCCATATCTTTCATGGGACAATCCTGGAGAAAAACAAAACAATTAGATTGCAAGAAATGCTGGTTGTCTAAATACATGCAGGATATTATAGGAAGAGGAAGGTGGCAAAGGTACTTAATAAATTTCTAACATGTGAAAAAAAGGTGTATGCTAATGCTATTGCTGGCATAAAGTATTCTGTAGTAGCCAGTTTAATCAGAACATAAAAAAAAAATAATTCCAGATAGAAATGACAGCAGGAAGTTGGATATATAAGAAAAAGACTCAAATCTTTGCTGACTGTTTACCTGTATATAAATGTGAAAGGGTAAAGCATTTTTACCACTATTATTTTGTTGGCTAAATGTGGAATTCAAGGTGGAACAATAATATGAAGAAACAAAGTTGAAAAAACAGAGCTCTAAGTGAGTGTGGGATAGAGTTAAAGGACTAGTTTGTTTAGTAATCAAACATTATAGGTATGTCATATATATGATTAAATTTCTTTATTGATTAAGATTTCACAGATTTGTCCTCATTCCCCCATTCCCATCCCAAACCCCTCCCCATGCATGCCCCCACCCCCCTGTTATCCTTGACCACTGGTTAGGCTCATATGGATGCACACAAGCCCTTTGGTTGATCTCTCCCCTTTATCCCCACCCTCCCATACCCTCCCTCTAAGGTCTGACAGTCTGATCCATGCCTCCTTGTCTCTGGGTCTATTCTTGTTCATCAGTCTATGTTGTTCATCATTTCCCCTAGATGAGGGAGATCATGTGCTACTAGAAATACACTTATAAGAACTGAAAATGAGATAAGCAATAATGGTTATGCTGAAAGGCATATGAATCAGTCTGTAGTGAGTTTCTTTCTGGGCCAACAGTTCTTTTGAGACCCAATTTCAATGTCAAACAGTTCCTTATGTGTACATGTCAGCAATGATATTTCAGTTCTGGATAGTGGACAAATAATGGTAATGGAGGTCTGACCCTCTTTGGTTTGGTCCTGGGAAACCTGCATCAATGCACAGCTGCTGACTGCTATTAAGGCAAAGTGTCATCAGTGTCTTCCATCTCTGGACTGCTTCTCTTCTGTCTTCATGGCTGGAGTAGTCCTGTCAATTCCTCTCTGTTGCTGGAATCCACACGGTCTCAGAGTTGTCTTATGAAAATATACAAACATATATTCTCAAACAAAAGTTAATGAAGGAATATTTTCTATAAATTTGACTTGGGATCCTTTTTCATATTTTGCCCAAATAATTTTCCTCTGGCTTGTTTTGACACCATGGGTGTCTAGCTGTTAGCATTACAATTAATTTTCTAAAGTACAAGTTTTCTAGACGTAATTTACTTACAGAATATTTTTCCTTACATGATATTTTCTACTATCCCTCCCTTTTTGTAATATATTTTGAAGAGGAATAACCTTTATTTTTCTGCTTTTCCTAAGTCATTAGTCAACTTGTGTGTGTGTGTGTGTGTGTTTATTTTTTTTTTTTTTCAGAGAGCCAGTGGTGATAACAAATACCAATATATAAGGAGAGAAATGTGTTTGTTGAATCCTAGATGATAAATTGCCCCTGGGTATATTTTCAATGGGAGCATCTATATAATAAAGAGGTAACATGCAAATTGATCCTTGCATCACAAGATGACCTCCCCACATCATCACAAGATGGCCACCCCCACATTGTCACTAGATGGCCGGCAGGGGAGGGAAGCTGGGGGTGACCAGGCCTGCAGAAGAGGGCAGTTGGGAGTGATCAGGCTGGCAGAAGAGCAGTTAGGTGTCAATCATGTTGGCAGGGGAGTGGTAAAGTGTTTATCAGGCCAGCAGGGGTGTGGTTGGGGGGCTATCAGGCTGGCAAGTAGAGTGGTTAAGGGTAATCAGGCAACCAGGCAGGCGAGGGTTTAAGAGCCAGCAGTCCCAGATTCTGAGAGGGATGTCCAACTGCAAGTTTAGGCCTGAGCCTCGCAGGGTCCCAGATTGGAGAGGGACACCCCCTCAGTGCACAAATTTTGTGCACCAGTCCTTTAGTCTACTACAATTTTTGGGAAGTGATTGTTAGGCCCTTAATTACAACAAGAGATGCCTGGAGGTTATAGCGATTTAATAAAATAAAACTGAATGTACACAAGTCTTAAAACCATTGCAGGGCTGATGAATATGAATAAGTATAAAGGTATACAATTGGATGTTTTAGTGACTCTTTACATCTTTTCTTATAAAAATCATATAGATCCAAGCATACCCTTTACATACCCTTAAGATAAGTACAAGTATGCCATTGTAAGAAAAGAGAACCACAGAGAAACAACCTAATTTAAATCTTTCAGTTACCCATGTTTGACTAGAGCTCTGCTCTGCATACCAAATGTCTCTTGGCTTTAGTGTTAAAGCTTGACTAAAGGAGAGCTTTTGGCAGCCAGCATTGTCTTAGTGTAATCAGGCACTTAGCAACCCTGACATTGGATGCTGGCATTCTTTGTTTGGAAACAGGAGTTGATTTCACAATGAACTCGTTGATTGCTAATTTAGTGCACTAATGTGGAGAAGCAGGGGGCCTCCATTCTGCACCTGAATCCAGATGTCAGTTTACTACCAAGATAATAAAGATTATTTTCACTCACTTAGAGTCTACAGAGATTTCAGAGTGTGCATTTTCTCAGACTCTTTGCTCTTACCTTTCTCAATAAAGATCATGAATGGTCATTATTGTTTCTATAGATCTTCCCTAGGCTATACAAATATTTTAAAAAATGAGCATGTCACTTAATAATAATTAATTAAATGAATTTAAATAATTAAACTAGCAACACTCTTATAATGAGACTAAAAGAGGTACATATTTTAAAAAGTTTGACACTTAAAAATATAATATGTGTATTAATATTCTGTAATTTGTCAAAATCTATCACACATATTTAGCAAATTTGTATATATTAAGAAATATTCTATGGTTTTAATATTAAACAAAAATGTTAATGATATAAATTTATTTCCATAATAGCTACCTACATATACTTTTACAGATCAGTGAAAACTAAATTCAATCTCTACTAAACCTTTCTAGAGGGTGAAAAAAAGAAAGATGAAGCAATTGAATATATCATTTATAATTACAAGAAAATCATAAAAGTAGCATCATTACTTTATAATCTCACTGAAAATAAAATGGTGTAGCCCGTAAGACACAACATAGGGACACATTCAAAATGATATAAACAAAATAAATACAGAATGCAACTGAAAGATTCCAAATACCCTTTTAAAGATAAAATGTGCATAAAATGAAATCAATGAAAATAACATAAACAAAACATCGAATTGCATTATACAATTAGTAGTACATGAGTTGTTAATCAAGAGAGTTCAGAATTCTTTTTCACTGACTTTATTTATTAAGGCTATGTGCTCAGCAATAGATTAAGAGGAAATACCATCAAAAGCCTTCAGCAGATAAAATTGCACTGTGTAAACTAAATTAAGGTATGCATATTTCACTGAAAGTAAATATATTTAAGTTTGATTCAATTTTGTTTAACTAAATATGGAGAAAAATGTCTATACATATATATATATGTCTTTTATGAAATATATATATTTATAGAACGTTTCTGGGAAATGTTTGAATTTTTTGTGAAATGCTTCAGTTGAATGATGTCAAATGGACAGATTTAATTATGAAATAATCACTGTTCTCCTACAATATAAAATCATACATTTTAATATTTTATGTATTAAGAAGTAATAGAATTTATGACACTATAAATAAGTGCAACAGAGTAATTTCAATAGAAATGTTATGCAAAGAATTAGATGTTCTAATTTTTAAAATGCTACATAATGAATGGCATTTCAAAATCTATTTTCTTCTTGTAATTTAATTAGCATATTGTTATCTTTTGAGAAGTGCTTATTGAATAAGTAGAAAGAAACAAATGAGATGTTCGCTAGGATTTGCCTTGATGTTGGAGTGCAGAACTTTGTTGTGTTAATGTGTTCTTGTCTTGTTGTTATTGCTGTTTTAGGGTATGTTCCAAGAAGACTCCCTGCGAATTAAAAAGGTGGTGACTATAAACCTTTTGCAAATCTTGCAGGATCTGTGAGGAGTTATTATCTTGCAATCCTCAGCTTTGAATGAAACTTCTGACAGATCTAAAAATATGATGAATGAATGATCACTTCCACCTGCAAATTTCCTTAAAACACCTTGACTATTTGGAGGCACAAAATCCACACACCTTGTCCCCTGGGAGAGGAGGAGCAACTTGTAACCTTGGTGCCAAATTAATGTCAAAACTGAAAGATCAGAGAAAATGGTGTTAAATGTAAGACACGTGCTCCCTCTAACACAAATGATTGTGTCTACATGTCATGAAGATTTCTGTATCTCCTTTCATATTTCAAGGAGCTCTTGATGCTCCTGTGTCTCTGGAACATCTAGGGCCTAGATTCTAGGCAATAGAGAGCAATGCTTTCATGAACTCAAGGTTTTTTTTTTTTGTCCCCACAACTCAACTCAAGTACATATATGAAATTTCTTAAATTCAAGTGAAATAATTTATTTACAACTAAATTAGTTTACTGTGATATGGGTTCTGTGATATGGACTATGTGATTGGTGGTTAATATTATGTGTCAACTTGCAGGGTATTTTTGGATGAAATTAACATTTAACGTGTTGAACCTTTAGAACAGACTTCTCTTCATCCTGGCCTCGTTCAAACAGCTGAACGTTTGAATGGAATAAAAAGACCAAACTTCTTATTTTTTCTTCTTAATTTTAAAAATATTTTCAGTGCTTTTCTATTTTATTTTTTATTGAATTTATTGGTGTGATATTACCGTATTTTTCGGACCATAAGACGCACTTTTTTCCCCCCAGAAGTGGGGGGGAAAAGTCCCTGCGTCTTATGGTCCAAATATAGCCTACACATATACTTAAAAAAAAAAAGTTTTTTTACTTGCCCGGCTCTGTGTGCTTGCTGCAGCCACTGTCCATTCCTCCGTGCCCAGAGTGTCTGCCCCGCTCTGTAAACCCCGAGTGGTAGAGGAGTTCCCATGTATGCTAGTCGGCCTCCATGCCCTCGCTGCAGCCATATCTCCATGTCAGCCCAGGTGCGGTGTACGGTAACTGCGTAATCCAAACCGTAATCATCGCCTGTACCCCTTGCTGGCCCGTACTCCGTGCCCGGAAGAATGCCGCGTCTATTCCTCCAATAATTCCTCTCCGCCCTCTGTTGCCGTGCTTGACTACTGGGTAGGCGTACTGTAGATCTCCCCACCAGTAAACTCCGCCCTCCGCTGGATGCCCTGATTGATAACGCTGCTACGTCAGAATTTCTCTTCATACTATTATACCGGTAACTATCAAAATGTTTGTACTGCAACAAACTTCATACCGGTATATTGTATGCAGAGACTTTCTGTGATTCCAAACCAATAACATTTACCATAATGTAAAACACTCTCCAGCCTCTCCTCTCACCACTACAATGTGTAGATACCCATAAACTATGCAAAGAAAGCATAGAAAGTCTCTGCATGATTTATGGGTTTACACATTGTAGTGGTAACACTGAACTTTTTGTTTCAGAATCTTTTTTTCTTCATTTCCCTTCTCTAAAAACTGGTGCATCTTATGGTCCGGTGCGTCTTATGGTCCGAAAAATACGGTAGTTAACAAAATTATGTTTCAGGGATACAATTTTATAATACGTCATCTGTATATTGTATTGTGTGTTCACCACAATACAAGCACCAGCACACAGCATTCAGGAGAAATGCTGCAAGCGCTTACCGAGGCACAGCTTCACACAACATGATAGAGTGACGGAATGCGGAGAAACAGCAGTAGGCCAACTGTCCCAGGCAGCAGAACAGCAAATTGTAAATGGGTGACCCACAGGCGGCAGTTACCCCATGGAGAGAAGGGAATTGACGCTTCATAGAAACGTCATCTCTCCTAGCACCTGAAGGCTTCACATTTATAAAGTGTGCAAAGGGAATCAGTGGTCCTTGAAACACATTTTTAATAAATAAACAGCATTGGTACTTCTTCCCCCTCAATGTTAAAATCAATGTCGCACAAACAAATGATATCTGTTATTGGGGTGGAACAAGCATTTCCCTCTTCTACCTCCCTCCGCCCTTCTTCCCTCTGGTAACCACCATGCTGCTGCCTGTGTTTTTGAGTTTTGTTTATTTTCTTATTTTCTTCACTTGTTTTACCCAGCCCCACCACCCCTCTTCCCTTTCGAGCAAGTGATAATTCTCTGACAAGCTACCTTCAAACTCCATCTACACCATCTACTTTCTAAGTCTCAAACCTATAGGCCCACACTACAGATTTGGACTTCCAGGCTTCCATAAACCATGTGAGCCAATTCCTTAATAATAAATTATATACACATATAAAGATACATATCCTATTACTCAATATATCCTATTAGTTCTATTTTTCTGAGGGATTGTGACTAATGCAGAATACGTATTTATTTTTCTACTCAGTCTAAATTGACATTTAAATCCCTTAGTAAATTTACTACATTTCTTTGCAGTCATTTTACATAGCCAGGCATACATTTTTTTTTCCTGCCCTGCTTGTAAAATTTCAATGTTCTTACAGTGAGTAAGCATATTGGCAAAAGCTTTCATTCATAAGGATTGCCAAATGCAAGGATCTGGATCTCAGCCAAGTCCTCAGCAGTGAGGCGATGCGCACTGTAACACAGCGCTACTGGGAAGACATCTAAGGAAGACAGATGACAGTAGGATGACAGCTGCGAGATGGGGAGGCGGGGAGGAGGGGGGAAGCCCCAGCACACAGCATTCGGGAGAAATGCTGCAAGCGCTCGCTCACCGAGGCACAGCTTCACACAACATGACAGAGTGACAGTATGTGGAGAAACAGCAGTAGGCCAACTGTCCCAGGCAGCAGAACAGTAAATTGTAAATGGGTGACCCACGTGGAGGACAGGCATCAGTTACCCCATGGGGAGAAGGGAATTGACGCTTCATAGAAACGTCATCTCTCCTAGCACCTGGAGGCTTCACATTTATGAAGTGTGCAAAGGGAATCAGTGGTGCTTGAAACACATTTTTATAAATAAACAGCATTGGTATTTCCCCCCCCCCCCCCCCCCCCCCCCCGCCGTGTTAAAATCAATGTCGCACAAACAAATGATATATGTTATTGGGGTGGAACAAGCATTTTTAGTGTTAGTTTTTATAAACAAAATTGAAGAGGGATGCGCTTTACAACTATAATGATGGGAGAACTTAAACCCTTAAGAAATCCTAATTTAATCGCATGAGCTATACAAAAAGATATTTTTACAGTCTTAAATATTTTTTTCTTACTTTCCTATCTGACTTCGAATGCAAGTCGCTAGACATATTGAATGGTATGTTCTGCTGCTTTGAAAGTCATCTAAAACCAATGTGCACAATATGTTTTTAGAACTATATGTCATTGATTCAAGAAATTTATATAGGCAATAGTATAAGAAAAGTTTGTATAAAATAATGAATGACTGTTAACTGTTCTTTAATCTCTTCTTAACTTGAATGTTGCTCAATAACAAGGGTGTCTCAAATACAACACATCATAAAAGCTTATTTTTAGTTCACTTAATTCAGAACAAGAAAGGATTCAAGATGCTCTTAGTTCTGAAAAAGTATTTTCCTAACCTATTCACCAGTATAAATGGTTTAAAATGATTTGTGACCATTTTAATTCAGAAGAGATAAAAAATTTAATGAAAAATTACTTTCTATTTTATAGGAAGAATTTAGGCTCCTAAGGTAGTGCATTGGCCCATATTTTTTAACTTTCCCAAAGGTTACCCTGAAAAAATATATTGATTTTTATTCATTTTTAATTTTTTATTTAAATCCTTATCGTTGAGAGTATTACAGATGTCCCCTTTTTCCTTCCCCTTTCCACATCCACCTGGTTCCCTCACCACCCCAGACCTTCACCATCCTGTTGTCTGTGTGCATAGATAATGTATATATATTGGGTCTAGTAATAATTAATGTCGTTTTTAAACATTCGTTTAAAATCTTGCTTGGCGTTGACTTGTATTGACATAACCTTCAAACACGTGGTATCTACAGAACGTGTGAAGTGCAATTAACAAGTTTTGCTTGAAAAAGTTTGTGTTTGATTTGGTTTTTGTTGCAAAACTAGGGCTAAGAAGATGGCGGATGAAGAGCATATTCGGCACTGCATGCTTTACGAGTTCCAATTAGGAAGAAAAGCAAGTGAGGCTGCAAAAAACATCTGTAGTGCTCTTGGTCAAGATGCAGTTAGCACCAGAAAATGCCAGCGTTGGTTTGAGAAATTTCGCGAGAGAAATTTTTCATTAGATGACAAGAGTGGTCGAGGCCGTGTGTCCAATTTTGATCAAGAAGCTGTTCAAGCTCTTTTGGTGCAAAATCCTCAAATTACCCAACAAGAGCTTGCGACAACTTTAAATTGTTCACAAAAAACAATTTCCAATCAATTGTGTGCACTTGGCAAAGTCCAAAAGTTTGGAAAATGGGTTCCTCATGAGTTGACCAACAACAACAGTAATCAAAGAGTCACAATTTGCAGTTCACTCCTCTCTCGTCAAAACCGTTTGCCGTTTTTAGAGCAAATTGTTACCGGAGATGAAGAATGGGTGCTGAATGTTAATTTGAAAAGGCGGCCTCAATGGTTGGACAAAAATGAGGCTCCACAGCCCACGCCAAAACCTGACTTGCATGCGAAAAAAGTGATGTTGTGTGTTTGGTGGAATTTTAAAGGAATTCTTCATTATGAACTTTTACCATCTAACCAAACCATTACAAGTGCAGTGTATAGTGCCCAATTGGAAAGGTTAGCCCAAGCTTTAAGAGAAAAAGAACCTGTGCTGATTAATCGGAAGGGCGTAATTCTTCACCACGATAACGCACGACCACATACTGCAAGAATCACTGCTGAAAAACTGCACCAGTTGGAATGGGAAGTACTCCCTCAACCTGTATATTCTCCTGATATTGCCCCTTCCGATTACCATTTGTTTCATTCTTTGCAAAACTTTCTTCTTGGAAAAAAATTTTATAATGAAGAATGCCTCAAAAATGCATTGACCGAATTTTTTGCATCAAAATCACAAGATTTTACAACAGAGGGATTAAAATGCTTCCTGAGCGTTGGGCACAAGTAGTAGAAAACAACGGCAACTATATTGTTGATTAAATTTTGTTGTATTGTTTAAATAAATTTGATTTAAAAAAGTATTAGAAAACGACATTAATTATTACTAGACCTAATACGTATATGATCTTTGGTTAATCTCTTGCCACCTTCTAGCCCCCCTTCCCTCTGAGATTCATCAGTCTGATTCTATTTTTAAGTTCAATTATTGATAGATGTGTAATTTATTTCTATTTTATTGTTCATATTTTTTTTAATTTTTATTTTCTTCTTTTTCCTCTTCTTAAAGAATACCCTTCAACATTTCATGTAATACTTGTTTGGTGGTGATAAATTCCTTTAGTTTTTTCTTGTCTGTGAAGCTCTTTATCTGACTTTCAATTCCAAATGATAGTTTTGTTGGATAATCTTGGTGGTAGGTCCTTGGTATTCATCACTTTAAATATTTCTTGCCACTCTCTTCTGTTCTACAGTTTCTGTTGAGAAATCAGCTGACAGTCATATGGGCCCTCTCTTGTGGCAACTGACTGTTTTTCTCTTGCTACTTTTAAGATTCTCTATTTGTCTTTAACCCTTGGCATTTTAATTATGATGTGTCTTGGTGTGAGCCTCTCTTTGGATTCCTCCTGTTTGGGAATCTGTGCTTCCTGTACTTGTAAGTCTATTTCCTTTGCTACGTAGGGGACGTTTTCTATCTTTATTTCTTCAAATAGATTTTCAATAACTTGCTCTCTCTCTTCTCCTTCTGGACACCCCCTCCCCCCTATAATGTGAATGTTGGTATGCTTGAAGCTGTCCCAGAGGTTCCTTACATTATCTTCATATTTTTGTATTCTTTTTTTCTTTTCTGATTGGGTGTGTTTTTATTTGCTTCCTCATATCCCAAATCATTGATTTGATTCTCAGAATCCTCTAGTCTACTGTTGTATCCCTGTAAATTGTTCTTTATTTTAGTGAAAACCTAGTTTCTGACTGGTTCTTTTTCATGTCTTGAAATTCTCAACAAGATTATTGTAAGTCTCACTAAGTCCCTTGAAGCTCTCATTAAGAATACTGAGCAACTTTAAAACCATTGTTTTGAACTCTGAATTCAGTAGTTTGCTTGCTTCAAATCTTTTATTTGTGACATGTTTGTCTTCAAATTTTGGCTGCTTTCTGTGTTTCTTTCTATGAATTAGGTATATATTTTATATCTCTCAGACTTGGTAGAGTGGCCTTATGTAGTAGGTGTCCTATAGGGCCCAGTGTCACAACCCCCCCCCCCCCCCCCCCCCTTCAATCACCTGAGCTAGCTGGACACTCTGCTGGAAGCTAATTCCAGCAGGTCATAAATGCAAGAAGTCCTCAAAAGGTTAATGGGCTTCTATATTCAGTAGGACTGAATCATATTTCCTGCTTCTGGAATAGCTGAAAGCATTTCCCCAAACCAAAAAACCTGCATATATTTTTGCATGCTACTGGAACAGCTGAGGGCAGTTCTCCCAACCTCTAAAGGCCTACTGTATACCAAATACCAAATATTACCTTTGATATGTATATCTGTTTTGTTTTAGGGAAATTAGTGTTAATAAAAAGCTAGGGATCCAGAGATTCAGAGAACTTGGTTACATTTTGGCTCTGCAAAATGCCTTCCAAATTTATACTTTATGTCTAATCTCTTTATTAATTTACTCAAAGCCCTTCTCCAGATTTCTGAAACCTTCTAGATTCTGAGAAACACCCCAGCATCACTCTAGGTGTACCCCTGTGTAGGCTGTGTACATAGTATTTTATTATTTTTTAATATATTTTATTGATTTTTTTTATAGAGAAGAAGAGAGAGGGATACAGAGTTAGAAACATTGATGAGAGAGAATCATCTATCAGCTATCTCCTGCACACACACCCCCCCCCCCCCACTGGTGATGTGCCTGCAACCAACGTACATACCCTTGACTAGAATCGAATTCAGGACCCTTCAGTCTGCAGGCCAATGCTCTATCCACTGAGCCAAACAGGTTTTGGCTGTGTACACAGTCTTATTGTTTTGTGGCTTCATTGCTTTTGGAGTCACTGGGAAGAATTGACCCCTAGGGCAATTGGTTTTGAGAACCAACTGTGACTATGACAGAAGAGTTGCTAGGCAGGAGACACCATATGGATCAGGACTTGCCTCAGTGGGGCTTTGGTGCTCAATGAGTCTGCCCTTTGAGTGTGTCACTTGTGAATGCACAGAGTTGTAATCTGGTATGGTCTAAGGCTGTCTATCAGATGCACTAGTCCTGGGATCTCCTGGGAGGTACAAAGTCAGCCTCTGCTTGGGGCCACCTTGCAGGAGCTACAGAGAAATCTGCAGATGGCTGCTACTTGTATTGACCCAGGTTGGTGCTGGTGCCAAATCTTGGACCTCTTTTTTATTTTTTATTTTTTATTATATTGTACTGATTTTTTACAGAGAGGAAGGGAGAGGAGAAAGATAGAGAGCTAGAAACATTGATGAGAGAGAGACATTGACCAGCTGTCTCCTGCACACCCCCCACCTGGGATGTGCCCGCAACCAATGTATGTGCCCTTGACCGGAATCAAACCTGGGACCTTTCAGTCTGCAGACCAATGCTCTATCCACTGAGCCAAACCAGTTTCAGCATCTTGGACCTCCTATTGATAGGTTTGGAGCTTGTTGGTGCCAGCTGCAGCTTGTTTGAGAAATTTTAGAAAAGCCTGAGCCAGGATAGTCAATTCATATGGAAAAGACACTGCAAACAGCTTGGGTGGGGCTGCAAATTGGATGGGACAGGATCCCAGGGAATCTCCAGGGCTGAGCGAACGGTGAGTGCCAAGCTGATGCAACTCTATTATTGCTGCCAGTCAGCTCCAAGATGGGAAGGTCCCAGCACAGGAACAATGATTCCTGAAATCACCCCTGTCAGGGAGAAAGCCACCCCTGAGTTGCTGCCCCAATGCCAGATAATCCAGTTTCTTCCAGGTACCTGGATCCCAGAGGAAGTGGGACTAGGTAAATTTGTGCACTGGCCCTTTAAGAGGAACTGCTGGGTCTCCAGGAGCCTCTGTTTCACTTAGCCACAATCCCTCCTGGTTTTTACAGCCTGAAGTTATGAGGACTTTCTTCCCAGCTCTGAACCCAGGGTTGGGGGTCTGGTGTGGGGCTGGGACCCCTTGCTACTCACAGGAGGTCTCTGTAGCTGAAGTATCTCTCTTGATTAAAAACAACAAAAAACAACAATACCAAAAAACACACACTCCATACATGTTTTAGAAAAGCCCTTTCCGTGTCTTCACCCCTCCTACCAGTCTCAATGTAACTTTCATTACTTCTCTAGTTGTAGGACTCATTCAGCCAGATTTCAGGTGTTTCTGACTGATGGTTGTTCTGTATTTTAGCTGTAATTTTGTTGTGGTTGTGGGAGGCAGTGAGTACCTGAGTACCTGCCATCATCTTGTTTCTCCTCAATATCTTGGTTTTTAATTGCCTTAAAGTCCTTTTTTACTTTTTAAAATAAAATCACATATTTTCCTACATTTTAAACAAACATCGATACATAATTTATTTTTTCAGAAAATATTTGTGTACTTAAAATAATTAAAATATGAGATATAGAGGGCTAGAGGTTAGAAAGAAATTATGGCGTTAATCTTCATGGCATTCACAGTGTCATAGAGGAAGTAAATATAAATACTTAGTAAACTATAGAGACGTGATGGTACAAAGATTTGGTTAAAAATAACAAATAACATTTCCAACTGAGATTCTCAAGGAAGACTACAAAGAAGGTAAAAATTGCCTCAGTGCATCAGAATGGGTAGAATATTGGCAAGAAGTATTTTGTAACAGGTCTTTACTCTCTATTAATTCTATACGTAATGAAGAAAACATTAACATGTCAAGAATTGGCATTTAAATTTTTACTATATTTGGAGAAAATGCTTTAGAAACATTCTGGAGTAGAAAATTAAATTAGGACAACATAGAGCCAATAGGATATACAGCTATTAAGCATGATGGACAAAGAAGCCAGTTTGGGGATTTATCATGATCAGAGAGGAGAGGTGAGAAGCTAGGAATATGACATGAGATGGAATACACTTTTAGAACATATTTCTTCATAAATGTTCCTAATTTTCAGCAAATGTTCTTATACTTTGTTATTCCTTTTTGTATCTCATCTTGATTGACACATTTTATAGAAGTTAAAGTAGGTTTAAAATTAAGATGCGGTCTTCACAGGAAGCTATTATTATGTTTTCAAATTAACTTGAAGGCAATTTGAAGAGAGTTTGACTTGTATAGTTCAAAGAATAGAAAGAGGTCTGAATAGCTATTATATAAATATATCCCTAGATGTTGAGAGACCCTGGCTGAAATCTGTATGTGTGTGTGAAAAGGTTTATATTTTATAATTAAAATTTTCCCAAAACAATATGATACATTGTTAGTAATAGTAAACTTTTTTTTAGATAGTTCATATTGTATCAAAATCAATCACCTTCATGTGGCAAAATGTATCAGTAAAAAAATAGGAGTTCTACACAAACAAAATGGAAGAATTTAAAAATCATTTAATCATTGATATGCATAGTCATATAACTTTATATCTGGAAGAGATAGTAAAGATACTACAAGTTTAGAAATGACTTACAATTTAAATATACCAATAAGCAGAATTCTAGAAGGCACCAAGAATTCACATTCTAAACTACCTCTCTCTATTTCAAGCACATTTATGATAGATAATTTTTTTAAAATTATGTCATAGACACGCTATTTTTAAAAAAATATTATCATAGATACTCTTAAACTCAAGATAAAGTTATCCTGAGGGATAAAACAGAGAAGTCTCTCCACCATGATAGGAAGGTCTGAAGATATGTGTGTTGGTTTCATTTTGAGAAATAAAGAATAATGAGAAATGGAGTAGAATTTAAAGTAATCTACACTGAGTGGCCAGATTATTATGATCTCTGAACGCATAATAATCTGGCCACTCATTGTATGTATACATATGTGTGTGTGTGTGTGTGTGTGTGTGTGTGTGTGTGTGTGTGTATCCCGGTGCATGAATTCATGCATGGGTGGGGTCTTGCCAGGTGGAGGGGACATGAGCAGTTGGCTGGCCTGCCTGCTGGTCGAACTCCTGGTTGAGGGGACAATTTGCATATTAGGCTTTTATTATATAGGACTATTGGCCCGGTTCACAAAATTTGTGCACGGGGTGGGGGTATCCCTCAGTCTGGCCTGCACCATCTGCAATCTGGGACCCCTTGAAGGATATCCTACTGCCAGTTTACAGGGATTGGGCCTAAATAGGCAGTCAGACATCCCTCTTACAATCTGGGACTGCTTGCTTCTAACTGCTCACCTGCCTGTTTGCCTGATTGCCCTAACCACTCTGCATGCTGGCCTGCTCACCCCCAACTGCCCCTCTGCCAGCCTGCTTGACCCCAAATGCCCCCTCGCCAGCCTGATCACTCCCAACTGCCCCCTGTACCAGCATGCTTGCCCCCAACTGGCCCCCTTGCTGGTCTGCTCACCCCCACTTAACTTCCCCAGTGGCCTACTGGCCTCCAACTGCCCACCTGCTGGCCTGCTTACCCCAAAATCTTCTCCCCACCGCTGTCCTGATAACCCCCAACTGACCCCCATGCTGGTCTGTTCACTCCCAACTGCACCCCCTTTGTTGGCCTGATCACCCCCAATGGCCCCACCACTGGCCTGATCAACCACAATTACCCTCCCGTTTGGCCTCTAAGCTCCTCTACTGCAGCCCTGCCAATTGAAGAATGTCTGGAAGGTCTCCTGGAAGGTCTCCCAGTCTAATTAGCATATTACCCTTTTATTAGTATAAATAGAGGCCTGGTGCACAGGTGGGGGCCAGCTGGTTTGCCATGAAGGGTGTCCTGGATCAGGGCGGGGGTTTCCTTAGGGCATGGGGTAGCCTGGGCAAGGGACCTGTGATGATTTGCAGGCTGGCCATGCCCCCATTGGATGAGGGTCCCTGCTGGGGGGCATGGCCAGCCTGAGTGAGGGGCTGATGGCTGTTTGCAGGCTGGCCAAGCCCTCCAGTGGAAACCCTCACCCAATAGGGGTGTGGCCAGCCTGGGTAAGGGGCTAAGGGCCATTTTTAGGCTAGCCACACTCCCTAGAGACCCAGGCCCCAGCTCCTCCTCCCCCGCCCCCCCAGCCACTCCTTCAGCGGAGGCCAGGACAGGCAGGAAGTTTGGCTTCCTCCATCACTGGGGGCAACCCAAGCCTTCTACTCACTAAAGCTCCATGGCCGCCACCATCTTTGTTGGGTTAATTTGCATACTTGCTTCTGATTGGCTGGTGGGCATAACTAAGGGATGGTCAATTTGCATGTTTCTCTTTTATTAGTGTAGATATACACTGAGTGGCCAGATTATTATGCATTCAGAGATCATAATAATCTGGCTACTCAATGTATATTGTGCCATGATTGAAGCTCAGTTCTCATGAACTGAGGTTAGGTCAGAGCTTTCCCATTCAGAAAAAAAAATTTGGAAAAAAACAATAAGTTTACTCTTTGGAACTATACAATGAATAATTCTGCCTAGCTGAGGTAAAATAAGGATTCAGAGAAATCCTTAAAACCAGACAATCTTACCAGCCTACTGGTTTACAGGATCCTGTCTACTGCAGACGGAACCATTCAGGACAGGTATAACATTATAAATGGTTTTACAGAATCTCTTTAACTTTCAAAGCTCTTAGTGGGCATCAGTTGCAGTCCTATAATTGCAATGTCATATCACAATATTGCTTCAGCCATTTCAAGTCTCAATATTAATAATATATAAATATTAAATATGTTAATGTCGATAGAACAAATAAACCTATATATGTATTTTAATGCATATCTTATGTTAATATAAATGTATTACCTATGTACACTGCAGTGGCATTAAAGATTAACATGCCATTAGTTTTAATGCTTCACTTTAGCCTAAGAATGATTAACATTTCTGCTGCTAATTTGGGCCAAAACTTTCTTTGTTTATTTCAATATAGCTCAGTAATAATAGTAACTTTGAAAATATTTATTTTCATAGAACAAGCATGAATTTAATTTATAGTTTTCCTTCCTTGATTTGACATCTTTTTTTTTTTGTCTCTATCCTTTTTCTATGGAATATAATTTGTTTAATTGATTACTTCTACTTTAAAATGTCAGGATTGTTATTTTGCCAGCATTTTTATACAGAACAGGATAGATATAAATGTAGCATTTTGTCTCAAATTGACTTAGCAAATATGATATTGAAGCACCTGTCAAATATACTTAAGTGAAAAATTAAATATAATAAAACAAAATGGACACTTAAATTTTATTAGATGAATAGAAATTCCTATGCAATACAAATTAAAGAAATAAGAAAAAGTTCCTGACATATTGTTACACCTGGTAATTTCTAACAGCATTTTAGTAGACAAGAATGTAAGCCAATGTAATATTATGTGGAAATCAATATATATCGTGCTGAAAGAGGATAGCTATAGTGTGCTTTTAAAGCAGGAAAATAAATTGGACCAATTTTATATCCTTCACACTGTTTATCTTGAAGCTTATTTTGCACAATAGCTATTCAAATATATGCTGTTTGAAATTAATTGAATTTGTCCTGTCCAGTGTGGCTCAATTTGTTGAGCATTGTACAATGCACCCAGAGGTTGCTGGTTCAATTTCTGGTCAGGGCACATGCCCAGGTGGTGGGCTTGATTCCCAGTAGGGGGCATGCAGGAGACATCCAATTGATGTTTCTCTCTCTCATTAATTGATGTTTCTTTCATGGATATTTCTCTCTTTCCCTCTTCCTTTCTTTCTCTTTAAAAACAATAAAAATATTTAAAAATGAATTTGAACTTCTCTGTGTTAAATGTAATATTTTTACAGAAAAATACTTGATTTTTATATTGTCCTTTTATATTATTTTAACAATTTTGAATTTAGCTTCTACTTTTAAAATAATTTATTTTTGTAATGAATAAGTTATACATATACATTGTCAGAAGATTAAGAAATAAAGATGTAGCCACAATTTAATGCATTTAAATATTTAATGATGTAGGTAATTCTTAGGGCAATTTATTATTATTCTTGCTTCTATAACTTATTTTATGACCTAGTAATTGTGTAGTTTTTGTTTTCTTAAAATTAATAGTTGCCATCAAAATATTCCTACGTGAATTTCTTCTTTACCTAAATTGTGTTTGGTTTAGAATGTATCTTGTGTTCAAAATTTGTTATTTTTAGTTTTCAATGGTTGCATAAACCAAATGTGATATATTCAAATAACAGAATGTTATTCAGCAATAAAATAAAAAGAAATGTAGTACTGACATGCTACGACAATAATAATGAAATCATTATGATAAATGAAAAACCAGAAAATGGAAATTACATGAGGTAAAAGAAGTGTTAATGAAACTTATTATGCTAAGCATTTTGTAATATATACATGTATCAAATCATCATATTGCACACCTTAAAATTATACAATGTTATATTTCAATTAAATCTCAACAAAGCTGGGGAAAAAGCACTGTTGAATGGATAAACAAATCATGGTATGTACACACAATAGAATGCTATTCAGCAATAAAGTAAACGATTTATTAATACATGCAACAACACGACTACTCTTAAAATAGTTATATTGAGTGAAAGATGCGAGATTAAAAAAATATATATACATACATTTTTCTGCTCTGCTATCTGCAGTTGGGTGTGTGCTTCTTGACCATTCTTAGGCTAGCAGCCTACCTATCACCCTCTCCCTCTTCCGTGTCCCCAGGGTCTAACCTGTCTCTTCCTGTTCCACCACCTGAAGTGGAACTATGACCAAGATGCAGATTTTTGTGAAAACTCTTATGGGTAAGACCATTACTATCAATATCCAAATTAAGGGAAGAATTCCTTCTGATCAGCAAAGAACTGGAAGATAGACATACTTTGTCTGACTACAACATCCTAAGGAGTCCATTTTTTGTCTTCTGTTGAGATCTGGGTGGTACTAAGAAAAGAATGAAGTTTTATACTACTCCCAAGAAGAATAAGTAAAAGAGAAAGAAGGTTAAGCTGGCTGTCCTGAAATACTACAAAATGGATGAAAAAGACAAAACTGGTCACCTTAATCTGGAGTGCTCTTCAGATGAATATGTTGGTGGAGTTTTTATGGCCAGCCACTTCAATAAACAGTATTTTGGCAAATCTTGTGTGAACAAGATTTTTAACAAACCAGAAGATAATAATTGCATATAGGTTAATATAAGACATGAACTAACCTTTAAAAAACACATATCATATGATTCCATTTATTTAAAAAATACAAATTAATTTATGTTATCTATAATGACAGAAAGCAAATCAGTGGTTGCTGGGGGAGGCACTGGATATTTTATGAAGGAGAAATAATTACAAAAGGGCAAAAAGAAATTTTGAGAGTGATGGATATGTTTATTATCTTGATTATGGTGATTGATGGTTTCATACATGATAAAATATTAAATTCATCCATTTGAATATTTAAACATGTGTAGTTTGTGCTATGACAACTATATCTTAATAAAGCAGTTTGCAAAGAGAGGATTAATTAAACATTATCTCCCAATATAAAAACACTATGAGGTAGAGTGAGAATCACACATTTTTATTTCTATAAACCACTGTTAACATTACAGCCCACACTGAACGCTGAAGGGACATATTGGGGATAAAAAAGAAAAGAGCTAGGATAAATTATCCCCAATGTTTCCACTTTAGACATCATAACTATTTCACTTACTTTCACTCTGATATGAGAATTTTCATATTTTAAAATTGATGAACAAATAAAATGTCAATATTTACAATTTGATTCTTCCAAATATCTATAATTTTCACTATGTGAGTTTTACCTACTTGAGTAGGGAATCCTCATTTCCCCTGATTGCAATAAATTAACTCATTAATACAGAGAGGAATTGAACTAGCTTATGAAAATATGTTATGCTCTTGTCAATTTGTAATATTAGTATATTCTACCAATCTTGAATTATATGCTTTTCCATCAATTGTTTTAATGGGGTTTTAAAATTTTCTTCCAAAGTTCTTCTCTGTCTTACTCTCAACTACTTTTAAAAGAAGCAAGTTTACTGAAGAGAAAATCACTAGACAATTAGATAATTAAGATGACTTTGAAGAGCATATATATATTTTTTTCCCTCTGTGTCTCAGTATTCAGTATTTGACAGGCATGTTATTTCTTCTTATTTGTTTTCTATGTCAAGTAAAATACAAATCAACCAAATCCACAACATACAACAGAGTCACAAATGTGTTAATAAAATAAATCAATGCAGTGTCAGAAAATTTACACGGAAGCCACTTGGCCATATAAAACAAAAGAAAACAAGATCAATTTTTAAGTTGGATTAAAAAATGTAAGTCAATAATCCTCTA
Source organism: Pipistrellus kuhlii (assembly GCF_014108245.1). Lineage (NCBI taxonomy): Eukaryota > Metazoa > Chordata > Mammalia > Chiroptera > Vespertilionidae > Pipistrellus > Pipistrellus kuhlii. Next base: position 141,810,092 of record NW_023425529.1, on the reverse strand, counting down.
TAATAAAAACATAGTATGCAAATTGTCCCCTTGTCCAGGAGTTTGACCAGGGGTTGGGGCCAGCAAGGGAAAGGGAGGGAGGCCCAGCTGATGGTGGCAGCAAGTGTCCAGGGGAACAGAGGAAGTCTCTGGATGGCAGCCACTAGGGACCCTCCAGTGCACAAATTTCATGCACTGGGTCTCTGGTTCCACCATAATGAGCAAAAAAAAAAAAAAAAAAAAAAAAAAAAAAAAAAAAAAAAAAAGAGAGAATATCAAACTAAGAAACTAATAACATTTAAGGGTGAGTTTCTTGCCAATTTCTAAAAGTAATAGATCAGTTTTTCCTTAATTCATCATGAACTTTCTAATTTACCTAAACTTTTCAATTTACTATTTAGTTTCCATATGTGAGTAGCCCATATCAGTTCATTCTTTATGTTGAACACCAGGTACTATCATTTGACAATTTTGCTTCAACTAGCCTCTTTACCTAAAAAAATGACAACTTCATATACATCTCTGCCTTTACTGAATATGTTGGAGACCTTATGTTTATTCAAATTATTTTGGGGGATTAAGGACATTAATAGAGAACACTGGTAGCCCTTAGACAACACAGTAACATCACAACCAAGCTCCTGTTTTTAAAATCTCCTTTATCTTTGCAACAAATGAGAAAAATAATTCAGGGTTTCTTCAACTTCAATTCTGTTCTCAAAATATTTCTGGCTCTCATTCTAGGAGTCAGAATTAGAGGCAAATCTATGGAATGAACCAAAGCTACACAACTATAAAATGGCATGTCCCTTGTTTTTCAAGCATCTGGGTTGACCCTTCTTTATCAAGGGTCTAACAACTTGCATATCCTAAAAATAGGGAAGTTGATGAATTAGAATTGTGGGCATGAAAAAAGAGATGATGCCAAAACACTAGCTCAGATTAGGGCTTTTGTCATAAACGCCCTTATGCTATACAAAACAGTCTATAGGTATATAGTTTTCACATAAAACAAATTGACTGTTCACTCCCAGACTAAACTGCTATATCTAGAACCACTGCCTGCCTAAATATAGAGAGGCAGATTTCACCATACCATGCTCATAGAGACATGACTTTCCCATAAATTATTATTCAGGATATGGGATTTTGTTCTTATTAAAATTAATAATTACATAACACATCTAGATGTATCACATTTAGAAAGATACTCAGATATAAAATTGGATTCAACATATAAATGTAAATGGACTTTATAATCAGCCAAAGAAAGGGAATATTTGAATAATGGAACAGAGACCTCGAGTTCTAGCTCAAATCCCAGTAACTCTGAATCTTTAATGAGCATGGCCAACGATTATTCTATATGTTTCTATTTTCTTGATAATTACAATTCTAAAGATATTACCTCTTTATTTACATGTGTAGGTTAAGAAGAAGACCAAAATTCAAAGTAGAATAAGATATATATTATAGTTCAGCTGATAAATAGGCAATATTCCCAGGTGATTTTTTTTCTTATTATGAAACTAATTGGCCAGGATGGAATATAATTAAGCATTATCAAAGCCAAAAATAGGAGATAATTTGGTTTCTTTAATTGGTAAAACAAAAGGTACATCATTTATTGGGAAAGAACTATAGATTGAGCTATCCTCCTTACTTCTTTCTGGTTTTGATTCCCAGGAACTTGCATATACTTTGCCCCATATAATTAAAGAAAGTTTATAATTTTAAATTTAAATTTCTTAAAGAAGTATAAATATGTGAGTTTTTAATCTGTATGGAGAGTAGAAATTACTCTCAGAACTACCAACACAGAATGATATTAGGGAATTTAACTGACTAAACCATAAATTTGATAAGCATTGTTAGTAATAGGTAGTTATAAATTAAAACTTATCTCAAACATATAGCACATAAATCATAGAATTAAAACTTGAATAAGTTAGTCTAATGACTAATAAGGGGTCCCAGATTGGAGAAGTTGCAGCTGGACTGAGGGACACTCCTCCCCCCCCCCCCGCCCCCAGCTCTGTGCACAAATTTCATGCACCGGGCCTCTAGTTCAATATATATAACTTATTATTCTTTTTATTGATACAATGTCTGATAGTTGTACAAAAACTTTCCTCTGTGAAACTGTAAACTCCAATTTTAGTTTGTCATTGGGTTTTGTTGTTTAATCTTTATTATTTAAAGTATTACATATGTCTCCTTTTTTCCCCATTGACCTCTTCCCCATCCCCTAACTCACCCCCCACCATTCCCAGGCCTTCACCACCCTATTGTCTGTGTCTATGGGTTATGCATGTCAAAGGGTTTTAACTTCAAGAAATTGCGTCCAAATTTGTGACTCAGTGCTATGCTTCAGCTCATCATCCACTATCACTTCTATAAAGTGAATATTTATGTGCCACCTCCTCCCCCCTCAATTCATATGTTGAAACTTATTCCCCAATGTGACTGTATTTGGGGATGGGACCCTCAGAAAGTGACATGGTAATGAGTGAGCGTTTTCACAAATGGAAATAGTGTCCTTACTAAAGGGTCCCCAGCAAGAAAACACGGCACAAACCAGAAAATGGGCCCTTACCATGCACTGTGCCTTTTATCCTGGACTTGGTGACCAAGGTACTGTAAGAAATGTTTTTGCTGTTTATAGGCCACCAAGTCTAGGGTATTTTTGTTATAGGAACCAAGACAGAAACGTTTTATCTCTTGCCTCTTCCTAATTGACTTAAAAATCACTTCTCATATTAAAGAGTAAATTCCATTCCTTATTTAAGGACTAGAGGCCTGGTGTACAAATTTGTGCAATGGTGGGGTCTAGCCGGCCTGACCTTATGGAGCCAATCGGGGTCTGGCTGGCAGGGGGGAAGGGGCATGGGGAGGGGTTGAAGGTTGTTGGCTGGCTGGGCTGGGATGGCCAAGGGGAGGGACCTCGGGAGTTGGGGGGTGGTGGTGATCAGGGCCCAATTGGGCCAGTTGGCCACTGAAGTGTGTGTCATAGTGACTGGTTATTCCATCATTCTAGTCATTGGGCTTTTATATAGATAGGTATGTAAAGAGTCCAAATATGTTTATTGACTTTTCACCATAAGCAAATGATAAGAGATTACTCAGCATTGTTTCTAATAACAATTTCCACACTCAATAGTGACTTTTATTCTTTATCTATGAAGCTTTAAACAGTTTTCAATCAGAGGGTATTGGGAGAAGTTTTATTCTCATTGCAGCCTTCGATGGCACCCTGAGTATTATCTCCACCATACCTCCTTAACTCAGGGATAGAGATGGAAAAAATAATGAAGAAAAATCCCTGTAATTGGAGAATTTTCCTCTACTGATTAAGTTTAATCACATACTTCCCCAAAGGGTTAGCTAAAAAGAGCAACTCATTTGTCTTCCTAGAAGTATTAAACAGAATTTTAATTCTCTCTCACTATATGTCCAGAGAGTAAAAAAGAAACAGAAAAAAAAAAAAAAAAAAACACACACACACAAAAAAAACCCTCAATCTGCAAGGAGTATATAATATTGGGGTATTTTCTGAAAATTCTTATTTCCAAATAAGACCTACAGGGGATAAAAATTTGTCCTTCCTTTCTGTCTCCTACAATCAGCTTCGGCAACAATTTGTCAAATTCTGAATGATAGGATCAGTGTGTCATTTCTCCATTTCTTTTCTGAGCAGAATTATTCCTGAATTTCTGTCCATAGCCTATATTTCTATGTTACAACTAATTAATTAAATCTAAAAATTCTACTTTTCAAAAAAAAAATTATTGGACTTGTGATTTTATAAAAATACTAGAGGCCTGGTGCATGAATTCATTATATATCAGTTACATAAACTCTGCAAAATAGGGCCAAAACTGACTCTCTGACATCCCCCAAGGGGTCCCAGATTGTGGGAGGGGGGAGGCCAGGGACCCTACTGGTGCAAAATCAGGGCTGGGGAGGGATGTGAAGGTTGGTCAGCCAGAGAGGGATCATAGGAGAACTCCAGGGCATGTCCAGCCTGTTTCACTCAGTCCCAATTGGCTGGACCCCAGCAGCAAGTTAATCTATTGATCAGAGCATCTGCCCTCTGGTGTTCATTGCATGTCATTGCGAGTGGTTGAGTGGCCTTAGCATATTGTTAGCATACTAGAGGCATGTTACATAAAATTCATGGAAGGGGGGGAGGGTCCTCAGCCAAGCCTATATCCTCTCCAATCTTGAATCTCTTAAGGGATGCCAGACATCCCTCTCACAATCTAGGACTGCCTAATTGTCCCTTACTGCATCTGTCTGCCAGCCTGATAACCCCTAACCACTCCTCTGCCAGCCTAATCGATGCCTAATTGCTCCCCTGCTGGCTCAATTGTCCTTTACTGCCTTCCCCTGCCAGCCTGGTTGCCCCTAATTACCCTCCCCTGCAGGCTTGATTATCCCCTACTGCCCTCCCTTGTGGGCCTGGTCCTTCTCAACTGCCTTCCCCCTCTGCTGATCATCTTGTGGTGGCCATATTGTGTCCTCATGGGGCAGCCATCTTTGACCACATGGATTATGTTATTGATAGGATTGGGGAAATTTATTTAATGCCTGTGTTTCAGTTTTTGTGTTGGTGTGATGGTCAATTTGCATATTACTCTCCACCCCCAAATTCCCCCCCCCCCTCCCATCCCTGGAAACTCAAGTGGAGTCTCTGGTATCTGGGATTCATTTATCTTCTATAATTAAAACTTTGTAGCCTTGAGCAGAGGCCAGAGCAGACCGGTGTGGGCAGGAAGCTTGGCTTCCTCCAATACTGTGGGCAACCCAAGCCTCCTACTCTCTCCAGCTTTGTGGCTGCTGACATTTTTGGGGGGATTTATTTATCTTCTATAATTGAAACTTTGTAGCTTTGAGCAGAGGCCAGGGCTGGCCAGGGTGGGCGGGAAGCTTGGATTCCTCCAATACTGTGGGCAACCCAAGCCTCCTGCTTGTTCCAGCTCTGTGGCCACCATCATATTTGTTGGGTTAAATTTGCCTACTCATTCCTGAATGGCTGTTGGGCGTGGCTTTTGGTCGTAGTGGAGGTATGGTCAATTTGCGTATTTCTCTGTTATTAGATAGGATGTTCAGAGAGATATATCAGTTACATAAACTCTAAGGGAGCAAACTATTCCTTTTTATTAGACAAGTATTGTAAGATAGTATAAAATTTACAATGAAGGGTCATGATTTAAAAAAAAATACTTTATATGCACTCATAATCCAGTGTTAACTTCTCCTTTGTGTTCCCCTTTAATATTGACAATGTCTAAATTTTAAACATAAACATCTTGGAATCTGACCTGAACCACAAATTTTGAATGTGATATCCAATGAATAATTTATAGATGGTTCTATTCAGAAGTTGCTATGCATTCAAAAGTAAACAAGGATAAATAAATAAGGTGAATGTATAAGCCACAATTTAAAGCCATAGGCTAAAAGCTATAGATCTATTCAAGTAATATCCATGAATACAGATATTTCTAGGGGCTAACAATATAAATGCCTTTTTATTTTTGTAAATAATAGTTTAGAATCAGCTGCTCAAGGAAATATTTTATATTCCAAGTGCCAAGTCTGAAAAATTGGGATTATATTATTGATCAGATTGGGGAAATTTATTTAATGCCTGTGTTTTAGTTTAATCATTTATGAATGAAAATAGTGATAATTTCTATTTTATAGGAGTACCACAAAGGCTACATTTAAGGTATCATAAAAGCCTTTAAAAGCCACAAAGCGTAATAAAACTTAAAAATAAATGAATAACTGCCCAGCTGGTGTAGCTCAGTGGCTGAGCATCAACCTACGAATGAAGAGGTTCAGTTCAATCCCCAGTCAGGGCACATGCCTGGGTTGTGGGCTCTGCTCCCAGTGGGGGGCGTGCAGGAGGCAGCAGCATAACCACGATTCTTTCTCATCATTTATGTTTCTATCTCTCCCTCCATCTCCCTTACTCTCTAAAGTCAATAAAAATATATTTTTTAAAAAATTAAAAGAAAGAAACGAATAACTGATTTTAATTAAACTTTCAATTTACAAATGGGGAAACTGAAACACTGGTAGCTTTGTTTACATTTTCTCCAAGTCACAATATTAATGAATGCTACAGATAGGATAAAATAGAGCTCATTGAAAGTCAATGCCCTCTAAGAACCATTTTGTATATTATCGTGACTCAAAGATTTATTCAGAAAATAAAAGATTAATTCAAATATATATAATATAAGGCCCAGGTCAGTGTAGCTTCAGCTTGTGCACTGAAGGTTCCCTGGTTTGATTCTTGGTCAAGGGCACTTACCTGGATAGCAGGTTCATTCCCAGCTCCCTGCAGGTGTGTGCAGGAGGCAACCAATAGAGAAATTGACGTGTTTCTCTCACATTGATGTCTCTCTTTGTTCTCTCTCCTTCCTCCTTCACTCCCCCTCTTTTTCTTTCTCTGAAAATCAATGTGAAAAAAAATTACCCTACGGTGGATTAATGTATATATCATCTCATATATGATATTTAATTCAATTGATATAAAATACTTTATAAATATTAGTATTCCAGGTAAATTTGGGGCTGTCAAAATTGAACACTAATAAAAAAAATGTTGGTGTTTTGTTTTGTTTTTGACTTTCCAAAAAGAAGACATTTATCCTGAGTAAATATGACAAATATTTTCCTGAATTTACTTGCAAGTCCCTAGTGTAAGAATACTTTAGCCATTCATGCCTACAAAGAAAATATTGTGAACAAGATTAAGTTTTTCTGTCTTCATCCTATTTGAAATAGATGCTATAAGCATGCCTGACCTGGGTTTTGAATTATAAGTCTTCAGTTGTCATATTGCTGTCTATAGACTTGATTGGAACAAATTTAGATTTGGCTTCTGACTGATGATACCAAACTACAGGAATAAATCTATAATGAAAATTACAGTTCAATCTAGTTCATTCCAATGGGAATAGACACTTTTATATATTTCTGTTCTTGCAACTATTAGCTTTGGTCTTGCAACTATTCACAACATCAGTTCAAGTGAAAGATCTTCAGATATGAAAACTGTTGTGCCTCTAAGTAGAAAAATATATAAACTTGCAAGAGTAATTTGAAACAGAGGTCATTATCTAAGGCTTTCTTCAAAATTACAAGAAGCAGATTTTGCATAAAAAGATAAGAAAGTAGAAATAATTTGAACACCGAATAATATTCTATTAATATTTATTTAAAGAATTCATTGTTTGTCCAAAAGATTTGCTTACAATCTTTAATGCATGTTAAGTTCTTGTAAAAGAGAAGACAATATATAAAATATATCCAGTTGTGTATCATAAGAATTTTTATTTAATTTGACATAAATATACTCTATAAACTCTGTTTTAATATAAAATATATTAACACAAGTTAAAAAGCAAAATGACCCCAAAAATGCATATGTTGAGAGTTCTTGTTTTAACTCTGTCCTGACATCTACTGGTCCTTTCTATAAAAATTTATTTTAAGTATTTTTAAAGAGTGTCAGCCTAATTTAGTGTAAATACAGATACATTTTCATTATTTTTTCCTCTCTTTAATATATATTAGTATGTAATACACACTTTTATGCAACAAGATTTTTAAAACTAAGTATGTATGGTTATATCAAAATACAGAGAGCTCCCTGAAATTTTTTAAGATGCAGAGTTTTCAATAGTGTAAAGACAATATATTTATTAACAAATCTCTTATGTTTGATTCCAGGTTTTTGCTATTTTAAATAATGTAATGAAGAGATCTGTATATAAATAAGTATGTATTTAGCTAAGTGCAGTCATATTTTCAGGGTATATTTCCATAAGTGGATTGGTGATTTGATATGTAAATGCATAATGTAATATTGGTGGTTACCTCTAAGTTTATTTCCATATGGCTGCTTCATTAGCACTAAAAATAGTAAAATAAAAAATAACTATTTAAAGTCTGCTCAGCAGAATCTATAATTGCTATTCTGGTATTTACAATAATATCTACTTCTTATTTTGAACCCATTTCTCTTGAGAGAGAGACCAACAGCTATCTTTGTGAGCATTTACATTTGTGATAACAATCTTGCCAAGATTAAGCCTCAGGAGTGCCCATCTTTGACTTATTTGACTGTGCTACTTGCAAATCTTGAAGGACCTTTTTCTACAGCCTCTCCCATAAAAGATCCCTTTTTGTTTTGAATGGCTACTCAATAACTTTTTTTCTAAGACATTGGTCTTAAATTTAATTGTGCTTAACAATCATTTGTATACTTCAACACGTGTTGATTCCTATGGTCTGCATACCAATTAATATAGCGAGAGACTAGGAATCTTATTTTTCCACAAGCAGTCCAAGTGATTCATTTGCAGCTTTTCCATGGACTATATCTTGAGAAATACTCCTTTTTGAATAATAATTGCATTAGTTGCTTATTCTTTAATAATGTAGAATAGTATTTTTTTCAATGGTCTTAATCTAAAGGTTTGGGGGCTGTGTTTCCCTATGTATAAAATTCCATATAATCGTGTGACACAATTGGCATTAAAAAATTTGCCAGTAAAAATTGATTAAATAGTTAAAACTGGTGTTGATCTTGAAGGGTCAAGTCACCCCAGAAATACCTTTATTGTTGAGGTTTTGCACTTTGTATAGAAATAACTTTTTCCTTTTATTTTTAAAAATTGTCTGCCAAGGATCAATCTACATTCATAATTATGTCTCCATATCTGATTAGTAATAGTAATTAGGTACTTAGCCTAGAAGATCAATATGCTAGAGTCTTTGTTTTGTCACAGCAGGTTCCAGATTAGGTAATAGGACCTTTGTGGTTAATCCTGATGATGAGAGATTTCTGGGTAATATTATTGAAGAGTTACATATTTGGGATTGCTGATAGCATGATGCAATGTGTGTGCAGAGCAGGGACTCCACAGAAGCAGGTGGTCTGAGTAATTTGAGTTTTTGATAGTTGTCAATTCAGTGATATGGTCATAAAGAGCCCAAGTGTCCTTAGAGAATATGGCCTTAATATTGTCTTGAGCAAAATATATTGCATATTCAAGAACATATTATATGTAGTATAAATACTATATTACAATAATGTTTGACTATAATGATGACTTCCTATTGGTGTGCAATTTAACTTGATGTAAAGAAATAACAAAAACCAGTTTGTTGGTCAAGTTTACAAAGCACTCAATTTGCAATGGAGAGAAAGACAAAGAGGAAAGATGTCAGACACTGAGTACTTTTTATATGTGGTGAACTATGTTAGGTACATTACTAGCTAGCATGGGCATTAACTTCAGGAACTTGGAAGGTTATTATACTTAGAATTTCAATACATGAGTTAGAAAGTATACATAACCTTTAATAGGCATAGTTTGGATTAAAATATGAGTCCAAAGCCTGTGTTTTTAAAATATTTTAATATTTCTTTTTATCAGTAGTTTTGGAAAATGTTTTTTGATTGTTAATTTTTAAAAAAAATATATTTTATTGATTTTTTACAGAGAGGAAGGGAGAGAAGAGCTAGAAACGTTAATGAGAGAGAAACATCGACCAGCTGCCTCTTGCACACCCCCTACTGGGGATGTGCCCGCAACCAACGTACATGCCCCTGACCGGAATCGAACCTGGGACCTTTCAGTCTGCAGACCGACGCTCTACCACTGAGCCAAACTGGTTTGGGCTGATTGTTAATTTTTATCTTAAAGTATTCTAAAAGATATTTTAATGTCACACGAAGCTTTCAACACACCAATCTGATCTACATGTGAACATTTGTGAATGTTCAAAAGCTCAAACTACCTGTGTGTTCTAGCCCTATAGGATGCTACAGACATGCCAAATTGTAATCACAATGCCTGTCGACATTAAAATGAGAAATGGAAAGCCTTAATTAGACAAAACATTTTGTGAAATTCTTAGAGCATTTTTATCTCTAAGCAATTTACTTGAAACCTACTGAATATTTATTAGATTGTGAGGTGAGCTTACCATCAGAACAAAGATATTGACAAAGAATTTCCCAGATAAACTTGATAAAGCCCTCTTACACAGCCACTTGCTAATCTTGCTCTCTCACTGTTTGAGAACATTTGACTCTTAGAGGGCTTTTTCATAGCCATAGCTTAAATATATCACTAGCCCTCCCATCATTCATATGGACAGTATCAAATGCTATAAAAACCAAGCAACAAAATAATGGGATAATGGGCAAAGAAAATAATGGGCACAGAATTCAGAATAGAGAGAAATGGTTGAGGAATGAGAAGGAAGATACCACACATTGCTTAAACTCTAAGTTTTTGTCATTGTTCTAATATTCATAATAGTTTTTATTGAGATAGATGGCATACACACACAAAAACATGCAAAGATAGGGAGATAGATAGATAGATGATAGATAGATAGATAGATAGATAGATAGATAGATAGATATTGTAGATAGATAGAGGCTTTCATGAACCAATGATGAATATGCATAGAATTATTCTACTCTGATAACTTTAATTCATTAAAAATAAGAATAAAAAAGAAATTAAATACTTTTTGGCTAACAAAAGGCAACCATTATATGGTCTCTGAATGAGTTCCTATAAATTACTGCCAGAATATCATTATTGGAATTTGAGCTTTCCCAGTTACTTAGCACACATTGATATACAAACTCTTGTTTATTTCACAGATTGCTCATAATTTCTGTGGTGTCAGATTTGCCTAATTTATTTACATTTACAGGACTCTCTAATGTGTCTCCAAGTTCTTGGGAAAGGGGTACATTTTACTATCACCAGGAGGTAATCTCTGAAATGAATCAGTTAGAAGAACTGGTCAATGGCAAAAACAAACAAACAAAAAAAAAAAGGTTAGAGAAGAAAATAATATTAGCGTTTTTTAAGAAGTGTAACAAGAAGATGTGTGACTGCTCTAGTCCTAGAGGCAGGGGCATTTCTATTGAGGAAGCAGATGCCCCTGACTGTCAGAGCCATTGTTATTAAAAATTCTTTCCCTTTTTTTTTTTTCAGATTTCATGACTACCAAGCAATTCTTGAAAAAAAAAATGTGTTAGCTTCCAATGCAGTAGGGGAAATACATTAATCAGACAAGAAGCAGTATTTTTCACTGCAAAATAATAAATTAATATTTGAGCTTACGTATCGGCCTTTGAAAGCCCTAGGAAGTCACCCTACCCCTGAGAAGCAGATACATGTCTAGTGCTGTGGCACAGACAGTTTCTGCCTCATGTCTCCATACCAGACTGAGGACACTTTGTGAGAGTACAGCTTGTCCTGAGACACCTCTTGGTCGACAGCCAACTTACTTCTCCCAATGACACTCTGACTTCCCCTGCTCTTCTTATTCACACTTCAACAGGTTCTACTTGATTGAAGTGCCCCCTCAAGCCTGCACAAATAGAGATAACTCTCTTAATTAGAGTCTCAGTATGTGACCGAAAATCTTCTGTGAAGACACCAATCACAAACCTGCAAAAAAATAAAGGAAGTCAGATAATGCCTGATTCACACTACTGACTTCCTCTGAGCACCCTTTTCTTCTTCTGTCTTCTTTCACGTTGCCTGTCTCGCCGGTGTATATAATTTCAGATTCAGATCTTGCTTCACCTTAAACTTGAAAGCTGTTATAGCAAAGCTCACGTGAAAGAGTAAAGACTGCTCTTCCGATTGCAGCCCTTGTGTCTGATAGTACTTGAATTGGGGAGGAATTTTTGTTAATTGCTCATTCTCTTGTTAGTTATCAGTTAAGGCTTTTTCCAATGTGAAAAAGTGTTCAACATTTTGAATGAATTGGCAAAACTACTCAGCTAGTTTGTATCAACTATCTTGACATATAAAAATAAATAAGTTTTGTTAGCTGATAAATGAGTCATTTTAAGTAGTAAATATATCATATTTACTTCTTGTACCCACATGATTTTTTTATTGGAAAATAATACTAATCTACCATGTGGCAAAGGCATAAATATTTAGTTTTATACATATTTACCATTTGTCAAAGTAATTGTTGTGTGTGTGTGTGTGTGTGTGTGTAATTTTTATATATATCAAATCAGCTGAAATCAAACAAGATAATGTTCTGCCTTCTTGTTTTCAGCTCTACACTATAAATGAGTATTCTTTTGGTATGTTTAGTGCCAACTTTTATGTTTTTGGAGATTTTGTTGTTTAAAATGCCCCCACCCCCACAAATATTGTCTTGTGTTCTTTAAGCTCAAGAAAGCCACAAGGTGCCTTATGGAGAAAATACCTGTTACACAAACTTCATTCATGTATGCACTGAATGCCACTTGCTGGAGAGATTTTATTCATATTAAAAAGTGTTGTTGTCATCTACATAAACACAGTATATTCTATTTTTCAATTAAATTCAGTACTTATTTGGGTACATTACCCAATTAACAATAGATTATTTCAGATACAAAGAAGATAGGGTGCTAAGATATAGCAATTTAATGGAGCAAATATAACCCACTTGCTGTAGGAATTGTTTTATGGCCAGCTTTGCTGGAACTCTGTTCACTATTCCACTTCCTGCCCCTTCTTAGCTTTATAAATCTTCTCACCTTGGCCACAGCTGATTTTAACAAGAGAGGGCATCTGACTAAAGAAAGACCAAATGAAACCAATGCTTAGAATTCAATTCAATCACCTGGATTGTGAAGCATGAAAACAAAGTGTTTGAACTTGCGGATATCTCTAGATTGCCTTACATTTAGAACTATACTGAGCATGGGCAAGCTTACTGCAGTCTTCATTCTATGATTAGTGAGAACATTTTCTACACATTTATATTAAACCACAACGTCAGTTAATCCACCCAGAGTTATGTTCTTTGAACAAAATTCTCCGACTGAAATAAATACTGCATTCCATTGAGACATTGGGCTTTGCAGCATGGACTTCTTTAAATCAATAATAGTCATAAGAAAAGTTGGGTCTTGCACCACATGATATTTAAATTCTAATAAATTTGATTCTGAATTTTTCATTTAAAATTTGGTTTAGAAGAAAACAGATCTTTACTCTTGTGATAATTCATGATTTAAGGAAATGTAAAAAAATACGTAATTATGAAGTTGGGATGGGAAACGTCTATTTTCACAGGATAAATCATTCAGATTAGCTGAGTTGTAGTATCTCTAATATGAAATAGAAGGGTAAACTTCTCTTACAATAAAATATTGATGTGTGCAGTAAACTACACAAGGAGCGTATAATGCAATTGCAGAATGTAAGCATTTACTTGGTATTTTCAGATGCTCCACTTTGGGTACAATGTGATAATGTAATTGATGAGAATCTTTGGCTTGTTCATATATCCATTTTGCTCTTCATAAAAAGGTAATTGGACACCACAGGCATAATACATTGACATGTGACCTATAGGCATTATGTCAACTCTGATACAACATCTTGTTTATAAGTTGTAACAAATTGAGCTAGCTATTTCACATTATGAACTAGTCTTTTATTTACTTATAACCACCTCCTCCAAATTTTAGCTGGATAAATGAATATCTAGAATAAATAATTATTTTAAACTTTTTGTTTTAAAACAAGTCATTATATTAGTAAAATCAGAATAAGACCTTCCTACAAGTATTATATTGCAACCAAAGTCTTAAAAAGATCCAGCACACACACTTTTCCCATTCATACTTTTCTCCTTATTTCTGTCAGAAATTTGAAATTAAACCCTGCAGTTTATAGATGCTAAGCTGTTTGTTCGGATTTCACTTTCAAAGAGTTATTCTTCAATACTCTAATAGTGTTGCCCTTTTGGGAGGACTTAGTTTCCTGGACCAACGCTCCATCCTGCTTTCACAGCAGCCTTCACCCAATGAAGGTAGAAAGTGTGGTAGAAAGGTTCATCTCTTGACTTAGAACAACTCTGCAAGGTCAACACAGCTTCAGAGCTCTCTGTAGTGTAATGAAAACCCTGTAATAGCATCATAACCCAACTTTCCTATAGCTCATTTCTGCATCCTCCCTTTCTTACCAAGCTTAGATCCCAACAGTTATCTCTGATAAATTTCTTGCACAGAAATCTTCATCTCTGACTCAATTACAGGAAAACCTAACTGAAAGAAGGTAACTTTGAGAATAATGTCACCCCCTCAGGCTCAAGAAAAGTGGCCAGAGTTGCTAGAGACTTCATGCAGTGCTGGAAGAATAACATCGATCATATTTGTATCTCTGTTATTATAAAGCTCTATTACTCAAATATAATCCTACCAAATTTAATAAGCATTTAACACATTGTTTTAAAATTTGAAAGTGCTAGCATTTCTAAATTACCTATGAGTGTAGAGAATAGAGAAATCTCTCAAAATTTTTTCCATTATTCCTGGAAAAATCTTTATCACCTATCCTATATCATTGTACATAAAATAATAATAATCAGAATATTAATTGAAGTATTTAACATGACTAATTTAAAAAAATGAATAATTTAAAAGGAATTGTTTTTTCTTTACCTGGAATAATATGCATTATTTAGTTATAAATATGAAATAAATATATTTATAATAATTTACCTCTTAATAACATTTAGAAAAAGGAAATGATTTAAATTTCAAGTCAAGATGTGGAATGTAAAGAATCTGAGCAGGAGTTTCAACTTGATTTTAAACCATGGCTCTTACTTTTATGAACCTTTGGCAAACTAACCTCTTTGATTTTAAAATGAGTAAAATATTTACTTTTCATTAAAGAATTGTAATTATTGAACCAGATCCAATATATAAGCATTCTTACATACTTGTATATTTTACCCAAAAATAATAGTTGTAGTCGTCAATACTATCAATGTTATACAATTTCAGCTTATTAATTAATAGTAATTTGAGTATGAAACACCATTTTCTAATCAAAATATAACATTCCTTCTCAAGTTTGAAGCTTGTGTCAAATACCTACTTATTATTTTATTCTTGTAGTTTGGAAGACTTTATTACAGATTATCCTAAACACTTATTGAATCTTTCAATACAGATTCAAAGGAAAGCCTGATTACTACCCTTAAAAGCAACAAATCAGTCTCTAATTTCTCAAATTAGCATTCTAAATATCACTTTTTTTTTCTTATAGATTCTTCTTTTATTAATGAGCTTCCTGGAAACCAGAGTGAAAAATCTCATTGCAATAAAATAGATAATTTTATTTTATTTTATTATTATTATTTTAAAATATATTTTATTGTGTTTTGTTTTTTTTTACAGAGAGGAAGAGAAAGGGATAGAGAGTCAGAAACTTCTATGAGAGAGAATCGTCAATTAGCTGCCTCTTGCACACACCCTACTGGGGATATATTCACAATCAAGGTACATGCCCTTGACCAGAATCGAACCTGGTACCTTTCAGTATGCAGACCAATGCTCTGCCAAACCGGTTTCAGCAAAATAGATCATTTTATTAAACTAATTCGTTTTGCTAAAAGTTCATGAAGAATATGGGTAAATTTTTAAAATTAGAATCAAATAAATTTTTAATGTATGTGTATGAGGCAAAAGGAGAAAAACATTGAGGAATGAGTTGGCCAAGGTTATAAAACAGGAAAGCAGCATACTCATAGCTGGAAAGTAGATTAATGTTGGGATCAAATAATCCACTATTTGATCCCAACATTAAAAGAAAACAAAACAATAGAGTTGGTTGGAGCACCATCCATACACCAAAAGGTCATGAGTTCTATCCCCAGTGAGGGCACATACTCAGATTTCAGGTTCAATATCAGATAAGGTACATGTGAAAGGCATCCTATCAATGTTTCTCTCTCACAGTGATGTTTCTCTGTCTCTTTCCCTCTCTTTTTCACTCTCTCACAAATAAACAACAACAACAACAAAGCTACCTTCAAGTGATGATTAAAAAACAAACAAACACGATCTTACATAAAGCAGATAACAAAAAGAGAAGAATATAAAACAATTTTATTGCTGGATAATATGACCATTTCCTGTCTTGGAGATAGTGTCAGATCTAATTGTTTTTCTATTTTAATACTTGTATCATTCAGAGGCCAATCAAGAAATAGGAACCATAGAATAATTTAATTATAGAAATTTATAATGTAAAGAATTGTTAGCTAATATCTAGGGATTAATTGTAAAGGGTTTAAAAAATTAAACACCCTGTAATAATTAGAGCAGCATTTACTACTATTCTTTAGCACACCAAAAATGTTATCTCTTTTGCCAATCTGACTAAAAAAAAAAATAGGTATAATTTTGACTCACACTGGGTGGCTATTGTTGTGTTGGCTGTTGTCATTTTTTTTATATGACAATATAAGGGAAAAGAGGTCAGTGCTCCTGATTAAATAGTCAGTCATTGCATGTCTTAAAAATTATTCTGGTACTCTGGTTGAAAATGACTGGAATAGGGGAATATCAAGCATAGGGAGGAACCACTCTTGTGGGTTAAAACAGAGAAAACGAGGAAGAAACAAATGGCATAACTCCCCTACTCCAAACACAGTCTGACTTTCAGACTTTGTAGAAGAGTTTGAAGGAGTAACTGTATGAAACTATTCTTATAAATGAAGAAAATACTACTTGAATATGAAATAAGTTATATGAGACTCAAATTGATATTGTGTTTCTGTATTTATGTCATAGAGATTTTACTTTGACTATTTTGATATGTACATTTATAATAATATCTTACTAATATTCTTTCATTACTATTAAGTAGTGGAAAATTGAGACACATTATTACTAATAGAAATCCATCTTATTACTTAAATATTTTAAATTACTCTGTGAAGTATCACAAAATGGATCTGAGCAATTATATGTCACAGAGAAAAGTAGGACATGTGAATCAACAATCTCACTTGGCTCCATAATTAATAAAATATCACATTGCTCCTTAGATTTGGGTCACTCTTTTATTTATAAAGGGTTATATTAAAAGGAATTCCATAAATTATGCACACATCCCAGTAAATTTTTTTTCAAAATTATAACCACCTACTGATGCTTTTTTTAAGCACAAAGCTGAGAATTTGATTGTTGTGATTGTATGGCACGGTTTGCAGAACAATTCATTGACTTTTTAGATGATGTTTTTCTATGTACCTCCGTCAGAGGTAGACACACAGAGAAGCTTAAGGAAATAACTGATTATGTTCATTTACACTTTCAAGCACACTGATTCAATGAGAAACAGGGTTCCATATCCTTTTGAAAATTCCAAGGTTATTATGCCTGCGCGCGCGTGCGCACGCACACAAACTCACACACACAAATATATGACTTAGTCAAAAAAGATTCAAGGGCACACACAGCATATGAAGAAATTAACAAGAATATTAAGCATTTTGTCTAAAATTTGCTAAAGAACATTTCTTTTAAAAAATATATTTTATTGATTTTTTACAGAGAGGAAGGGAGAGGGATAGAGTGTCAGAAACATCAATGAGAGAGAAACATTGATCAGCCGCCTCTTGCACACCCGCTACTGGGGATGTGCCCCCAACCAAGATACATGCCATTGACCAGAATCAAACCCGGGACCCTTAAGTCCGCAGGCCGACACTCTATCCACTGAGCCAAACCGGTTTTGGCTAAAGATCATTTCTTAAATAAAAAATTTAACGTAGAGTTGAGTTTTTTTTTTTACTTAAAATTAAGTTTATAATAGATAACACCAGGCATTTATTGCCATGGCTCACCTTTAATTTAAACATCTTTTGATTTGACCTATTTTTTTTTTTTTTAATAAGAAAAAACACGAAGGAAAAAAAGAAACCTTTGAAGATTCATTTAGGAGAGAAGTGCTCTAAATAGGTAAACAATGCTTCTTTTAATGTAGTTCAGATGAAATGATCTGCTTTTGCACATCATTTGTGTGCAACAAAGTTATAAATTTAAAAAATTAAGTATATGAAGTAATATTTTAAGAAAATTATATAAGTCCTCAGGTAGATGCTTATTGCACTTCCAAATTAAATGGAATGAGCAGAAATATTTAATAAAGAAGTAACAATGTATAAGTCAGATGGTTGCTTTTAACTCAGAGTCTTTCCCAAATGCCTAAGAGATACAATGCACAGGGAAAGAGAACAATGGTCTTTTTGTTTGTTTGTTTGTTTGTTTGTTTGTTTTTTTAGGCTATGGGTGTATCCCATAGTCTTTTTTTTAATATATATTCTATTGATTTTTTTTGTACAGAGAAGAAAGGAGAGAGATAGAGAGTTAGAAACATTGATGAGAGAGAGTCATCGATCAGCTGCCTCTTGCCCACCCCTTACTGGGGATATGCCCACAACCAAGGTACATGCCCTGGACCAGAATTGAACCCGGGACCCTTCAGTCCCCAAGCCGATGCTCTATCCACTGAGCCAAACCAATTTCGGTGAGAACAATGGTTTTGAAGAAAAGAAATAACTATCTAATTTATTTAGACAAGAAAAGAAAGATCTTAAGGGGAAATGTTGTTATAATAATAATACCCTTGAGATTTCTTTTTCATGAGGAAAAATATGCTTAAGATTAATAGCAGGGACTTCTGAGAAGAACTGGGCCTCTGCTTGATTGTTAAAAAGAGACACTGCCTACGGCACCCATATTCAGGCTTTATTACTGCACACTGAAGTCCGCAAATGAAAAGACAGCTTCCAGGTGTTTCTAAAAATGACAGTAGTAAAAGGCAAACGACTTATGAGATTTTAAGAGAAACTGTAATCAAAAAAGGAAATTAAAAAGACAGTAGTAGAGAGAAGAGAGAGGCACCATCCTAAACTAGGAGAAGCTATCTAAATTATTGTATAATAACTTAGAAGTAAAATTAAATGCAAACAAAATTAATTCAGTTCCTTAGCAACATGATGAGCCACCTAACTACTTTTAGTAATTCATTTATTATTCCCCACACTGAAATTCATTGAAATCTGAAACTCTCACTGGGCCTTGGCGGGACCATGACTGAAAGGCTTTTATGAGCTGGATGTTGCTCCCGTGTTCTCAGTGCCCCAGTGCTTTCCTGCAGTGCAGTGTCATCACTTGTGGCAAAGCTGGGGGAGGGGATCCACCCACCAGCTACCATCTCAAAGTCATAGGTGCGGCTAAGGAGATATTAAGATCCCCACCGTTCTAGAGACACAGACATAAATACAGAGGAGACTTCTGTGTTTGAGCGACAACCTTTGGAGAAGAAGACAGGTGGGGTCTGAGTTGCTGTGAGGAAAGATGATGTCAGGTTAAGCATGTGTGGGTTTGCTCAGAGCCCTCAGAACTCATTGACTCAGAAGCAGATGGAACAAAATCAGTCTGAGTGGAGATTGTCTGGTACAAAGGTCAAGTGGCTTATGTTTCCTTTTGTACCAACTCAAAATAATGTCGTTTCAGTTTGCTTCATAGTTTGATCATTACTCTATTTTACAAATACACTTCATTCTGATACCCTAATTCTTTGCCTTGAAAGAATATGTATTTTTTATGAAGGCATTACAAACTATATACATTTTATCTTTATGTGATATTTTTCTTTTTTCTTCCTGAAGTTATTTTTCAGATTTAATTGTCTTATTATCTATTTTTAAATGATTACTTTTTAGGTTGCATATTTTTACCATTTAAAAAAAAGTTTCTGTCCTTGTTCATTTCCAGTTTTTTGTTTTATTGTTGTTGTTGTTGTTTTGTAAATCCTAAGGCATTTCTTCATTTGAATTTTGACTATTAATCAACAATTACATTTTGTTTTTTCAAGAAGGATGAATGGTGCCCATATTTTCTCAATGCTTTTACCTATAAAAGCCATTAAATTACCCATGCAACTATATTCCTTAAAATATTTGACTGATAGAGCATAATAATTTCAAAATATACTGTTTCTGAATTTTGGATGATTTTTTCAATTATCTTCTAGTGCTGGTATCATCAGTCTGATTGCCTTTTCTATATAACCTCTGACTCTTTGTCCATCTCTCTCTCTCTCTTTCTCTCTCTCTCTCTCTTTCTCACATACAAGGCATTAAAATATCAAAAGTTTAAATGGCAAGAAACGTTATTTATTGATTAATCAAGAAACCTACTTTTCTGATGAATATTGTTATTAAAATATCAGTTTTGTTAATGACAGAAAATTTGGCTATATTTATTCATTTATATGAAGATTATATATATATATAAATTTTTTCTGGGCCATTTGCTTGAAGTTTTTCTTTAGAAATCAGTATGGATAACACCAGAGCATATGTTTTTAATCTATTTTCTATTAGCTGTTCCTCTGTGATGAATTGTTATTCTCATTCATGCTGCTGAAATATTTCTCTATGTCAATATCCTTGATTGTTTATTCATATTAAGTTAAAAAATACATAATGAGCAAAAGCCAAGAAGTGAGATTGCTTAATCATATAGTAGGGCTATCTTTAATTCTTTGAGAAACCCCCATATTCTTTTTTATAGTGTCTGTACAACTTTGCATTCCCACCAACAGTGTGAAACATTTTCAATTTCTCCACATCCACATCTTTGTGTTGTTATTTTTCATGATAGCCATACTAGCATGGGTGATGTGACATCTCACTGTGGTTTTGAAATTGTAATTTCAAAGAAATATTAGCACTCCCGTGATCACTGCAGCGCTTTTCACATCAGCTACACTGTGGAAATAATCTAAATGTCCACTGACAGGGGAATAGATAAAGAAAATAAGGTAGGTATAGTTAGCCCTTTGCATCACAGGCTCGTTATCTGCAGATTCAACCAACTGCGTATAGAAAAAATTTCCAAAAAATGGTATGTTGTTGCTGATGTGTACTATGTAGTGAGACCTATATTGGTTGTGTCTGTACTGGGCATGCACAGATTGTTTCCTGTTATTATCCTCTGAATAATACTGTATAACATTTTTTACATAGCATTTACATTATAATAAATATTAAAAGTGAGAGGGTCTTGGAACCTGTTCTCCCAAGTACCAAGGGACAACTGTATATACAATAGAATACTATCCATTCTTCAAGGGGAAAAAAGGAGAAAGAGGGTGGCCAGCATGGCTTAGTAGTTGAGCGTTGACCTATGAATCAGGAGGTCATGGTTCAATTTCAGGTAGGGCCATATGCCCAGTTTGCAGGCTTGATCCCCAGTGTGGGGTGTACAGGAGGCAGCCGATCAATGATTCTCTCTCATCATTGATGTTTCTATATCTCTCTCCCTATCCCTTCCTCTCTGGAATCAATAAAACTATATCTTATAAAAGAGAGAGAGAGAGAATGACCAAAATCCGGAAATCCAGAACACTGAAAACAAAGTGTAGAACAAAGGAACTCTCATTCATTACTGGTGGAAATGCAAATGGTGTGCTATTTTGGAAGATAAAATTTCACAGTTTCTTACAAAACTAAACATACCCATCATATGATATTGCACTCTTTGGTATAAACTGAAGCAGTTGTAAATTTATGTAACACAAAACCTGCACAGGGATGTTTATCACAGCTTTATAACATAATTGACAATATGTGTAAGCAACCAAGATGTTCTTCAATAGATGACCGGGTAAATAAACTGTGGAACATACAGACAATATTATTCACTGCTAAAGAGAAATGAACTAGCCAGCAATGAAAGGACACGGAAGGACTTCAAACGCATGTTAAAGTGAAAGAAACCAACCTGTAAACGCTGCAGACTGTGTGATTCCAACTGCAGTGACTTCATAACTAGACCTCTAACTAATACGCCTGTCTTCAGCGCCAGTCTGCCACTCTTCATACGTATGCCTCGTTCAGAGAATCTCCAGGATTCTGCCTGAAAACCTGACTCCCACTCTCACAGCAATCTGACATTACATCTATTTTAGAAAGATGCGTTCTCTTCTCTGTTTCATTAGTAAACTCACTTTAAACTGCTGCATGCATTTAAAATGCTAAAATCATTGATCCTCTGTCTCTCCATATTTTTTAGTTGTTGTGGGTTTATTTCCTTTTGTGCTACTTTATTTGTTTTTTAATAAGGTCTCCTGGGAGTGGTGGGAGGACAGTGCACATGCCTGTTTTGCCATTTGCTGGTGAACCAAATAAACAAATATGCACTGACTTTGGAAAGCTTCATAGCGATGTCAATAAATAGTGTCATGTTTCCTGTATTTTATTAAAAATGGCTTTTACAAGATTTTCCAGAATTTTTACTATTTTTCAAGGTTATTACTTTTATTTCTGTTGGAAATACAATAACGTATATGTTTAAACTGAGACCTCTGACCTAAAAATTGTATAATCCTTTACTTGCTATACTTAATAAGTACAACTGATGAGAGCAACAGAAGGACAGTAGCTAAAGTAACAACATTAAAGCATATATTTTCAAGAGGCAAAAATATTGGACATAACTAATGGATTTGATGAGACCAATTCATATATGTCATGAAGTTTTGTGTAAGAGTTTACTCATAATTGCTTGTTTGCAAAGTCTATCAAAATAAAATGTTATCAAATCCTGAAAACTAGCATAATTCTTAATTTTTCAGTCCCCAAAATTTGGTTAAGGTAAATAATTAACATGTGATTAAGAAAAGTGATGTAATATTATTTTTAGTCAGATTTTTTAGAATAAATAACCAAAGCAATGCAGGGTCAAATTTCTCAAAAATATTTTTTAACTTAACATATTAACCTCCATGATAATTTCCTGAATTATATGCTTGGTGCTTGGTAAGGAAAGAGTTAGCACGTAGTCTGTAACCTCTTGAAAACAACCCCACCCCCATCCCCCATAAAAAAGACTCGGTAATGTTATTCTGTAAATGTGCTCACAAAACCTACTTATGATGTCATTAACAGGCTATGCCAGAGTCCCTAGGTCCTAAGGGTCCAAAATTTGAAATTTATGATCTATGGAAAGTGACTACTGAAAAACAACAAAATTACAATAGTAGATACAAAACTGCTGGGCAAAAAGTGAATATATTTTCTGATTGGAAACCCCCTTTCCTGAAGATGATGCCCCTGATATACTACTTGAATCTCATTGAGAGTTCTCATATGCTCAGTGTCAGTGAGAATGCCCACTAACACAGCTGCTTGTGTTGGCCATCTCAAACCTCCTGTTTCACCTGCATCTTTTGATCACCGCTATCATTTGAGTTATTAGTGAAGTTTAATAATGACCAAGACTTCTAATTCTCATGAGTGTAATTTGACATCCCATCTACTTGTGATATCTTAGTGTCATTAATATATTTGTAAAACTGATGACCTAATAATAAAATTATAAATGTGGTTTTGTATTGGAAAAGTAAGAAACCAATCACTTTCATCAACACAAGTTAAGATTCCTTTTGATTATGTTTGTTTTTAAAAAGTCAATAGGACAACAGACTTAGAAAATTTGAAGGAGAATAATCTACTCATTACTGAATATATTGATAATGTTTCTTGAAACATTTTTATAGATTGATATAAAATATAGAACTGATTATTTAGAATTTGATATCTGAATTCATCATAATTGCTTTTCAGATCAGTAAATTTAGTTATAGAATTGTAATTATTTATAGGAATTGTACTATATGTGTGTAAAATAATTATATGGAATTAATAACTATAATAAAGCATAGAGGGTATTTGAAGAGGAGAGAAAGGGTGTCAGTTTTAACATGTAAATCCATTGTACTTATTGATATTTGAATTATCTTCCATATAGATGTAGGCTTGCCATGTTAAAATCCCAGATTATATAATTTTAACATTTAATATTGTACTTACTTTTAAATCCGGATATGATATAATATAATGGGCATCATAGTGTAGAGATTTCCAAATTTTAATTCTTTGTGTATAGATAGGAAAGAATGTTGCTTTAATCTTTATTTAATGCTAAAGGCTTGGTGCATGACAATTGTGCACTGGGGTGGGGGGGTCCCTCAGCCTGGCCTGCACCCTCTCATAGCCCAGAACCCTTTTGGGAGAAACATGTCTAAGTTGGCAGGTGGACATCCTCTGAGGGGTCTTTAGCACCGCCACAGAGGCATGAAAGGCTCCCGTCACCGCTGCTGTGCTTGCCAGCCATGAGCCCAGCTTCTGGCTGAGTGGCGCTTCCGCTGTGGGAGTGCACTGACCACCAGGGAGCAACTCCTGCATTGAACGTCTGCCCCCTGATGGTCAGTACACATCATAGCTACCAGTTGTTCTGCCAGTCAATTTGCATATTAACCTTTTACTATATAGGATAATAAGAGAAAAAGTGAAATTTACACAATATAACATAGTGTAATATAGACACCTACACCATAGTGATTAAGAATACTCAGTATCTTATATTATTTTTTAGACAGCATCATTAGTCATTTTTCCCTGATATTTCCAGTGGAATTAACAGAGGCTATGAAATGCTTATACTATCAATGGGTGTAAAATGTTTGGTATATTATATTTCTTTTATTATAGAAAGTTAGATTAATACAAACTAGAATAAGCCTATAAAAGAAATCACACATCACTTAATGTTTCAGGAGAAAAACTGTTGTGTGCCAACCTGAATGTAGCAAGACAATCCCTACTCCTTTGCATAGATAAATTACTACACCATGAGGATGTAATATTATAATGTTCCTAGCTAGATATTTTATGAATAATGGCTGCAGTCACTAGACCAACAACATCATGCTGATAATTGTAAAGCAAGACTCTATAAAACAAAATGTGTAACTGCTTTTATCATCTTTTATCATGGTAATGAATTGACAATGTGTCAAATTGTTTTTACTCTGGTTACAGGAAAAATGGTAGGTCCTATACTTAAAACTAGAACAGCTCTTATCACTAAATGCTACCAGCATAATTCTGCTAGAAGAGTTTTTTTTTTTTTTTTTTAAGTAAGTTTACCTTCTAATCATTAATTAGTCTCATGAGAGTATGTGTAGATTTATTGAAATGAGTATTTGACTCCACAACAAGCTAAGGCATAATAATCAATCCTTAATTTGAAATAGCAGACATCAAGCACAGCCATATTCTTGAATCTGTTCCTTTTCTTAAATAATGTCCTTTGAAATTATATTCAAATAATGCACATGGGGTTACACATTAGTTTTACCTATTCCACTGTATTGAAGAATGAGATGGAATTTTTTAAGCTTGAAAAATTTGGCAAATGTGGCCAAATCATGAGCTAGTATAAATCATTTAATGAACAAGTAAATCTGAAACTCTTTTGATTAGTCCAGTGGTCAGCAAACTCATTAGTCAACAGAGCCAAATATCAACAATACAACGATTGAAATTTCTTTTGAGAGCCGAAAACCGACTTTTGCACATGGGCCATGAAGTTTCAATCACACTGTATGTTCACGCCTGCATGTGGTATTTTGTAGAAGAGCCACACTAAAGGGGCTAAGGAGCTGCTTGTGGCTTGAGGACCGGTTTACCGGACCACTGGATTAGTCAATGTACTAGAGGCCCAGTGCACAAATTCATGCATGAGTGGGATCTGGCTGGCCTGCCCTGGTCGGGGCCTATCGGTCCAGGTTGGCCAAGGGGAGGGGCTGTGGGCCATTGGCTGGCTGGCCCTGCCCCTGGTCAAACTCCAGGTTGAACTCCTGGTTGAGGGGATAATTTGCATATTAGCCTTTTATTATATAGGATAATGAAACTAAGCAGATTATTTTTGTTTATTTTAGCTCATATGTTCTTTCTTTTTAAAAAAAGATTTTAGATCATTAAGAAAAAATATACATACTATGTAATTTTTCTCAATCACTTGAAGTCAATTTATACCCAGACTCATTTTTCAAACCTCATAGAAATAACTATCTTGATTAAAACTTTACTTTTAGTTAACAGTGTAAAGTATGTGGGGCTCACTTTTTCTGATGACATAATTAATATTAAGCATAAAATATTTTTCACTCCAGTGGAGGGAGGATCAGAATGATATCTGATAAATGGAAAACCTAGAAAAGTGTGTATTTTTAGATCAAGAATATTATGAAAAAAATGTATACTTCTTGGGTAAGGCCATTCTACAAATAACATAAAAATTCTTCTCTCTAGTCTTAACCAGTTTGGCTCAGTGGATAGAGTGTCAACCTGCTGACTAAAAGGTCCCAGGTTCAATTCTGGTCAAGGGCATGTACCTTGCTTGCAGGCACATCCCCAGTAGGAGGTGTGCAGGAGGCAGCTGATTGATGTTTCTCTCTCATTGATGTTTCAAACTCTCTATCCCTCTCCCTTCCTCTCTGTAAAAAATCAATAAAATATATTTAAAAAAATGCTTCTATGTATACACTTAAAGTTTTCTGCTGTAATCGTCTAATTTATTAGAACTGAGCCAGTAATTCAGAAGCCATTTTGACTCTAGCACACAGTAAATATTTTATTTTCTCTCTCTTCTAGGCTGATCAAAACCAAGTAATGTAAAAACAGATTTTGTTCTATTTATTGCTAAATTTTCATCTGCCTATGTCTCAGTCTCTTGGAGAAACATTATGTGAATATTTGTGTCCTTATAGTACTTTTCAGAAACAACATGCTGAAACTATCTCAGAGTTATGATTATATCCCCATTAAAGTATTCAGATTGATAGAAGCATAAGAAGTGCAGAGTGTGCAAAAGCTGGCTCGCCTCTGTTGAAAATGATTGTTTCTGTGTATTGCAACATCAAAATAATATTGGGATCTTCAAAACAATGTTTCTTAGAGTGCAATCAAAGCAATTTTGCAAAATTTTCATTTTTTATTTGGTGTTTATTTTCTTTGCTTTTTATTATGCCTAATAACCAGTACAAATATTTCATTTCCATATCTACAAAAGAGGTTTTGTTTGCTTGTTTGTTTGTTTGTTTGTTTGTTTTTTGCTTCATATGATGTTTTATGGAAGTACTGATTACAACACATTTACTTAGAATACAATCAGGGTAATAGTTGATGCCCACTTCTTATCAAATATAAGATCAGTTAACATTTATAGGCCAACACTACATTTTACTTTGGTGTGTTATTTGCATAATCCTAGCAATTATTCACAGGACAACTATTTTGGAATATGTACCCCAAGTAATTATGTTGCTTAAAATATCTTTACTACATACCTGGGTTCTTCAGTCAGTCTTAAACTTCCTAGCCAATGAAACTCGTGAGGAAAAATGTCTGGTATTTCATATCTCAATGGGCAATATAATGGGTAATGAGCCAATTTTTTTTTGTAAAAGCTTCATATAAGCTTCATATAAGAAGTATTTATAATTATTAACTTCATATAACCTTTTATTCATATAACACTTTCATTGAATAGAGCTGTGAAATAACCGGTTTCTTTCTCTAATTAGTAAGTTTCATAACTGCAGCTTTCTCCTCTGGGCATGGCATATATTACCATTCAGAAATAGAGGATCCTTTAATTTTTCAAGATTGTCCAGAATGTTAGCTTTACTTTAAAAAAAAAATCAATGTCTTGTATTCATTTTGCCAACCTTAATATTAACAATGTATAAAAATATCTCAGTATTTCAAATAATGATTTTGGTCTGGAATTTTCAAGGTAAAATTAAAATGGATATAAAAAAGAATACAATGATATTCTCAAAATGTTCATACCTTAATTCCCAGAAATTGTGAATATGTTGTCTTTACTACAAAAGGGGTTATGCAGATACTATAAAGGTTAAGGCTTTGTTATGAGGAGATTATTCTGGGTTACCCAGGTGAACCCATTCTATTCTCTGATCTTAAATCCTGAGGAAGAAAGCAGACAAGTAGATAAGAGAGCTACAATGTCACAAGAGAGCTCCAATTTGTCATACGCAGGAGCCAAGGACAATCTTACACTGCACAGGTTTACTTTTCCTGCTAGCTTAGGCCCTCTCCCCACATCTTGGACTGGGAGAGGGCGCAGGCTGGGCTGAGGGAACACCTCCCCCCCAGTCACCAACTCTAGCTTTGAAGAGGAAGAAGACCTTGAATCAGGGAATGTGACAGACCAATAGAATCAAGAAAATTTGGACATCTAACTGCAAAAAACTGAATTCTGCCAAAACCAGAATAAGCAAGAAATGAACTCTCCTGGTACCCTTTAAAATGGAATACAGCCTTGCCCATAACTTGATTTTAGCCCAGAAAGACTTGTGTCAAACTTCGGCCTACAGAACTGTGACATATGTTTGCTTTATTTTAACTCACTCAGTATGTGGTAATTTACTCTGGTAGCGATAGAACATTACCACAAGTGGGTAATGACATGTAATAATTTAAAGAAAATCTTGGTTAACATAGATTGCTTAGTTGCCAAACAAATAAAATTTCTACAGTTTTCTTGGTTTTGCATATTAAGTGATCAAGACCTTTGTCATCCAATTTAAAAAAGTTATGATAAAAAATGTTTAACAAATTTTCTTTAGAATTGAGAAATACATTTTTTAGAAAATTTGTCACTTGAACATAAATTTAGGTTTTCTTCTCCCATTTCTCTTCTTTTCCCAATTTTCTTTCTTATTTTTGAATATTGTTTAGAAGTAAAAAATCTCTAAGCTTGAAATCATTAATTTGTTCTCCATTTTCAGCACTATTTGAAAATTCTTTTGCTCAAATATAGAACCTCTATTTTTTTTAGTTATTATTTACACCTATATTACTCTTTCTCTAACAATCACCTTTTTAATATTTTGCCATTATTTAAACATGCATTTTTTGGTGGATTTTAATTTAAATGACTCCTTTTGACTAATTTGTATAGTATCGATATACCTTTTGGGAGTAACACACACACACACACACACACACACACACATACACACACGTCATGTCATATGCTAGGAACACTCCTGTGGTGAGAATAGTTCAGGTTAAAAAACAAAACAAAACAAAACAAAAAAAAAACAGCCAAAACCAGTTTGGCTCAGTGGATAGAGCATCGGCCTGCGGACTGATAGGTCCTGGGTTCGATTCCGGTCAAGGGCATGTACCTTGGTTGTGGGCATGTCCCCAGTGTGGGGTGTGCAAGAGGCAGCTGATTAATGATTCTCTCTCATTGATATTTCTAACTCTCTATCCCTCTCTCTTCCTCTCTATAAAAAATCAATAAAATATATTAAAAAAATAAAAACCAATAAAACAAAACAGCAACCATGTAATTAAAAAACAAACAAACAAACAAAAAACACAAGGAAAGTTTGGGATGTGATAGATATGTTTAGCACCTTTTTATAATGATGATGTTCATGAGTGTATGCACATGTTTAAACACATCAAATATATTTAACTGTGTGAATTACTTTCTATATCAATTGTACCTCAATAAAGCTTTAAAATTATATAATGGTTAGAGATACCATTACTAAGAAATTAATGAAACTTTAATCTATAGATCTCATTTAAGGGCAAAGGGAAGGATTTTATAAATGTTTATTAATAGTCACAATGATTATATAAAATTTATAGAATTTAAAAAATTTTCACAGTAGTAAATTATAATTTATTCATTTTTATTTCCCTTCCAAGTGGTCCAATAATAATTATTGTTGCCTTTATATTAATCTGAACATGACGTATCCTATATAATAAAAGGTTAATATGCAAATTGATTGAACATTAGAATGACTGGTTGCTATGATACACACTGACCACCAGGGGGAAGATGCTCCACACAGGAGCTTCCCTGGTTGTCAGTGCACTTCCAGAGGAGGTGCGCTGCTCAGACAAAAGTGAGGCTCACAGCTGGCGAGTGCAGCTGCGGTTGTGGGAGCCTCTCTCAGCACTAAGGACCCCTTGAGGGATGTCTGCCTGCAGGCTTAGGCCCACTCCCCACATCTTGGACTGAGAGAGGGTGCAGGCTGGGCTGAGGGAACCCCTCCTCCCCAGTGCAAGGATGTCATGCACCAGGCCTTTAGTTATATTATAACAACCATTTTTATGTGTCTTTTAAAGTAAAAAATAATTTAAAAAAACTCTCCATTTCTCCATGTCTCCTAGCAAAGTGACTTTATTAGTTCATTATCATAAGGTATTGCCAGGGCCCTGTCTGGAGTACACCCACCGTTCAAGCCAAAGCCAATTTGTCATATGCAGGAGCCAAGGACAATCTTACACTGCACAGGTTTACTTTTCCATAACCCAAATACTGATGTCACTATTTGGCAAGAAAGCCTCTTTCGTTTGAGCTTGTTTGAACTTGTGTATAAGTTGCCACTGACCAGCCTCTTGTTGGCTGCTTAGTTTGTAATAAGGCAGGTCCCACTTTCCTGCTTGTACCTGCGTGTTTTTGTTGTTGGTTTTTTTTTTTTTTCCAGTTTTCTGCACCCTGAAGGTATTAAAGTTTATAATATTTTTAATTTCTCAGAAAATAAAATCTCCGCAGCTAGGACTGAAGCTTGAATGCGAATAAAGGCAAATGAAGCAGAAAGAAAAAAAGCAAAAAAATAAACGAAAAACCCCCAGAAAACTCAAAGATCATGATTTCCAGTTTCCAACACTAACAGTCCTATAACAAATTAGAATGATTAAAAAAACAAGCATAGGAGTTTTCAATTCCTTTTTTATTCTAATCTTCTAAAAGAAATAAAATTTCAGTTGTATAAACAGATGGTTGATCACCAGGGCAACCAGAGCCTGATAAAAATCATAGCTCACACTTAAAAAATCAGGATCAGGATCACAGCTCACACTTAAAGAATAAAAATAAAAAATAAAAAAAGATAAGATTTCACAGAATTTATACAGAAGCCATTAGCAGCCTTTATGGCTAAATCAAACTCTTTCCATTTTTATCTCTCCAAGTGTAGAAGTTAAGCATATTTAATTTTAACATTAAATGTAATGAGGGGATTATGAGACACAAACTAATTTTTTATTTTTTATTTTTTATTTTTTTATTTTATTTTATTTTTAAAAAAATATATTTTATTGATTTTTCACAGAGAGGAAGAGAGAGGGATAGAGAGTTAGAAACGTCAATGAGAGAGAATCATCGACCAGCTGCCTCTTGCACATCCCCCACGGGGGTTGTGCCTGCAACCAAGGAACATGCCCTTGACCAGAATCGAATCCGGGACCTTTCAGTCTGCAGGCTGACGCTCTATCCACTGAGCCAAACCGGTGCCAGCACAAACTAATTTTTTAAACAGTGTAATGAAGTAGCCAATATTCTTGTGACACTCATGACTTAATTTCTTAACTACTAAATCCAATAAGCACCTAATTAGAATCCCTTTTTATAGGTCACAATACCAAGACAACACCAGACAGATGGAGAGAAAAATAGATAGACACAAATCATATAGGCCTTTCTTCTAATGTGTAACAATTCAAATAACTGATATATACATATACATATCAGTTATTTGATGTATGTATATATCAGTTATTATATATATATCAGTTATTTTATATATACCTAAATATATATAAAATATTATTATATATTATATACAACACATATATAATTTATAATATATAATATATAATATTATATATAAAATATTATATATACAACATATTATCTAAATATATATAATATTATATATAATATTATATATATATATATATATATATATATATATATATATATATATATTAAATGCAAAAAGAGAATTTATATATATAATAGAAGCCTAAGTGACCGTTATGACCAAACAACTGGAATGACTGAAATGAAGGGTCACTATGATGCACACTGACCATCAGGGGGCAAACGCTCAATGCAGGAGCTGCCCCCTGGTGGTCAGTGCACTCAGCCAGAAACTGGGCTCATGGCTGGTGGGTGCAGCTTTGCTGGCAGCAGAGGCAGGCTGGCGCAGTGGGGCTGGGATGAGTGGCAGCGGAGCTGTTCCTGGCCCCAGCCACCTGCCACTTTGGCTACATCCCCTGACAGCTCCCAGATTTTGAGAGGGTGCAGGCCGATTGAGGGACCCCACCCGTGCACGAATTTTGTGCACTGGGCCTCTAGTAATACAAAAAAAGCTTTAGTTTCATTGCATAGATTAGTAATGTATACAGAGGAATTATCAGGCACTTAGCTATATTGTATTTACTGTTGTTTAACATTGCTGTTACTATTATCACAGCAAGTAAAATGTATTAGTTTGAGAACGTGTTTCCCTAGGAAGTCAAACTTTATTGCATACATGAACTGAATATGATGTCTTGATTATTAGTAATTGTGGGGATTTTTTACCCACCCCACCATTCTTTTGACATTGTTTCTGTAAATGCTGATACTAACATGTAGCTTGTAGATAAATAGTATGTTTTTATAACAATCCTAGGAACTAACATCAGAAGATACAGAATCTGACCTTCAGGCATTCCAGTTCTGGGAGATTTGCGGACAAAAAACAAACAAACAAACAAATGAAACAAACAAACAAACAAAAACAAAAACCAGAAGGATGTACACCAGACCATCACTTGACTAGTTTTAAGGTCTTTATCACCATCGATAGTGTCAGCTGCACACAGAGAAATATCCAACCCTCTCCCCTTGATTTTGTTGTTATGCTTTCCCTCTCTTTATTTTTTAAAACCTTTGTTGACACTGAGGCAGGGGTTGGGGGGGGGGGGAGAGATGGGCTATGGAATAAGAGTCCCTCATCAGTAGATGGGTAAACCTGGATTTTGGTTACTAAATGACTGGAAGCTATGTTTCCCTAGAAAGTTCACCTTGATTTTACCAATAATTTGTACTATTTGAAGGATTGGTATGTGTCTCGTGTGTGTGTGTGTGTGTGTGTGTGTGTGTGTGTGTGTACATTCATACATGGCCTTATGTGCCTGTGTGTTGAGAAAAATCAGGGTGAGAGGAGTTAAAGTCTAAGTTACCAATAGATAGTGGAAATGATACTTTTCAAATTTTAGGATTAGAAAAAAACACACATATAATACAATTAAATGGAGACTAGGAAGGATGTGAGTATGTTCAGGAATGAGCAAGGAATCAAGTTTGTATGTAGAGAGCATTTAGGCAGCAGAGAGAAGGGCTAGGATATTTATTATGAAATGCCTCAAAATGGTTTCACAGATACTACTGTTTTCTTAAATGCATGGCACCTAACCTCTTATATTTATTTTAGAATTTCCCTCTTTAATTAGTTTTAAAAGGCAATGCTATGACATTAAAGAGGAAAATACACCATCTATCCTATATAAAAAAAGAGTAATATGCAAATTGACCCTCACACCCTCACACGATGGCTGCCTATGATCAGGCCAGCAGGGCAGTTAGTGAGGGACAACCAAATGACTGAACAGCAGGCTGCCTGTGGTGACCAGGTCAGTAGGGGGGTACGGGGACATGAGAGGTGACCAGGCTTGCAGAGGGGGCAGTTGGGGGTGATTAGGCTTATGGGGGGCAGTGAGGGGCAACTAGGCCAGCAGGGAGGGCAGTTGGGGGAAACCAGGCTGGCAGGGGGGCAATAAGAGGTGATCAGGCAAGCAGGCAGGTGAGCAATTAGAAGCTAGCAGTCCAGGATTGTGAGAGGGATGTCTGACTGCTGGTTTAGGCCCCTAAAGGGACCCAGATTGGAGAGGGTGCAGGCTGGGCTGAGGAAACCCACCCCCCGAATCTTGTGCACCGGGCCCCTAGTACATATATAAAAGCCTAAGCAACAATTACAATAGATTGTTCAACTATTTGACCCGTAGCTATGATGTGCACTAATCTCCAAGGGGCAGATGCTCAATGCACAGACATGGAAACATAGAACAGACTGATGAATCTCAGAGGGAAGAGAGGAGGGGGAAGGGCGAGATAGATTAATCAAAGATTTTATATGCATACTAGAAGCCCAGCACACAGATTCATGCACCGATGGGGTCCCTCAGCCTGGCCTGCAATGATCAGGCCAAAACTGGCAGTCTGACACCCCCTGGGGGTCCCAGATTGTGAGAAGGTGGACGCCAGGCCAAGGGACCCCAATGGTGCACGTATATGTGCACCAGGCCTCTAGTTATCTTATATTAGGTTGTTCTCAGGAACATTTTCATGACTATTTAGAGGCAATTAGTAATTTATCATGCTCTATACTTCTTAGATTCTATGAAGTTAAATTATGAATATAAAAAATGTCTTACAGATATTATTCATTGGTTTTAATGCACATTCATGTTCCTAGTACAGTGTCCTTCATCTAGAAGATATTCATTAACTAAGTATTAAATAAATAATAGGAGAATAAATTAATGCATACATTAATTTGTTGTTGAGTGTGTTGGATAAGGACTTAGGTAGATAATGCAACAAATATGTCAGGTGCCTTTTTTGAAAAACAAAATTTTATGCAAGAAATAATTATTACAAGGGTTATTTGTAGCCCACAGTAAGATAAATAAGTTAATAATCTATCTTAATGGAAAATATTCAAATCTTTGCTCTAATCTTTGAAGTAAAATAATTTCTTCCATCTGCACTTTGCCCTAAACTAAGGATCTTATTTATATTGAAGAGAATATTGACACATTATACAATATAAATTCTAGAAGGAATAGCATGTTCATTGTTTTATTTATATTTCCTTCTGAAAGTAGGTAGCCTATCTACTTTAAAATCTGCAAACATTTTATATCAGTTCCATTTTTTATGGCCTGGAGAAATAATCACAAATGTGATTTAAAAGAAAAACTTGGAACAAAAAATGGTTATTACAGCATGGTTTTTGAAAGTGAAATAGTAGAAAGTCCCAAAGGACCCTCAACAGAGTAGGAGTTAAATAATGCTAGCAATTCTATGGCAGTTAAAAAAGAATAAAGAATGAGAGTTTTTTTTGTTTTTTTAAGATAAAACAGTGAAATGAGCAGGTTTTAGAATCACAATTCCTGGGTTTATATGCTGGCTCTAGATATAGAAGCTCTGTGACCCAATGAAAACTACCTAACATAGGTTTCCAAGTTACAGGAAATTGTAGGAAGTATACCTTTGCCTCAAACCATCATAATTAGAGATAATCAATAAGGTAGTCTCTTTATCAAAAAGGATATAAAACAAAAAAATAACAAAATTAACCACAGTAGATCAGTAAGAATAAGCATCTTCCTTTGGTTCAGCAGGGTGATTGGCACTACAGTATTATCTACTTATCATAATTTTTCTTTCCAAACTTTCAGTTATCTGAGGTCAGACATGGTCTGAAAATATTAAATAAAAATTTCAGACATAAGTAATTCAGTAAACAATTCTTAAGTTTTAAATTGTGCGCTGCTCTGAGTAGCATGAAGAAATCCCACGTTGTCTCACTCGATCCTGTGCCGGTTGTGAATCATCTCTGTGTCCAGTGTTTCCAGCTGTAGATGCTTCCTATCTAGTAGCAGCTATCTTTTATCAGATCAACTGTTAGGGTATCACTGTGCTTATGTTCAATGGACCCTTATTTTACTTAATAATGGTCTCAAAGTGAATGAGAAGAAATGTTGGCAATTGGATAAGCCAATGATAAGCCATAAGCACTTCCTTTAGTAAAAAGGATGAAAGCTTTAAACTTAATAAGAAAAGAAATAAAATTGTATGCAACAGTTGTTAAGATCTACAATAAGTACAAATCTTCTGTCCATCAAATTATGAAAAAGGATAAAGTGTATCTCAAACTGCAAAAGTTGAGGCCACAGTGTTTGGTAAGTAGTCAGGATGGAAAAGGCAGGGAATTTATGGGGGAAAGGCATGAGCAGAGTATTTGGATTGATGCCATGTGATGCCAGAAAGCATTGGGATTATATAGAGACTTTAGCAAGGCATCCCCTGATATAAGTAAACACATTCATATAATTTTATTACAGTATGTTGTTATGATTGTTCTATTTCATTATTATTATTATTTTTTAATATATATTTTATTGATTTTACACAGAGAGGAAGTGAGAGGGATAGAGAGTTAGAAACGTCGATGAGAGAGATACATCGATCAGCTGCCTCTTGCACACCCCCCACTGGGGATGTGCCTGCAACCAAGGTACGTGCCCTTGACCGGAATCGAACCCAGGTCCTTTCAGTCCGCAGGTCGATGCTCTATCCACTGAGACAAATTGTTTTTGGCTGTTCTATTTTATTATTAGTCACTGCAGTTCATCTCTTACTAATTCTTAATTTATAAATTAAACTTTATCAGAGGTATGTATGTATATGTATAAAAAACACCAAAGGTATGTATGTATACGTATAGAAAACACCATAGAGTTCAGTACAATCTGCAATTTCAGGCAACCACTGGGTATCTGGGAACATATTCCCCGGTGGATAAGGGGGCACTACTGTAAATCATGCCTTCAATGGGAATTTATCATTGCCAGATCACATAGTGAACCTGCCAAAGCATAACGCATACAGCAAACGAGGCAGGTTGAAGTATTGGTCTCACTTCATTGCCCTTTTCTAGCAGTATTATATATCCTAATGTATTCCCACCCCTTGGCATTGGGAATGGCCTTGTGGCATGCATCAGTCAATTAGATGTAGATTTCAGCTGAGTGGAAAGTAGAAGTACACTTGTATAGTTGAGCTTACTCTGATTTATGGCCACAAAAAATTGTACCTCAGGTACCTGCTGATGCAGGGAATGAAAGACAGGTGCTACTGACCTGGTCTCAACTCAAAACCTGGAGTTCAGACCAGTGGAGCATAGCCTAGATCAGCTGAAACCCTGCTGGCCCAAACAGAGAAATTCATGCCTCGCTTTTAGTAGTCATATGTCTTTAGCTTTCTTTAGTCTTCATGACCTTGGCTGTAGAGGGCCACCTGAGAAGGCATATGGGCATCCTTTAAATTGTCAGCTGAACCCCAGGCACTGGCAGAGTCCTTGTCCTGGTTACACCACCACAAGAGGGCGGGGGGGGGGGGGAGGAGGTGTTCTTCAGTTTCTGACTTACCTTTGTCCAGGTGTCAACAGGGGCAGGTCTAAATATGTAAATCCAGTAATGCTAGGGTCTAATTAAGAATGCAAATAAGCTCCTCTGATCCTAAGTTTTGGTATTACTTCCTGGTATTTTGGGATATAAAAATAAACCTGTTGCGTGGCTCAGGTGCTTGTTGCCTCTCCATCAGAGAGAATGGTGCCCACCTAGCTCCCAGCTTGATGAATCTATTTCTGCCTCTAATCTATTTCTTTCTTTAATTTCTTAATCCCCAGCTCCTCCACTCAGCAACCAGATTATTTCTTTTTCCGTGATGGAGATGGACGTGGAAAAGAGAGAAACACACCCACACACTTGGCACTTAAAGATTACAGATCAGTTATTTTGTAAATATACTTCAATTTGTTCCTCTTTTTTTTCTCTTTTTTTTTCTTTTTTTTTAAATAAATCTTTATTGTTCATATTATTACAAAAGTTCATTTTTCCCCCTCCACCAGGTTCCCACCCCACCCTCTGCCCTTTCCCCACCCGCCCCATTGTCCTCATCCATAGGTGCACAGTTTATGTTCAGTCTCTTCCTATACCCCCCTCTCCCCCTTTCCCCAAGAATTGTCAGTCCACTCCCCTTCTATACCTCTGATTCTATTATGTTCACCAGTTAGTATTGTTCATAAGATTTTTTTTTAATTCCCTTGGTTTTTAGATTCACATGTTGATAGTTACATATTTGTTGTTCATAGTTTTTATCTTTATTTACTTTCTCTTCTAAAAGAACCCCTTTCAGCAATTCATATAATTCTGGTTTGGTGGTGATGAACTCCTTTAGCTTTTTTTTATTAGTGAAGCTCTTTATCTGGCCTTCGATTCTGAGTGATAGCTTTGCTGGGTAGATTATTTTTGGCTGTAGGTTCTTGCTATTCATTAACTTGAATATTTCTTGCCATTCTCGTCTGGCCTGCATGGTTTCTGTTGAGAAATCAGCTGACAATCGTATGGGTGCTCCTTTATACGTAACTACCTGCTTTGCTCTTGCTGCTTTTAATATTCTCTCTTTGTCTTTTGCTCTTGGAATTTTAATTATGATGTGTCTTGGTGTGGTCTTCTTTGGATTCCTTTTGTTTGGAGTTCTGTGTGCTTCCTGGTCTTGTAAGTCTAATTCTTTCACCAGGTGGGGGAAGTTTTCTGTCACTATTTCTTTCAGTATGTTTTCGATATCTTGCTCTCTCTCATCTTCTGGGACCCCCATAATTCTGATGTTGGTTCGCTTGAAGTTATCCCAGAGGTTTCTTAAATCATCTTCAACTTTCTGGATTCTCTTGACTTCTTGCTTCTGTGGAGGAGTATCTTCTGGCTCTTTATGTTCCAAATCTTTGACTTGATTCTTGCAATCTTCCATTTTGTTTTTAGGACTCTGTATAATATTTTTTTAATTCAGACAATGTATTCTTTATTTCTTGTTGATCCCTTATTAGTTCTTGTTGATCCCTTATTAGTTCTTGTTGATCCCTTTTCATCTCCTCATAGGTCTTATTGACCTTTTCTAGGAAATTCTTAAAAAACTTTATAAGCGTGGTTTTGAACTCTATATCCAGTCTCTTCTTTTCCTCCATTTCTTTTGTTTGTGATCTAATTCCTTGTCTTGGGATTTTCACAGCTTCCCTGAGTTGGTAGGGTGGCTTTGTGTGCTAAGGTGTCCTATATGGTTCAGTGAGTCAGCCTCCCAGTTACCTGTGGTGGGCAGACTTGGTGTAGCCCTTTGTGGGATGGGTGGGCAGTCTTGTTGTTAAGCCTTGCTTGTTGTTGGTATCACTGGGAAGCGTTGATCTCCAAGCCAATTGGCTATGAGGATCAGAAGTGTCTCAGCTAGGAGGGTTTCTGTCTTCTGCTTGGATGGGCGGAGTCTCGGGGTGGCACAGACAAGCTTTGTTGAATGCCACACAATTGGTTGTAGGCGCGCGCACCTCTTTGGTATAGGCGCAGACAAGCTTTAGATTCCTGTCTGCCCCTCCCTAGGAGAGTCATATTGGCAGCAAACTAGGAAGCTAGCCACTGGAAGGGCCTCTATGCTCTGCTTGGATGGGGCGTAGTCTCAGGTGGTGCAGACAAGCTTTATTCAGCCCCTCCCTACGAGGGCCTGGTTTCTGAGTCCTGCAGTAATGGCCGCTGGCTTCACCCACCTCCGAGAGATCTCTGCCCACTGCCTGACAGACTGGCCTCTGTCAGCGCAATAGGGTGGTTTTGTTTTCCTCCCGTACAAGAAAGCCAGCTGCGCATTAACTGTCCGCCCTCTCCGCGCGCAGGAAGTAAGCTGGTAGGTAGCGAACTCGGCCCGCCCTCTCCACGTTCCACAAGCCAGCCGGCAGCGAACTCTGCGGCCGCTTTTTCGCTCGCACAGTTTTCCGTACCTTCACAGTTCCTGAGGTTCAGCGCGCCTTCTCTCTCCTTCCCAGATGGTAGAGCCTCCCGTCAGCCAGCTGTCCGGCACTTCAGGGTGATGTTTCCCCCGTTTTTCAGTTCTAAATTCAAGCTTGTTGTGGTAGGCCGCATTCGGGTGTCTGCCCTATGCCGCCATCTTGGTTGTCTCCTCTTGATTAGATTCTGGTTATGCATCTTTGGGAGGATTAGAGAAGTGATTCAGTGTTCTTCTTATTGTACCTTATCAGGTACTAA
The DNA here is from genome assembly GCF_014108245.1 of Pipistrellus kuhlii. Classification (NCBI taxonomy): domain Eukaryota; kingdom Metazoa; phylum Chordata; class Mammalia; order Chiroptera; family Vespertilionidae; genus Pipistrellus; species Pipistrellus kuhlii. The sequence continues at coordinate 141,770,630 of NW_023425529.1, read as the reverse complement.
GTGACATATAATATGCTTCTTTGCTATTGATGCTCACTTTGATCACTCAATTAATATTTTGATTGCCAATCTTCTTCATTGTAAACTTACTTTTTTTATCCAATGTAATACATAGGTATTTTGCAGAGAATTATTGAAACTATATAAATATTTACTTGTGTATTAATTTATATTAGTACTAGAGGCCCGATGCACGGAATTCGTGCAAGGGTAGGCCTTCCTTCCCACAGCTACCAGCACCTGCTTCTCTCTGGCACTCGGGACCCAAGCTTCTCTCATAGCACCTGGTGTTGTCCAGAAGGTTATCCAGAAGGATGTCTGTTCTAATTAGCATATTACACTTTTATTATTATAGATAGGGTCATGGTTTCCAAATTTGGTCAATGGATTATAATGCATTATGGTCTTTATTTATTTTGATGTTTAAATTTTCCCAAATTTGACCAGCAGAAACCCATTAAAGCTGACCTCTGTGTCCATTTCATGTTTTGGGCACATCCTTATTTTCTGTCTCAAAATATTTCAAGCCTTAAAAATACTTTCCTTACCATAATCAGGAAATACTTGGATTCTCTAGAGGAATTCCATTTTTCTAAAAACCCCTAGATTTTGCAGCATTATCCCTGGGTCGAGTCATATCTAAATAACAATATATTTTAAATAAAATCATTTCAGCAACAACAAAATCACTGAAACATTAATTCTACTATTTCTCCAGCAATATCAAGTAACAACTATTTTAAAATAATAAGCTTAAGTTGAAAAAAGTAGTATTACAGATGCTTTTTGGAAAAGTTAAAGTCTTTAAATTTTATCATCTCTTCATTGTTACTTCAATATAAAGACTGGAAGACATCCCAAATCCAAGTAGCGCTGGCCTAAAAGCTTTTAGAAAATTCACATAAACTCTAGAAAAAGCAATGGAATAGCAGAGCCTCACCACCAATGGAGCGAGAGCCTTCACCATAAAATCTTTTTCACCTTCTCTCTGCCAGGACTTCCCGTTGCTTATTGGCTTCAATTTCCAGGCAGGCTTCCAACACATGTCAGGAAACAAGGGCGGTCACAGAATCTGAGCAGGCTTGTCCCCAGAGAAACGCTTGGTCTCTTTCTTAGCTTTGAAAATAGTGTCCTCTAATTTTGATAAATTCAAGATCCAAGAATCAGTCAAAATATCAGTCAAGGTGGTGATCATTTAAATTCGATAATTACTGTATGAGCATAATTGCAGATGCACTATCAGTGTGTTCTAGATAGGGTGAAGGGCAACTGCTGAGCAACAGAAGCACTATAGGTCTCTGGTAATGGTCTGAACTCCAGGTTATTGTGAGTGTCATTCTATAGTTTCAGTTTGGACTTTATTTATTTATTTATTTTTATAATGATTGGGGCTCCCTTGGCTTACCCAAACCCAGATTTATCAAATTTGACAAAATGTGCCTCACATTTGCCTAATAGTAATTCAAAGGACAGAATGATATCAAATTTCAAGCTCTTATAATTCAAGCGGCAGCAAAAATCTTGCTATAATAATATCCCTACCTAATATTTGTTAGAAAACAGAATAGAAAACAGCTTGTGTCAGTTTCATGCTGAAATCTAATCAATCCATCCATTAACTAGACTTCTAAGCAAAGTAGAGACAGACTCATAGACAGAGAGTAGGAAGACAGCTCTGTAGGGGTGGAAGTAGGGGAGAAGACTGGAAGGGTTGAGCAAAAAGAGAGAGAGACAGAGAGACAACTGATGGGCATGGGATTGCGGGGTAGGGTGGGGATGGAGATGGAAGAGGGCATAGAGGTGAAAAATGGTGATGGAAAATTTTAATTTAATTAACTAAAGAAAACAAAACAAAACAAAAAAACTAAAATCAGATGACAGATATCATCTATGACACATGTGTCAAACACAAGGCCCTCGGGCCAAATCCGTCCTGCCAGGCCTTGCAATGTGGCCCGCACCACGCTGTCATCACTACACTCCGCTGCGTTTCCATCACAATGACAGTTTATGACTGTTCAGTAAACCATTCGGCTGGCGATTTAGGCTGGATTTTAGATTTTGGCCCCTTCTCTGATTGAGTTCGACACCCCTAATCTATGAGGAAATGATCACTTTCCCTATCTCCAGATTTGCTTAAATGACAAGAGTGTGATGACTTTGCCCTATAATAGATTTCCTGAATGTTTCAAACCATTCCATTTCCATTTTCTTCTCTAAAAATCAACTCCATGTAGAAATCACAGTGCATAAATACTTTCTGCCCAGAGAGAGAACCTATTCTCTACAATGGGCAGGGCACTCCAAATTAAGGACTGGCCACAGGTAACATTACTAGTCTCTCTCTGACCGCATGTCATGCTATTCTCTCTGCATTGCTTCAGTCTCAGGAGAAAAGCAAGGTAGTTTTGGAATGTAATTTATTGGGTGCCTATTTTCCTTTCCCCTCCTGAATGCTTTAGGTCTATAAATGAAGCATTTTTTTTTTGGGGGGGGGCGCGGGGGGAAATGTTCCTCTTGTAATAAATAACAGGTAACATTTATATCAGCTGTGGAACCATCACTAACAGACTTCTGAATTTAAGCCACTTTCTTGAAGCTTCTAAATTCTTTAACCAAATGGATCCAGTATGAAACTTCATGAACTTAGCCAGGCGGTCCGCTCTAAAGCATCGCCTTCTTCTGCATTTGAGTTTCCCAGGTCTCCAATAACTTTTATCACATTGGCGATGGCTCAAACATTTTTCATTTGCCACTTCCTTTACTATAGCAATTATATTTAGTTTTAATCTTTCTTTCATGTTTAATTTCCCTCTGTTGTTTCTTTAATTCTTTGAAGCAGACTGTAAAGCTATATCTTTTTAAAATTAATTCTCAATTTATCCTTATTCTACCTCTGTCACTTCTTTGCCGAATCAGTGTATTTTTCTCTCTCTTTGCTTTCAGCTCAATTCATTTATTTTCCTGGTGAAAACGCAACAAATATTGCTTTGGGAAATCTAGAATTGGGGGTTAGCAATTTCAGAGGTTTCAAGTAGCCCTTTGTTACTGTGTTAGCTCTTCCCTCATAAGCACGGATACAGTTTATAGATGCAATTATCAAGCTTGTAGATGCTACTTGTATATCTTGGGTGGGAAGGAAATTATTAGTCGATGTGTGCATTGACTCACTGTTGACCATAATGTTACTTATTACTTGGTGCTAATAAGAGGTTCATGCTGATGCACTGGTCTCTAGACATCCATGCCACCTCAGAACCCTATGTTCAGTGGTTCTCAGAATGCCCTGATTATTCTCTCCTCAGTGTACAGTAACTTGAGTAAATGGCCATTGTTTCTTTTGAAGAAGGACTGAAGGAATCAGTATGGCATAAGCTTGCTATATCATTGCAGAGTATGTCCTCCTAAGGATCTTGCAACCTTTCCTCTCAATAGATACCACAACTAAAATATGGTTAAAGAATGGACACAAGATAGGGGAGTAGGGGAGACCAGGAGAAGGTCAATGGGGGGGAAAAAAAAAAGGAGACATATGTACTACTCTTTGCAATACTTTAAGCAATAAAATAAAATTTAAAAAGAAAAAAATTGGTTAAGTTTTGGGAACTAGCAAATGTTATGAATTTTTATTGAGGTAAACAATCTAAGTTGTCTGCTCCTGCACCATTGTTGATTGTTCCAAAGAATCCCATGTTTTCTTAATAGAATTTCTCTCAGGAATCCAGGTGCAGGAGTGGGTGCCAGCTTATTTGCCCTAAAGGGTCTTTGAGATCATGGTGGGGGTTCCCTTGGGGCATGGGGTAGCCTGGGTCAGGGACCTATGGTAGTGTGCAGGCCAGCCATGCCCCCTAGCAACCCAAGTAGAGGCCTCTATTCTACCTAATAAAAGAGTAATATGCAAATTGACCATCACTCCAACACAAAATGGCTGCCCCCATGTGGTCAAAGATCCTGCCCCCATGTGGACATAAGATGGCCACCAAAAGATGGCCAGCAGGGAAGGGCAGTTGGGAGGGACCAGGCCTGCAAGGTAGGGCAGTTGGGGGCAATCAAGCCTGCAGGGGAGGGCAGTTAGGGGTGACCAAGTCAGCAGAGAAGGGAAGTTGGGGATGACTGGGTCTGCAGGGAAGGGCATTTTGGGAGGGACCCAGGCCTGCAGGGGAGAGCAGTTGGGGGAAACCAGACCTGCAAGGGAAGGAAGTTAGGGGTGACTAGGTCTGCAGGGAGGGGCAGATAGGGATGACCAGATCTGCAGGGGAGGGCAGTTAGGGGTAAACAGGCTGGCAGGGGAGCAGTTAGGCATCAATCAAGCTGGCATAGGAGTTGTTAGTGGCTGATCAAGCTGGAAGAAAGAAGTGGTTAGGGACAACCAGGAAGGCAGGCAGGCGAGCGGTTGGGAGCCAGCAGTCCTGGATTGTGAGAGGGCAGTCAGACATCCCTTAAGGGATCCCAGATTGGAGAGGGTGCAGATTGGGCTGAGGGACACTGGGCCTCTAGTGTGTGTGTGTGTGTGTGTGTGTGTGTGTGTGTGTGTGTGTGTGTATGTATATATATGTATGTGTATATATATATATATATATATATATATATATATATATATATTTTTTTTTTTTACAGAGATGAAGGGAAAGAAATAGAGAGTTAGAAGCATCAATGAGAGAGAAACATTGATTAACTCCTTCCTGCACACCCCCTACCTGGGATGTGCTCCCAACCAAGGTGCATGTCTTGATTGGAATCAAATCTGGCACCCTTCAGTGCCCAGGCTGACACTCTATCCACTGAGCCAAACTAATTAGGGCCTAAAATTATATTTTAAGAAAATTTGCCAATTTCTACCATCTAGACTGAGTAAGGTATTTCCACACAAGAATTAACTTTCAATTATCAATCCAACATGTATCTCAAAATCATTCTGTATTTATTTTAATTTTGTAATTTCTTTGTTATTGCCTCTCTTATAGTCCACCTCAATAAACGCTTTAGACTTGTGTTCACATAAAATATATGATTTTATTTTTCATATCTAAAAAATTACTTAAATTCCATCAAATTCTAATAATTCTTTGCTAAATTTTACTTTCATTCAAATATCAACTTTTTGGAAAGCACATAATTTTATATATATAGTCAATTTCAAAGAGAGAGGGAGAGAAGATAAAAACCTTAATGATGAGAGAGAATCATTGATCGGTTGCCTCCTGCATGCTCCCTACTGGGGAGCGAGCCAGCAACCTGGGTATGTGCCCTGACCTGGAATTGTACTGTGACCTCCTGGTTCTTAGGTCAATGCTCAACCACTGAGTCATGCCAGCTTGGCAAATTGCTCCAGTTTTTAAGAATATCATTCAATTTTTCAAAATTTTCATCTGTGTGTTTTAAAGAGTACATTTTCAAACTTTGTAATTACTTTAGATTATCTGGCGTGCTCATTCCAGTTTGACCTTTGAGTTGAGATGCTTGAGATGAGACTGATATGAAATTAGATACTGTGGTATGTATTTGGGACTCAGCCTCCAAAAGATAACAAAAAATAATAATGCATAATTGTCTAGATGATATCTTAAAAGTAACATTTTCCTAATTATATCCATTATGTATATTTCCAACCTTATCTGGTCTAAAAAAATAATTTTGTGAGTTTTTCTCAGAACATTGGGTTATTTTTCCTAATTTTTTTATTTCACACTGTTTCTCTTTAGATCATACCTGACCTTATTATAACTTGTTTTCCTTTAGGTTCAATGTTTAATATTCCCTTTCAAAAGCTTAATTGATGATTTTCCATTTCAAGTTCTAGTTCTAAGGGTTTTTGTTTTTTTTATCTTCTTATCATGTTTGTTTTTTAAGTTCTTAAAGCCAAAGTGTTTTTTCATCTTTACTCTTGATTTTCACAGAACTGGTATTCATGTGAGTCCTCCTTTCCTTATATACATTCCCTAATAAAGTATAACACTAGTTTATTATTGAATCCCAACTTGGGGTCATTAAATTATGCAATCAAACTAAAGATTTTTAATGAATGAACTAAACCTACTGTAAACACAAATGGTGGAAGTAAAGTGCATGCATGATGTCAAGTCCTCTGAAAGTCTGTACTGAGATTTGAAGTCCACAAGCTCTGCTACCTGGAGAGCATGTGGAGTGGGCTGTTGCCAGGCAATACCTAAGCATGAGATTGCATGAGCATGTTCCCCCATTTAACCCCATGGCTGTGGAAACGCTTACATCATAGGCTATGTTGCATCTGTAGTGTGATTTTTTAAAACTAATTAAGTGGAGCTTCTATCCAGTGAATTGGGGACAGGCCCTATCATTTTGGAGTGATATGCTTTTTTTAAAAATTTATTGATGAGAGAGAAAGAGAGAGAAAGAGAGAAACACCAATTTGTTGTTCCACATATGTATATATTCATTGGTTGCTCCTTGTAGGTATCCTAATCAGAGACTGAACCCTCAACCTTGGCATACCTGCATGTCCCTTTAACAGCTGAGCTAGCAGGTCATGGCCTGGAGTGATAATATTTTGATGAAAAAAAAATACTATTTCAAGGTCAAATAACATACATTGATAAGAAGTCAGGACAAAATAAGCCAAGGTGCTTGCCTCGTTGATATGCAGTCAGAGAGAAACCTTGCATTTTAGTTGCTGATGGTAGGGAGAGTACAATATTGCTCATGAACAAGCAAATGTTCTGAAAGTGTGAGGATAATTAAAGGTGATTAAGGGAACATTTGTAAACTTGGTCATAAATGATTGTTAGTAAATGATCAATAAATTTTTAATTAAATAATATTTTACTTTATCTCAATTTATAGGACATATAAATACATAATCAGCAACTGCAAGTGCTAAAATGCTTATATAACAAGTTTCTAAGTCTTTCACCAAGATATGCATTGAAACTGCTAGTAAAAACAACATTGTGATATCAAGATTTACATTATAATCAATACTATTCTGTTTCTTTAAATGGCAAATATTTTTATTAATTATAAGTTCTTATCTCCTCCAAAAGTCTGTTAATCTTTATTTTTAATGAGTAAACTTGCCCTTAGCTGTGTTTTACTCATTAACTATATCTTTTGTACTTTTCCTTGAATTTCTATTTTAGGAATTTATCATCACAGTAAGCATACCAATACTCAACCATTAACTTCTCTTTGTCTTAATTTTAGATGTACAGTTAAACATATTTTATGTTCAGTCTCTTTCCCGACGTTTCTATAGTCAGTGCCTAAGTAGATGAAGCTCTGAGACACATTTACAATAGTTTCCTGCTAAGGGTGTATAATGCAAAGTGTAAGTTTTTCTGAATTCTTACATTTCTAAATTTTTTTCTGTAACTTTGATAATAAAGACAGGTGAGCTGTACATACAATCTTGCATCATACCTTTGTTCCTTACCTATCACATTGATGCTACTCTGTTTCCACTTTGAATGTTGATAATGCCTACTAGGATTTCCATCTCCTTAAGGGAGGCACGTTTCTTGCTTAGGAAGAAAACAACATGAATTAAGTAAAATAAATAATAAAAAGTAAAACTATATGTATACATTGGATATTATATCTTTATGTATATTTACTTTAAACAATTACTTCAAGTTTACTTTTATTTGTTTATGTATGTATATTTAAGCAGATATATGTTCAAAGCCCCCAACAGTTTAAATATACATTAGTAAAGCAAGCTACTCTTTTATACTAGCCTTTCATTCTTTTAAAAAAAAAAAAAAAATATATATATGTATTTTATTGATTTTTTTTTACAGAGAGGAAAGGAGAGAGATTGAGAGTTAGAAACATCGATGAGAGAGAATTATTGATCAGCTGCCTCCTGCACACCCCCTACAGGACATGTGCCCGCAATCAATGTACATGCCCTTGACGGGAATCGAACCTGGGACCTTTCAGTCCACAAACTGATGCTCTATAGACTGAGCCAAACTGGTTTCGACTAGCCTTTCTTACTCTTTAAGTTTAACTATTGTTTACCTTTTTTTTTTTATTGTTCCAAGAAAAAAGGTAGACACACACAAACATAATTTTTCTCTTTTACCATTATCGATGACTTGCTATTAACTTTGTGTTTGTCATTTCCAGATTACTCTTCAACTTCTAATTTTCATACTTATGTTTCATTTAGTGAGAAGAAGCAAGAGAAAGGAGAAATTAATTGTGTCTCAAAACTCACATCTAGTCTTTCTTTTGTAAAAGTTAGGTTGAAAAAAATCATATTTTTTCAAAAACTTAGTACTTCAATAAGACAAATCTTCATGGAATTGGAGATGGTATGTAGGTAAAAAACAAACAAACAAACAAAAATACACAAAAAAAACAAATAACAAACCCTAATGCGCACCATTTATTTTGAAAATAGTTTTGTAATAAACACACCTGAACACATCTCACCTTTTCCCTCTTCTCTCATTATCCTGCCTTCCCCTTTTCTTCTCTCTTCTCCTGCCAACAAAAATGCAAATATGCCAATTTATGTGAATACTGGACTTCCACTGCTTTTTTAATCACTCCATCTTTAGAACAAGGATTCACATCTGATGGAGCAAATTTCCTCTTTGCTTTTATATTTAGTTCATCTACTGACCTAGAGCCAATACACTGTCCTGAAAATACCACCTCTGCCAAGCAAATAAGGTCATTCTGGATAGAAGTCATGGTCCTGGTCAATTATTTTAATGGAACTCTAAAATGAATATTTCATTCTTTAAAGTGAGTGTTTGATAAACTCACAATGACGGAAATGAAAACATCTTTTGCTCTAGGTAGATAATGATAATAAAAGAGAAAAGTTACACTAAAGCAAATATAAACCAAGACACAAGAAGAAAGCATAAAGGAAATTATTATATATATATATATATATATATATATATATATATATATATTCACAATTAGACACAGAAAGAGAGAATAATTAATCCAGCACTAACAAGAATAGCAATAGCAGCTCTATTAGTCAGCCGAGACTCTGCTATGTTGTACTAAAAACAATGAAAAGGTATCATATTGGTGCTTTAAAGCAAGAGAGAATGTCCCATACCCTTTGCACATGAATGAGGCTGTAGTTGTTTTCTACCTGACTTCTAAGCTGACAGAATCTCCACCATCTGGAAACTCATTGGATAAGGCAAAAGGAGGAAGGTGCACAAAGAATCAAGCACTGGTGCTTAAATACTTCCTGTGTTACTTACTGTCTTATCTGTTTTATCAGAGTAAGTCACATGGCCACTGCAAACTTCGATGGATGCTGAAGGATAACCATCTTTTATGACATGAACTTGACAAATATTTTAATAGTATCTACCACAGCAATGGTGGATAATATTCTGTGACCATTTGTTATGGGCTAAATCACATCCTCCCCAAAATTAATATTTTGAAATCGTGACTACCAGTACTTCAGAAAGCGGCTGTATTTGGAAATACCTTTTTAAAGGGGTATTGTTCAAGGCCATTAGAGTGGGGACTAGCCTAATCTGTGAGGATATTAGGACAATGGTAGGCAACAGGGGCTCATGTACACAGAGGAGCACCCCGTGAAGAGGCCATCTGCAAGCCGTGGCGGAGATCTCAGAAGAAACCAATCCTCCTGGAACCCTAATCTTAAACTTTTAACTTTCAGACCTTTGAAAAAGTAAATTTCTGTTGTTTAAACCACTCAGTTTATTGTATTTTATTATATTCATCACCACTGGTCATTTGGTAGATAGAGCACATCTGAGAATCTTCTGAGATTCAAGAACCTGATTTTAAAATTTTTATAAGGATCTGATTAAAATTACTTAATTCTTTTTCTCAGATAATTAACCCTAGGTGTGTGTGTGTTAGGGAACTTTCAAATAAATTTGTTTATACTATACTAGTGTCCCAGTGCATGAAATTAGAGCATGGTGGGTGGTGGGGGGATTCCCTCAGCCCAGCCTGCACCCTCTCCAATTGGGGACTCCTTGGGGGCTGTCGGACCAAGGGTAAACCAGCAGTCAAACATCCCTCTAGCAATCTGGGACTGCTGGCTTCTAACCACTCACCTGCCTGCCTGCCTGCCTGATCACCATTAACTGCCTCTGCCTGCCTGCCTGCCTGCCTGAGTGCCCCTACCCACTCAGCTTGCCTGCCTGATTGCTCCTAACTACCCTCCCCTGCTGGCCTGCTCTCACCCCCAACTGCCCTCTCCTGCAGGCCTGATCTTGGCCCCAACTGCCCTGCTCTGCTGGCCTGATCTTGCCACCAGTGGCACTTTCCTGCCAGCCTGATCACCCCTAATGGCCTTCGCCTCTGCCCCTACCACCATGGCTTTGTCAAGAAAGAAGTCAGACATCCGTAAGATGGCCAGTTGACCCGGTATAATTAGCATATTGCCCTTTAGTAGTAAAGATAGATTATATAGGATAGGATTGCCTAAATGGGGGGATAAGCCTTTTTTAGCAGGAGGAGATGTTCTTGGCAGACAAAAATACACAATCCCTATATCTGGACTGATAGCCAACCATATGCACTTTACTGCCAAACCTGTCATTAAAAAATTGAACCATTTTCTTATACCTTACAGTAGCAGTTGTCCTTAAATCCCCTCCTCAGGCCCCACTTTAGGTTCTGCCTTTGCAGTTTAACTAGATTAGGTTCTGATTGGTCAGTTCCTATGCCAGTCAGCATCAAAAGCTCCGCCTCCTAGGCAGCCCTTGGCTCTTCACACTTCACCCAGATTCGGTTCTGATTGGTTGGTTTCAATGCCAGTCAGCGTCTCTGGGCCTATTAATGGGCCTGATCAGAGAGGCAGGGCGGATCAGCAGCCCCAGCAGAGGCCCAAAAGAAAGAGAGGTGTGGTTGCTGGCAAGGCCCTTAGAGAAAAGAGAGGCAAGAGCTGATCAACAGCTTCCATGGAGGCTACCAATCAGACCCTGCTTCTCTGTCCAGGCCTCTCTTCAGGCCTGATGTGCAGCCCCCTCAGTGCTGGGTTCCCACAGTGGACTGTCAGTGCTGGGTCACCATGGCAACCCAGCCCTGATTTCAGGTCAGTCAAGCCTTTGGTCCTTTTGGATGTTACAGATCCTGAGTTTTTATATATTAGAATTATAATTTGAATATAAATCATAATAAAAATAAAATGTATCAGTAAGAATCTATATATGTTACCATCTTTTCTATAATCTTTCATTTTTTAAACTATAAGATTGGCCATTTAAATACACTTTGCAGATCAAATAAAATGAATACATAGTTATTTTTAACTATTTTGATATTTATTTATTTTTCTTATTAAATAATAATGAAAGAAAATTAACTCCCCATTCATTCCTATAGAGGCACACAGCTCCTTCTAGAGCTATATTTTATATTTCAAGCTTTAGCTAGTATTTTTCTTGTAGGTCTCCAATAAGTTGTCTCTTTGAAATGGCATTGAGATAATAGTTTTTTTTTTGTGGTTGACAGTGTAGGAGATCACTAATGTATTTATTCATTTTAACTCATTTATTTTGCAATCTTCAATAAAATGTTATACATTAGCATGAGCATTTCTTAAAGTAAACACACAGATTTAAAATTAATAGTTACTGCTTGAGGCAAAATTTTAACCAAAATACTTTGAAAATGCAGCTGACCATTTTAATATACATCTAAAATAAGTTAAGCATTGTCCCAGGAGTACACTCTCAATTAAAGCTTATAAAAAAGACAGAGCTTATAAACAATGCTTATAAATCAGTATTGCACAAAGCATGGTATTATAATGTCATGGTTCTATTAACAATAAACCTTTAAATTTCCCTGCAGGCTATTCTTGTGTATGTTGTTCAAGTTATGCATTGTCTAAAGGGATATATTGCCTATAAACAATGATTTCTAATCACATTGATGTTCTGTACCACACGTTAGGATTTGATTACTGAAAATGTGTATATAATGCAAAGCTAATTATAAAAACCACCAAACTGAAATGTACTTTTTTCAGGGATTTAAATGATTTCCACCCAGGGAAAAGGCTATACAATATGCAGATAACTAGCATGATACTTCTACTAAACAGCAAAGTCGCTTAAGCCCAATAACACTTTCCAATTCTTTTTTTCCTAACCATTCTATGTGGCTTTAGAGAAATTTGAAAATAGTACTTAGAATCATATTCTACATAATACTTATCTCTAAATGAAAATGTGCATTGCTTTTCTTTAAAAAAAAAAAAAAACACACATGTTTTATGCATAAAGATGGAGTATTCCAAATTAGTGATCCTATAATTAGCCATCTAACTTTGGCTACTTGTGAGCAATATTAAAATGAAAATTTCATATGCCATTTCATTTGCAAGGGAATTTCCCAGCCATGCTAAATGACTGCCATGGAGCTACAAATTGGATTGAAAACAAATGTCACCACATATTTTTGTGAGAACCAGAATGTCTTTAACATTTTATAAAGAAATCATTGTATGTTCTCTTGTTCTTTAAGGTGTTTACCTTAGTATCTTGTTCATAATGATTATTTCTTAATGCTCTTTTTTTACTAAAACATTCATAGTTTATCTTTTAAGGGCAATCTTAACATCTTTATGATAAGAATTTTATAAGATAATATATTGACCTACATCTTTGAGATGTTGAAGTCCATTCAATAAAGAATATAACTATGTTTTGCAAATATTACAATGTAAACATCATAATGTATTGAATAAAACACAGCACTTTTGGAATCATTCATGCTTGAGTATGACAGATAGTTTCACACTCCGTGATTTTAGGACCCAATCTGTGCTTTCATTATCGGATAACATATCAACACCCTTGGACACAGACAACAGGGGGTTAAGAACATGAGCGGGGAAGTGAGGGAGGGGGGCATTGGGGCAATAAGGACACATATGTAATACTTTAATCAATAAAGAAAAAAAAACACCCTTTAAGATCATTTATTATGTGCAAAATAGCCTACTCAATTCTAACATATAGTATTGTTCAATACATTTGATAATAAGAAAAAAATAGAAAGATTCATAAAATGAAATAAGATCTGAGACCTGATAGACGAATAGAACATTTTATTACAAAGATGAATAGAAGCAAAGAAAAACTACCTGAAGCAGAATAGAAACAAGTAATTTCATTTGTTAGCACATAAAGAAGTACAACATATAAAATGAAAATGCTAGAAATTCCTTAGTTGCCAAGCCATAAAGAGCCCGCTTAAAAAGAATTAGCGATCTCACATATCAACCTGTATTTAACACACAGCTATGAGATTTGATTTGGACATGGTGAACATTTTTACAGAACTCCTTTGCAGGTTCATTCTTTGATTAATTGATCCATTCATTAATCAATTTATTCATTGGGAAAATGGATTTCACAAACTAAAGATGTCAACTGAGAAACCAGTTGGAATGCCACTGGTATAGTATATCTGAGAGGTTTTGAGGGATTGAACTTGGTGAAGAAAAGGTGTTTCCAAGAAATATTTAGGGAGGGGCTATTAATTGCAATTAATATTATCCCTATAGTCTTCCACAAGCATTTAATCATTCATTTAGCAATATTCATTAACTACTTACCATGTGGAAGAACCATTATGGGGCAAAGTTTTCTCTAAGAAGTAGTTCTTTAAAATATCTGACACCTTAGAAAAGTAGTGGAAGACGATCAAATAAAAATGCTTTATCAATTTTATGAGAAAAAATAAAATAAATATGAAGGTCATCTATGTTTTATATAGGATGGTCACAATTTTATCAGAGAAGATAGCAATTAACCATAGACATAAAAGAGCTGAAAGACTAAGCCAGACAGATATCAATGATGAGTGTTATTGGCTAACAGGGATAATCTATGTGAGTCAGTTTTACAATAAATTATTTAAAACAAAACAAAACAAAAAACCTGAGCAGTTAGACTAGTAGGGCTACAAATTAAAAAAAAATTTTGGACACATTATGGATGTATACCACATTATGGTCACGATATATATTTTTTTCTAACTGTTAGAGTTGACTAATGGGTCAGTCTAGAGTTAGAGTTTTGGTGAGAAAACAGGGCTGGAGATTAGCATTTAGATGCCATCAAGAATAGGTGAATTTTAAAGCTATGAAATCAAATTAGTTCTCCCAGGGAGTGAATGATAAGATACAAAAAAAAAAAAAAAAAAAAAAAACAGAGAATGAATAATGTCAGCTTTATTTAATAAAATGACTTTCAATAACAGATGTAGACATTTTTATAACCAAATATTGTCTTTGTTTCTAACACATCTCTAGATCAAATGCATCCTTCCCCCAGTGACTTCACAAAATTTAACAGAAACAGAATAATGCACTTCTCTGCAGGGAAACAATACTCTCAAGAAACAGAAAGAAAAGTAAGTTCATAAAGAAGCATCCTCTTCCTTATCTTAACAATTTGTTAGAATATTTTCAATGATCCAGTAGCAGAGTGGGAGAGAGGCCATAGGTTTTATTGAGCATGAGGGGGAAGGTATAGAATTCTTCCAAACAGGAATGTCTACTGACATTAGGAGATAAGTGAGAGGGAGGAATAAGTCAAATCCCTAATTTGCATTAGGTTGTTGTATGGATTACCATTCCATTGACACAATCAGGGAACTCAGAAGGAACATGAATTTTAATGTATTAAGTCTCTAAAGGTTTTTTTTTTTAAATTGTTTTGGGGATTTAAACAGTATTTGTCAAATACATTTATGAAATGGCACACTTAGTAATAATTACAATCAATATATTTATCTTAAATAAACACAAAATTGACCTCATTTGAGCAGCTGATGTGATCCAGCAGCAGCTTTGGCCACTCCTAATGATGAGAGTGTCAATATATTGGACGGGTTTTATTTCCAAATGAGGCTTATTAGTATGCCTTGATAATATTATCTGGAATTTTCAGAATAAACAATTCTGTGCATTACCCTGACAAAACAGACCCTGTTTAACAAGAAATACTGTTATTTTTATAGTAGTATTTATTTATCTAAAATATTTAGATGCCTCAAAAGCAGATTTGTTTAACTGTGAGTAGAAATTGTACTCATCATTTGACTATTCAAATAACATTTATTATTCACCTAACAGAAATCAATACACCTGTTTTATTAATGGTTATAATGTTGAGTCTTACTGACCTTGAATTGAAAGTATTGCGACTACAATTTAAAATGTGTCTCACTAAGTCAGCTTCATGCTGGATGGCTTCCACCAGTTATTGTCATACTAGCAAATTAGGAACACCTTACTTTTTTAGCTTGTTTTGCTAACACTGGTCCTCCATGCAATTATGAAAATATGTAGCATGTTCATTGACCTTCCTATTGGACTCTGTGTCCCTTGAGGGTGTTTTAATTCTGATCATTTCCCTTTTGCCAATTTATGTGCTCTGAATACGATGTACATGTTAATTGTACTACCCATGTTTCCCCGAAAATAAGACATCCTCCGAAAATAAGACCTATCGCATGGAAAGATAAGACATCCCCTGAAAATAAGACCTAGCTCAACTTTGGGAGAAAAAATTAATATAAGACACTGTCTTATTTTCGGGGAAACAGGGTAGTATATTACAAAAGTTTTAAATAAAAATATTTTAACTTTGTGGTCAGTGTGCAACTAGATGTCAAAGTTAAAAGCAGGCATGATTTTGTTATAATGGTCAGAAAATTAAGATATTCACGTAAACTAAAATTATTAGAATTTTCTGTTTTGCTCCTTCTGAATGTGATAAACTTTCTAATTCTACCAAAGATGTCTGAGATATTGTACAGAGAGTTCTCAACACATATTTTGAATGTTAAAGTGTAAATAAAATGAATTACTCAGAAGGAGAATGGATTTTAGTGGATTGAGTCCTAAAGTGTAGGGACTTTAATACAGTCCACATTCAGTTGTTGCAAAAAAAAAAATTAAAGTTTCTTTCTTCATCAGCAATATAAAAAAGGGAATCCCCAACTATGCCTATGCCTTTTACAGTTTTTTCCCTTAAGGTTTCTGACAATATCTGGGCATATATGTAATTTAGTTCATGAAATATTTGGGGGATATCCCAATTTAAACAGTTGTCCCTATCTATCTGATTATTATTGATATAAACATGATTGTCATTATAGATATATATTTTTTTTCAATAATTTAAAAAAGTGTTACAGAGGGCTTTTGTGTCACTGGTAGTTAAGCAAGATATTTAAAATAGCTTTTTTTTTTTTCTTTTTACTAATTTGGCTCAAGATACTTTATTCTCTGAAATTATAAAAACAATATGATTCTTGAGGTAACCATCATTAGTGATCTATTCTTTTTCACTTAATAAATCTACAGAGGCAAAATAGCTACCTCCTATAGGAAGATGATTAAACTATTGACCACAAAATAGGAACATGGCTCCAAAGGGGAAGAGGGTTGCACATTTTAGAACAGGATCAGAAGAAGTTTCCTGAAACACTTTAAAAGGAGGTTTTAGGGATAAAATAGGCAAGTTCTAGGAAATTTTAGGGATTAAGGGGTCCATGGAAAAAAAGCACAGGGTTACAGAGCATCAGAAAGAACACATTTACACAATAAACGAAAGGAGTCCCCCTCATTCAGAGAGGGAAAAGGAAGGTCCAAAGGGAAAAGGAAAGCAATCAGGGAGAATAAGGAGGAAATCTCATGTGCCTCATATCAGGTTCCAGCTCTACAGTTGCTATAGTGACCAATCTAAGGGGATAGTGATCAATCAGAGGGAATATCAAGGCACAAGTATCTGCAGCCCTTCTGAACAGTGGGAAAAGGAACTTAGTGGGATTCTTTCCCCGCCCCACGTGAGAGTCTGGGTTTGTTTCTCAATAAATGTCCGCCTTTTACTATACCATCTCTCATCCCTGGTTTTACTCTTAGACTCCACCTGGACCAGAGCCAGGGGACCATCCTGCCCCAGGGAGCTCCAGGCATTCCAGTCCAATTTTCCCATATCAATTTGATTGTGAGCGGTACAGCTTGGCTAAAAGGTATTTGGAAGAGGCTAGAACTGCATTACAATGACCTGACATTTTAATGGGAAGAAGAGAAAAGATCTATCAGAGAACTGCCTATTCCAAGAAAATAAAAACTATGGCAACTGAAAACATATGTTAATTCACATAGTGAAATTTGAATTTTTCTTTTGGCCTAATAGAATAAAGAAGTGAGGCAAAGATTTTGGCTAAATCTTTAAAAATACTTGTGTGTTTTTTAAAAAAATATTATTATTAGATTTGGCCTTATTTTTCACTAAAAATAATAAAGTATTTTTGGAGATTCTTTTAATTCTTTGATTTTCCTCTGGTAAAAAAATTAAAATTTTGGTCCTCTCTGATGCTCTGCTAACATAATGCTGGCAGTGTGGACCACTTACATAGGTATAATATGACTATTTCTGTATTGTACTTTCTGTACCATAGCTAGTATCATGCTATTCATGTGGCATCACTGAACATGAAGTTACTGGCAATAGATGTTATATAAATAGCACTTATGAGCAGGTACAAGCTGGCTTCAGACTATCAGTTCTGTTACAGTGACACATTTCCACCCCAGCTTTATCACCCTTTATTTCTCTAAATATAAAATACCTTTTTATTTAAATAGGTATCCTTCAAAGTTTGAATGAAGCATCAGCCAGATTTGGATTTTCAACTAAAATACTTATGCCTCAATGTCTTGGAAAGAGAGTAAAAAAAGCAAAACAGCCCTAACTTTAGAGACTACATAGAGTAAATAACTTATGGAAATATAACATGTAAGAAAAACATACATAAATAAGGCTTTTTAACAATAGCATTTTGTAAGATGTTATTTATCTAGCTGTCTAGACTTCAAGCATCTACTTATATCTTTACCCAGAGAATGTTTTAAATTTTGTGCTTCCTTCATTCAAAAGAAATATATATGTAACCATTCTCTATACACTGAATTAAACTCAGGTATAACTATGTTACTGAACTGCAAATGTGCCCAATTATTATTTTATAAAAATCAAAAAAGTTTCAAAATATAGGCCTTAAGATACAGTGTGGATAACAAAGGCCAATACTGTTGTACCCTCTTACAAAAAGTGTAGCTGGGGATGGTGGTCTCAATATTTTCAGTGGCATTGGAAAAATTCATAGAGTTTCCTGATAAAATATAAATTCTAAGCCTGCATTCCAATTCAGCTTTTATAAAAGTTTGGCATTAAAATGTTGGGTATGCATGTAGCCAGAAAGAGTGTTGTACTATTGTGCTTGGACATAGGCCTTCAGAATAGTATGCAGATAAAGTGTGTTTGATTAACAAGCCATATTCTAGATCACATGTGTCAAACACAAGGCCCGCGGGCCAAATCCGTCCCGCCAGGCCTTGCAATGTGGCCCACACCGTGCTGTCATCACTGCACTCCGCTGCGTTTCCATCACAATGACAGTTTATGACTGTTCAGTAAACCATTCGGCCCGCGATTTAGGCTGGATTTTAGATTTTGGCCCCTTCTCTGATTGAGTTCGACACCCCTATTCTAGATAATGATGTCATCAAAGTATTCTGAAATATCATCTTATCTATATATATAAAAGCCTGAGCAATCATTAGAACCTGTGGACCAGTGGCTATGATGACACACTGACCACCAGGGGGCAGACACTCAACACAGAAGCTGCCCCCTGGTGGTCGGTGCATTCCCACAGCCAACCTTCCATAGCTGGTCAACCTCCCCCAGTCCGTCTCCTAAATCGCCCCGATTGCTGACCAGGTCGAGGGACCCCACCTGTGCACAAATTTCTGCACTGGGCCTCTAGTATTCTAGGAAAAAATCCCTATTTCTCTAGTGTTATCTTTCTGTGACTTAGGTGAGGAAAAGTCTATTACTCTGTTCCTTTTTCATTTTCTTCTGTAGCTATTCTAGCTTTGTTTTGATTACTAGGTATATCGGTTAATAATGTGGATTTTGTAATAAAAGAAAACACAGTTATTTCAAGAGAAACGTCATAAGTGCTTTATTCAAAGTAATATCCATCACTAGTAACACATTTCCTCATCTTTTAGGCAATTTGTGGATACTGTCCCAATAGAACTTTGCTTGTTTTGAGGCAAACCATTCAGAGACCCAGTTCTCCACTTTTTGTATGTTTTGAAGTGCTGTTCAGAAAGTTTGTGTGCCATCAATCAGAACAAGTGGTAATCTGAAGGAACAAGGTCTAGTGAATATGGTGGTGAATTAATATTTCCCAGGCAAGATCTTTTAATGTGTCTTTAACTGATTTTGAAGTGTATGATTGTGCATCATCATGAAGCAAAATTACTTTGCCATGTCTTCTGGCCCATTTTGATTATTTCATGATCACAGTGTAGTTCAAATTGATTTTTATTATTGGTAGTGATCAGTATTAATAGTTTCACCTAGTTTCAGAAGCTCATAATACACTACACCTTCTTGATCCCACCAAACACAGAGCATTGTCTTCTTCCCATAGTGACTTGGCCTGGCAGTGGATGTTGATGGTTGACCTGGATCCACCCATGATTTTGTGCATTGGGCATTCTCAAAATAAATCCACTTTTCATCACTAGTTACTATTCAATGCCATTGAAGCTACATTTTACTGATGACTTTTTGATTTTCCATTTGTTTTTTGTTCAGTTGATGTTGCACCAATTTTCCTTCCTTTGAAATCTTGCCCTTTGCTTGTAAGTGATTAGAAATTGTTTGCTGAGCAACATTTAATCTTTCTGCAAGTTGTTTTTGAGATTGACACACATCTTCATCCAATAATGCTTGTAATTGTTGGTTTTCAAACTTGGTTGGTTGACCTGGATGTTCTTTGTCTTTCACATTGAATCATCACTTTTAAAGTGTTTAATACTGCAGTCACAAGTATCTTGAGATGGAGCATGTTCACATAGCTTCCTGAAGTATTTAGCAGCACTTTTCTTTAAAATAAAATAATGAATTAAAATTTCCCACAAATGCTCTTTTTCTGCCTCAAAAATTTGACATTAAGTGTAAAAATATCTATAAATATTAACACTTTCAGAAAATTTGACATATGAGGTTTTGAAGCTTGTTGTCAGTATAAAAAGACAGCATACATATCAAATCGCATATATATCAACATATGTGTAACTCCATCTATTGAAAAAAATCCACATTATTAACCGGCACACCTAGTAGTATTTACATGATATATCTTTAGTCTTCCTTTTATTTTATTTTTTAGCAACCTTATTTGAAATATTTCTTGTAGACAACATATAATTTGATCATTATTTATCCATTTTGACAATATATTCTTAACAGTGTATTAAGATTGTTTACATTTATATCATTTATATTTAATGTAATTTTTTGAATTAGATTAATTTATTTTTTTGTTGTTGTTGTTGTTCACTCTGTTATTACTTTCTCCATTTTTATATTTTCTTTTGGATAATTTGAATATTTTTAGTAATACACTTTAAGATTTATGTATCCTTGGGCTTATTTCTGTTCATTTTTAAGATTTGCTTTAAGAATTACAACATACATGCTAAAATTTTACATTTTATATACAACTAACATTTTACTATTTCAAGAGAAATATAGAAAATTTGCCATCATTATAGTATTGTTTTTTTACATATTACATCTACATGCATTGAAAACTAAGTTAGTCAGTGCTATAATTTTTACTTTTAAACATAAAATAAATTGTTAAAAATTCAGTTATAAATAATTTATAATATTTACCATTTCAGTTGTTATTTAATTGCCATAGTTCCAAGATTTGTCAGGCATTATTTCCCTTTAGTCTGAAAACTTTTAGCAGCAATCCTTTAGAGCATGATTCTTTTAGTCTTTCTTCACCTAAAAATATCTTTCTTCCTAAACAATACTTCCACTTTATACATTTTTTTTCAGCATTTTAAAAAGGTTGTCCCACTTTCTTCTGCTCTCCATGGTTTTTAATTAGAAATATATGGTCATTCAAATTGTTGTTCTTTTGCAGGCCATTTGTCATTTTACTCTGGCTAATTTCAGGATTTTTTTTTTCTTTTGCCTTAGTCTTCAAGTGGTTTATTATTGTATCTGATCATGGGATTTTTTTGGGATTTTTTGTTGTTGTTGTTGTTGTTGTATCTTGTTGAATCTATAACTTTATATATGATTTTGGGCCAAATTTAGGAAAATTTCAGGCATTGATTTTGTAAATATTTTTTTAAGTTCTGCATTTTCCTTTCTTACTGGAATTTATATGACATATTTATTCTTTTGTTAATTTAATGTAGGTCCCTAAAAACCTTCTCTGTTCCTTTATTTTTCCCCCTCTTTGTTTAGCTGAGATCTTTTCTATTGATCTATCAAGTTCATGGTCTCTTGCCTCTGTTATTTCCATTCTGCTATTGAGTCTATCCAGCATATTATTCATTTCACATATTGCATATTTTATATGTACTGATTGCCTTGAATTTTCTTCGTATTTTCCATTTATTTGTTGAGATTGTTTTTTCAATCAATTCAGGAACAAACTCAGGAGGCAGTAGTAAATGTAATGTTTCCTTTCCCATTTACTTTCCTCTCTATAATCCAGCTAGTACTTTTGGGTTTTCTGGAGTTCTCTTTTTATTTTTATTTTTTGTCTAGAAAACTGTGCTTTAATTAACAACTCTCTGGCACTTCAGTGACTATTCCCATATCCTTGGTCAAGAGCTAGAATTACAGAGAGAAAGCAAAAAACAACAGTGTTGGTTATAACATTTTTGAAGCCATATTTTCTCCATTCATAATTAAGGATTCCCCTCTTCAGAGTTTTGGTTCCTGTTCTCTCCTGTGACTTCTGCTATTTCTTCAATCCTATGATATTGAGGCAGTCACTTATCAACTCTATGAACCAGGCAAAAGGTCTATTCCTTGTTTTCTCTCGTTTATATACTATGCTCAATTGTTTGATTTATGTGGTGGCGTTTTCAGGCCCTGGGGGAGAAAAAACAAAAACAGTGAAATTCGAATTGATAAGTCGTGGTTGGTTTATTGTTGCTTGAAATTCTTCCCACTCAGTATGCTACTGTTTACTTTTCAGAGTCCTCAAGTAGTTATTAAATCCATTCTTGAAAATATTTATAGTTTCTTTCAGTGGGAGAGATGGTAGAATATGCTTATTCCATCTTACCTGGAACCAAAGCACAAAACTGCTTTTTATAAATGCTATATGCTTATTTAAGGGGGAAATGTGGATGATAAAATACTTTTGGTACATCAATAAATATCATTCCAAATGTTAATATTGATCATTATTTGATTTAATGTGTGAACTGTACAATTTCACAAAGCTAATACTTGGTTCATTAAGCTATAAAATAATATGCTAGTCAAATACTAGGAATTAATGTCAAAGAAATAGCCATAATGCAATGACTAACTCTTTAATGTGGAATAACTTTACATCACACTATTCCTGTATTTTAAGTATAATGACTTTATCTTCATTACTATTTTATAAAAATCCAGTGTTCCTAGATATTTATGCAATTTCTTCCAAGCTTCTTCTTCAAATAATAAAATTACTCATCACTTTAAAATAACACTTGATTTCCAATAGAATGTTAAATGTAAATATATAATAATGCACCTGTGCCTTTTATGTATTTAAAATTTATCCCTATCAAAAGAAAGTAATAAGTTCTAACACTTTGGGTTACATATTCCCCATGCATACAAATGTAAAAGAACAATAGGGAGTGTCTATCTTTTTATATCCAATACACAGCTTCAAGTTCATAACAAGGCAAACACCACATGAGAAATGGAACTAAATGCTAAATAATTGAATTTCTAATAAATGTCATAAGAATTGGTATCTAACAGTTTCTAGTAATTTTGAAGTTCTAAAAAAACCATTTATAGTAAAATGCCCTATCATAAATATTCAGATGTTAAGTAGAATTGGCCAAAGCTACTTATGTTCTTTTTAAAATAAACATATTTAACTAGCAAATTTTCTAGTAATTTATAAATTAACTTATGTGCTTATTTTAGGTCAAAATAGGGCCTTCTATATAACTTATAACAAAATCATTTTGCAAGAACATTCAAGTTTTTTATTGACAACTAATTACTTCTATTTTGTCAATACTTTGTGATATATTTCTTTTTATGGAATTATCATATCGTTACACTTATTTACAATTAGTCTAAATCTTCCCCTATTGATCAAATACATATATTTTGAGTACAAATCCATTCCCTTGGGGTACACAGTATGATGAACAGCTCAAGATTAGTATCATAATGAGCAAATTCCCAGTGAACTATTTTTGTATAACTATAAGTTTGTTCTTGATTAAATATCTTCCAGATATTAAAACTCTTTTACCTTGGAATTTGAAAATGAGTCTGAAATAAAACACCAGAGGCTGTATTTAGGAGTGTTATTTTTCTGACATCCAAATGGTCAGGATGATCTATTAGGATTTTTCTATACTTCTTTTCTAAAATATCGCTTGGGGGCATTGAGATGACTTTAAATTCATCCTGCTGAGAGGCTAAGCAGAAAGGATTAATACAGAGTATGTTCTTGCATTTAAAAAGAGCTAAACTAGGTTGTTTAGAATCAGAACACAGCATGTCAGAAGGTACATCTAGCAAAGACTTTAACAGATTATTACCCAATTTTAAGAAGGAGAAAAAAAAAGAGTCCTCCAGCAATTTTATTTATTCAAATGTAATTATAATGCCATGAAATAGATTCATAAGCAGACTTTGTGTGAGCAATTATTTAGTTTCTCTATTTTCAATAGAACTGGTTGGAAGGGCAGTTGTTATTTTATTATTTTCTCTCCATCATATAAGCATATTAAATTTTCTTCCATTAAAATTGATCTTTTGCAGGAACTGCTGTGATAAGAAATGAAACAAAGGGGCACCTCTTCAGGTTCATTTTCCTTATTCTACTTTTGTAAATAGGAACTACTTAAATGTACCAGAGAATCACAATCACCTGCAGGGCAATTCTAGCTTTAGCTGCATCAGCAGAAAGAATTGCCTTTTAAAAGGTTATACTTTGTTTCCTTGGGGTGAGCTTTATTATTCCCCTTCATAGATGCCTCATTCTCAAAAATGTGTAAATATGACTTAGACACTGACCAAAAAGTGCCCATAGCATTTAAAATACTTCCATTCTCTGATTTTTATATTCTTTTAGTTAAACCATAATTATCAAAGACATCTTTATGTTTCCTGTTACTCTTTACTTACCTACAAGTTTAGTTCAGTTAGTTGGAATAAAAAGATGAGATTACTCATAATTTACATTTTCAGAGATTTCCCATTTTTTAAGTCTTTAAACTGAGTAAATTGAATGTCTTCAAATAGAATATTTACAGCTTGGTGAAAATGAGGAATAAAACATTGTCATATATATTTATTTATTTCACAATTTAAAACTCTTTGGGAATGTTTTTGGTTAGAGGTTTAAATAATACAGAGCTGAATATAAAACAGCATTTTTTATTACTATGTCCTAAGTATGTGGGTAAGCCTCTCAGTTCTCCTCTGTGTTTCTATTAGATGCTGGAGTTTATGAAGAGATACCCAAATATTAAACTTACTATACCTTGATACATTAATGTGGAAAATAAACCTTTACATCATTTATTTTTAAAACAATTAAAACATTTATCAAAAATAATAAAAACCCTAAGTAAATTTAAGTAATCATTCTTTCTTAATACAAAGAGATGTTGAGATATTGAGTTCACCTAGTGAGACTAGCCAGGAAAAGTAGAAATTAAATAGCATTGAAATATCTGAAGTCAAGTTGGTATGACAAAAGTTCAGAATTCATTGTTTTGTTTTCTTTATTTTAGGACTTTATTATTTTCTAAGTTGTATTCTAATATTCTTAAAATTATGTATTGAAGTTGCCTTGGGACATTAGATGGCAGAATTGGGGGCAAGCTGGTGAGTGTGACAAAAAAAAAGGGGAAATTTTGGCTCAATAGTAAAACATACTTTCAAACAACTAATCATTTTCCTTTTTACTTGGTATGCATAACTATTAGGGACACTATAGAGGATCTGTGGCATTGGAAAGAAAATAACATTAAAATGGTATCTAAGGACATTTGAAACTCTAATAATCTATGAATTCAATGTGATCATTCTATATTTCATTAACCTTAATATAATTTTTTATTGGCTTCATTTTGTTATTAGTTAAAAGAAAATAAATGAAACAAAATCAAAACTACATTTCATTGTTTTATTTGGGAAGAAGATATAGTTCTAATTAGGACTAATAAAAAAAATTAAGTCAAAAGTTTAAAAGGAATAAACCTCATTATCCTATGAAAATCATTGTTGCTTACTAATCAGATAGCTAAACAGAGATTTAGGTGATATTTTTATTTATTGATTTTTTTATTTTTTTTAATCTTTATTGTTGGGAGTTTCATAGATACACCCCCATTGCTCTCCACCTGGATCCTACCCTGCCTCAGGCCTTCACCAGACTATTGTCTGCATCCAATACATAATGCATGTATGCACTTAAACTCTTTGGTCAATCTCTTACCATCTTCCTGTCCCCCTTCCCTCTGAGATTTGTCAGTCAGTCTTTTCCATGTTACCATGACTCTGGTTCTATTTTATTCATAAGTTTATTTTGTTCATTAGATTCCTTATTTGTTTATTTTGCTTTTTAGATTCAATTGTTGATAGATTTGTATTTATTGCCATTTTATTGTTCATATATTTTGTTATTTTTATCCTTCTTGTTCTTCTTTTTAAAGAAGATCTATAAACATTATGTGTAAAACTGGTTAGGTAGGAATGAAATCCTTTAGCTTTTTCTTGTCTGTGAAGCTCTTTATCTGACCTTCAATTCTAAATGAGAGCTTTGTTGGGTAGAGTCATTTTGGTTGTAGATCATTGCTTTTCATCACTTTGAATATTTCTTGCCATTCCCTTCTAACCTGCAAATTTTCTGTTAAGAAATTAGATAACAGTCATATGAAAGTTTCCTTTTAGGTAACTAACTGCTTTTCTTTTCCTGATTTTAAGATTCTCTTTTTTGTCTTTAACTTTTAGCATTTTAATTATGATGTATCTTGGTGTGGGCTCCTTGGTTCATCCTGTTTGGAACACTCTGTGCTTCCTGGGCTTGTAAGTCTATTTCTTTCTCCAGGTAGGGGAAGGTACTGTTCTTATTTCTTCAAACAGGTTTTCAATTTTTTGTTCCCTCTCATCTCCTTTTGGCACCCCCTGGTGCGAATGTTGGCATGCTTAAAGTTGTCCCAGAGACTCCTTACATGATCTCCATATTTTAGATTATTTTTTCTTTTTGCTCTTCTGATTGGGTGATTTTTTGCTTCCTCATATTCCAAATTGTTAATTTAATTCTTAGTGTCCTCTACTTTTGATTCCCTGCAAATTATTCTTCATTTCAGTTAGTGATGTTTAATTTCTGACTGGTCTTTTTTCATATCTTGACTTTCTCACTAAGTTCATTGAAGCTCTTATTAAGTTCTTTTAATATACACATAACCATTGTTTAGAAATTTGTATCTAGTAGTTTTCTTACTTTCATTTCATTCTTTTTCTGGAGACTTCTTCTGTTCTTTTATTTGTGACATGTTTCATTGTTCTGAATTTTGGTTGCTTTCTTGTGCTTGTTTATATTTATTAGGAATTGGTAGAAGGATCTTGTGTATTAGGTGTCCTGTAGGGCCCAGTGGCTCAGCCTCCTTAGTCACCTGAGTAGGACACTTTAAGTATGCCCTTATGTGGGCTGTATATACTATCATGTCGTAGTTGAGCCTTGATTGCTATTGGTGTCACTGGGAGGAGATGACCCCCAGGCCAATTGGCTGTGAGGACCATTTATGACTACAGCAGAAGAGCTGCTATGCTGGAGACACCCCTATGAAGCAAGACTTTCTTCAGTGAGGCATTGTTGCTCGGTAAGCCTGCCCCGTGAATGTGTGAAATTCATGAATGTGTAGAGTTGTAATCTAACACATTAAACCATTCAAACCTAGTATAGTTTGAAGTTGTCCACTGGGTTCACTGGATCCAGGGCCTCTCAGGATGTGCAAAGTCAGCCACTGCCTGTGCCCTGCCCGGGGCCAACCTGCATGAGTACAGAATGATCTGCAGATGGCTGATACTCCTGTTGGGTTTGGAGGAAATGTGAACCTTGGAAAGCTGCTACTATTGCCAGGCCTTGGGTCACTTATCAAGACATATGAGGCACACTGATTCCACTTGCTACTTGTTTGAGAGATTTTAGGGAAGTCTGAAGCCTGAGCCCACCCAGGGCATTCATATGGAAAAGACACTGTAGACAGCTTAGGTGGGGCAGGATCTCAGGGTTTGATGGGACAGGATTTGATGGGGCAGGATCTCAGGGTATCAGCACAGCTGAGCCAATAGTGTAGGCCAGGTTGATGGTGCCTCCCAGTCTGATCAGATGCACAATGTCTTCTGCCAGTACCTTTGTGTGGGAGAAAGTTGACCCCCAGTTTTTGCCCTGATGCCAGACAATTTAGTTTCTCTCATATGTCCCTGATTCCTTTCAAGCTAATGGCCCAACACTGGAGCTCAGAGAGACTTAGTCTGAGTAAATCCATTCATGGGCTTTTCAGAAGAATTGTCTAGGTCTCCAGCAGCCTCCATGTCACTTAGCCACAGTCCCAGCTGGTTTTATAACCAGAAGTTACAAGGAATTCTCTTCCCAGCACTGGAACCCTGGGCTGATGGTTTTGTGTGAAGCTGGAACCCCTTGCTCATCACAGGAGGCATCCTCAGCCAAGTTATCCCACCCCATTAAAAACACACCACACATGAGTGTTGGATCAGCTCTTTCCCTGTCTCTGCCCCTCCTACGTCTTAGTGTGTGTGTTTTTTTCTTTACTTATATAGTTGTAGGGCTTCCATTCAGCCAGATTTCAGGCAGTTATGAATGATGGTTGCTCTGTTTTTAAGTTATAATTTTGATGTGGTTATGGGAAGATGGAAGAATTGCATTTATATACCTACACCACCACCTTAGTTCCTCCTTAGGTGATATCTTTACCTTATTTTTATTTTTTTTACAATTTATATTTACCATGACTTTGTAAATTACATATCTCATATTCAAAATTATTAATACTTGGCAGAATTAGATATTAACTATTTAATTGTTCTATTACTATATAGTTATTATACTATGGATTAATAAATTAATAAAGTGAATATTATTTAATTTCTTTCATCTTTTGTTTTAATATTTATTTTAATAATTTTGTAAGTACAGTATAATTCATATTATTTTTCATAGTTTAAGATGTTTGTTCTAGTCAGATGAAATTCATCATAGTGCTGATTTACTGTCCATTATAACAGATAATTTATCTATGCCACCAGGCATATTTATATTCTTGGCAGTCACACGTTTTCTAGTTTTTCTTTTCTATTAGGATGAATGAGTGGAAAGTAGAGCAGATGGCCAAAGTGATGGCTCTTCTAAATATTTTATAATTATGGAAGTAAGAATAAATGCTCTTTCCACTATGACTTTTTCAAAATATACGTACTTATATAGACGTATTTGTTATTATATGTGTGGGTGTAAAATTACTGTTACACATTAAAATCAATTGTAAATTCTCAAACAAATAAAAAATATTATTTACTTTATTTGTAAAACCAGTTATAAATTATTCTCCTTTTTTCATTTTGTAATAGACTTTATTTCTTAGAAAGCTTTTTTAAAAATATATATATTTTATTGATTTTTTTACAGAGAGGAAGAG
This sequence comes from Pipistrellus kuhlii, assembly GCF_014108245.1. Classification (NCBI taxonomy): domain Eukaryota; kingdom Metazoa; phylum Chordata; class Mammalia; order Chiroptera; family Vespertilionidae; genus Pipistrellus; species Pipistrellus kuhlii. The sequence goes on along the minus strand of NW_023425529.1, from coordinate 141,741,859 downwards.
AGCCAGAAACATCAACGAGAGAGAATAATCAATCAGCCACCTCCTGACACACACCCCACCGGGATGTGCCCACACCCAAGGCACATGCCCCTGACTAGAATCGAACCCAGGACCCTTCAGTCTGCAGGCCAATGCACTGTCCACTGAGCCAAACTGGTTACAGCTTATTCTCCTTTTTCAATTCCCACTCTTAATTAAGAAATCTAAAACTATTCTGATAACTTCTGCCATCATATGATATAAAAAGACCAAAGATCAATCATCAGGAGTTATAATGCAAATCATGAAGATTCTTTTAATTTATATAAAAATCTAAAAGCTAGTGGGTAGAAACTAAAGTGTTTTATGCAAGATAATGACATTACATTTACATTTTGAAAAATTCACCCTACCTGCACTTTATAAAATTGACTAAAAAAAAAATACAAAAATGTGTCATGGGAGAAAAATTATGAAGATAAAGCAAGGATACTTGTGAGAGATAATGCTATCTTAGTCTAGAATAGTGTTAACAAAGATGGAGAAAACCATACCTATTTAAAATTACCAGGATTTGAAATTGTTTGAAATGTGGAGGTAAAATAGAAGAATCATTTCTATTGCCTTCAAGGTTTCTTAAAGACGCATTGATTATATAATCATTTATTATGATAGAGGGCACTGGAGCAGAGATAAATTTGGTTTGAATATCATAAGTTCAGGTTGAGATATGATAAACTTGATGTGCCTCTTAGACAGTCCAAGTTTTAAGATGATATAAGGATATATACATCTGAAGTTTTACATATAGGTATGAATTGAATGTCGGATTTGGAAGATACCACTACAGCTGAAATTACATGGATGAATTAGACCTCTATAAAAGATTGTAGGTCAAGAAGGAAAGAGTTAAAAAGAAAACTCCCATGACTATCAAAGCATAAGTGTTGGTAGAATGATATAAAGAGAAAAAATCACATCAGTATTTTGTTATAGGATAAATGCATGAAGAAAGAGAACAATTACATGAAAAAGAACAAATACTTTCCTGAGTTTATTTATCAACCATAGTAGTTTTTTGGTGGAATCTTTAGGGTTCTCAATATACAATACCGACAATTTTACTTCTGCTTTTCCAATTTGAGTGTCTTTTAATCTGATTCCAGTACTATGTTGAATCGGAGTGGTGAATAAGAGTGGTTGAATATTCCTGCCTTGTTCCTTATCTTAAGAAAAACACTTGTAGTTTTTGCCCATTGACTATGAGGTTGGCTGAGGTATGTTCTCTCTATTCCTATTTTCTGAGAGTTTTTATCATAAATGGGTGCTGGATTTTTATGCATCTATTTATATGATCATGTGGTTTCTATCCTTCATTTTGTTTATATAGTATATTAAGTTTATTGATATCAAGATATTGTACCAACCTTGCATCCCTGGAATAAATCTAACTTGATCATGATGTATTATCTTTTTAATGCTTTGTTGGATCTGATTTGCTAATATTTTGTTGAGAATTTTATTTATTTTTTTAAATATATTTTATTGATTTTTTACAGAGAGGCAGGGAGAGAAACAGAGAGCTAGAAACGTCGATGAGAGAGAAACATTGACCAGCTGCCTCCTGTACACCCCCTACCGGGGATGTGCCCTCAACCAACATACATGCCCTTGACCGGAATCGAACCTGGGACCCTTCAGTCCGCAGACCAACGCTCTACCACTGAGCCAAACCGGTTTCGGCTTGTTGAGAATTTTAATTGAGGATATTAGCATAACTTTTCCTTTCATTTTAGTGTCTTTATCTGTTGTGTGTATGTGTCTTTTTAATTAGGATAATGCTGGTCTTGTAAAACGAGCCTGGGAGTCTTTTTAAAAAGATTTTTTATTGATTTTTAGGGGGAGGATGGGGGAGGGAGAGAGATAGAGAAATAGAAACAGCAATGAGAGAAAAACATCATCAATCAGCTGCTTCCTGTACACCAACCACCAGAGATCAAACCTGCAATCTGGGCATGTACCTTGACCAGGGATTGAACTGGTGTCCTCTTGGTTCCCAGGTCTATGCTCAACTGCTGAAACACACTAGCTAGGCTCTTTCTTTCTCTTGAACTTTTTGGAAACATTTGAAAAGAATAGGTGTTAGTTCTTTGAATGTGTGGAAAACTTCCCTGTGAGGTTATCTATTCTAGGACTTTTGTTTGCTGGGAGGTTTTTATGTGGGTTTTGTGTGTGTGTGTGTGTGTGTGTGTGTGTGTATGTGTGTGTGTGTGTTTTGTTTGTTTGTTTTTTTTGTGTGTGTTTAATATATATCTATTATTGCTTCAATTTCATTAGTTATTATTCATTTATTCAGGATTTCTGATTCTTCTTAAATGAGTTTTGGAATATTGAATATTTTAAAGAATGTATTCATTTCTCCCAGGTTACCCAGTTTGTTGGTATGTAGTTGGTAATAGTATTTTCTTTTTTTTCTTTTTCTTTTTTTTAAATATATTTTATTGATTTTGTACAGAGAGGAAGGGAGAGAGATAGAGAGTTAGAAACATCGATGAGAGAGTCATCAATCAGCTGCCTCTTGCACACACCCTACCGGGGATATGCCCGCAACCAAGGTACATGCCTTTGACCGGAATCGAACCCGGGACCTTTCAGTCCCCAAGCCGACGCTCTATCCATTGAGCCAAACCGGTCCCGGCTGGTCATAGTATTTTCTCATAATCCTTTATATTTTTTACTAGAGACCCGATACATGAAAATTCATGTACTTGAGGGGGGTCCCTCAGCCTGGTTTACCCCCTCTCACAGACCAGGAGCCCTCAGGGGTAGGAGGCGACCTGGTGAACAAGGGAAGGCAATGACCCCATCACACCTCTGCTGCTGCCACTGCTAGCAGTGCAAGCCTCTGCTGACCCTAGTTACCTGAGCTTCAGCAACCCTGGGTGGTTGGGCAGTAGCCACCCAAGGCTTGCCTGCACCTTGGGCATTGGCTAGGCTGCCTACATCCGAGGCTTGCCTGTGCCTTGGGCTGGCCCTGGGCAGCTGACGGGCTGGGGTGGGTCCGGCCGCACCATGTGCATGCCGCACCCCCCGGCTGGGCTGAAAGGACTGTGGGACTCTGGCAGACCTGATGGGACTGGGCGCCACCATCTGTGGCTATGGGCACCACCATATTTGTGATGGCGTGATGGTCAATTTGCATATAAAGTTAGGTTATCTAGCTGTGATTTTTCCCTGTTTCATGAGATACGCATGCAATGTTATGAATTTCTCTCTTAGCATTGTTTCACTGTGTTCCATAGATTTTGGGTTGTTATGTTCTCATTTCATTTGTTTTAAGGAATCTTCTGAGTTTTGTCCTTGACCTCATTATTTACCAATTCATTGTTAATACATGTTATTTACCTTCCCTGTCTTTGTGTGTTTTTCAAGTTTTTTTTTTTTTTTTTTTTTTTTTTTTTTTTTTTACTTGTGACTGATTTCTAGTTTCATGACATTATTGTCAAAGACGATGCTTGGTATGATTTCATTGTTCTTAAATTTATTGAGACTTATTTTGTGTCCTAACATGTGGCCTATACCAGAAATTTTCTATGTGCATCTGAAAACTGGTATATTCTGTTGCTTTGGGGTGAAATGTTCTGACGATAGCAATTAAATCGGTCTGATCTACTGTTACTTAATGCTGCTGTTTCCTTGTTGGTTTCCTGTCTGGAAGATCTATCCATTGTTTTCAGTGAGGTGTTACCATCCCCTACTATAGTTGTATTACTATCAATCTCTCCCTTCAAGTGCCTCAATATTTGCTTTACATATTTAGGTGCTCCTATGTTGGTTGCATAAATGTTTACAAGGGTTATATCCTCTTGTTGGATTGTTTACTCTACCACTATATAGTGCCTTTCTTTGTCTATTATTTCAGCCTTTGTTTTAAAAGCTATCTTGTCAGATATAATTATAATAATTATTATAATTATTATAATTATAATAATTATATCTGACAAGATAGCTTTTAAAATTACCACAGTTTTTTTTTGTTTTCAATTTACATGAAATATTATTTTTCAACTTTTTACTTTTGATCTGTATATCCTTCATTCTGAGGTGGGTCTCTTGTAGAGAGTATATAAATGTCTTTTTGTTTTGTTGTTTTAATCTATTCAGCTACTCTATGTCTTTTGATTGGAGCATTTAAGCCATTTCTATTTATAGTGATTATCAATAGGAATGTGTTTATTGCCATTTTATTATTTTAACTATATGCCTCTGTTTTTGTTGTTGTTTTTCTTCTATTTTTTTTTTTTAACAGGCCCTTTAACATTTCTTGTAATACTGATTTGGTTGTAAAAAAGTCCTTTAACTTCTTCTTGTCTGGGAAGCTCTTTATTTCTCCTTCAATTTTAAAATGACAGCCTTGTTATCAAAAATAGCCTTGGTTGTAGATTCTTTATTTTAATCATTTTAAATATTTTAGACCCATTATTCTGGCATAAAATATTTCTGCTGAGAAATAAGCTAAAGTCTTAGCGGAGCTCCCTTGCAGGTAACTACCTGTCTTTCTCTTAGAGCTTTTAAGATTTTTTTTTTTTTTTGTCTTTAACCTTTAAATTTTTAATGAAGATGTATCTTGGTTATGAAACTCTTTGGATCCATCTTGTTTCAGATTCTGAGCTTCCTGGACTTTTGTGTATTTTTTCTTCATTGGGTTATGCAAGTTTTTTTATCATTATTTGTTCAAATGGGTTCTCAATCCCGTGCTCTCTCTCTTCTTCTTCTGGACTCCCTATAATGAAGATATCATTATGTTTCATGTTGTCCCAAAAGTCTCTTAAACTATCATTATTTCTTTTATATTTTTGCTGCTCTGATTGCATATTTTTTTCTACCTTGTCTTCCAAATTGCCAATTACATCCTCTGCTTCATCCAACTTATTACTTATTTCTTCCAATATATTCAGTATATTCCTTTTTTTTCTTTTCTTTTTCTTAAATATATATTTTATTGATTTTTTTTTTTTTTTTTTTTTTTACAGAGAAAGGGAGAGGGATAGAATTAGAAACATCGATCAGCTGCCTCCTGCACACTCCCTAATGGGTATGTGCCTGCAACCAAGGTACATGCCCTTGACCAGAATCAAACCTGGAACCCTTGAATCCGCAGGCCAACACTTCTATCCACTGAGCCAAACCAGTCAGGGATCAGTATACTCTTGATATTGTATTCTTCATTTCTGACTGGTCCTTTTTTAATGCCCTTTGTCGTGTTTTTGAACTTTAGTTCTTCTAAATATTTATCCTTGTCTTTCATTTATGACTTGTTCCTCTCCCTATTTTGGCTGCATCTTTGTGTTTGTTTTTACGTAGTAGATAAATCTGTTACGACTCCCAGTCTTCATGACATTAAGTAGTTGATGTCCTGTGGAGTCCAGTGATGCAATCTCCTTTATCACCTGAGCTGGGTGCTCCAGGAATGTTACTTGGGTGGGTTGGGTGGGACCTCCCATGTAATTAAGTCTTGATTACTATTGGACCATTACTGCATTGGATTGATCTTGAGGCTGGCTGAATGTGAGGCTCAACCCTGACCACATCATGCAGGCTCCTATGTAGGTGCTGACCACATGAAGTTGAATTTGCCTCAGCAGTTTTTGTTGCCTGACAAGATCTCCCTTTGGATATGTTGCTTGCGAAGCTTATTAGATTCTGCTCTGATGTAAGAAGCTGGACACAGGGTGTGTTTGTTCTGAGCCTCTTGGGAGTGATTCTTGGCAGGCCAATGTAAGACACTTCCTGTGACTGGCCCTCTGCAACCTCTTTGGAGCAGTCTCAATGTGGCTTCTTCCATAAATCCTTGGTTATAAGATTTCTATTCAGCTAGTTTTCAGGATGATTCTTATATAAATTAATTTTAATTACAGTTTGGTCCTTGGAGATGGTGAGTGTAGTTTCTACCTACTCTGCCACAATCTTACTAGAACTTATAAATGAATTCAGTAACATAGTTGGATAAAGAAAATAAATATTCAGAAATAAATTTCATTTTATAAATCAATAATGCACTTTCAGAAAGATACATTAAGAAAATGACCCAATTACAACTGATTCAAATAGAATAAAATACCTGGAAATAAATTTAACCAAAGCTGTAAAGGATCTATACTCAGAAAATGATAAGACACTGAAAAAAAATTGAAGATGATAAAATTAGTGGAAGCACAGACTGTGTTCATGACTAGGAAGAATAAACATCATTAAAATGTTCATACTACCCAAAGAAACCTGTAGATGTAATGTAACTCCTATCAAGATAAAAATGGCATATTTCATAGAATTAGAACAAATATTCCAAAAATTTATATGGAACCACAAAAGACCCAAAATAGTAACAGCAATGTTGGGAAAGAAGAAAAAAATTAGAGGAATCATTCTACCTGCTACCAAACTATACTACATAGTTATGATAATTAAAACAGCATTGTAGTGGCAAAAAATAGACATCTGTTCAATAGAGAGCCCATAAACAAATCCACACTCTTATAGTCAATATTTGACAAAAGGGGCAAAGACAATAAGATAAAATAATTTACTTAATAAATGGTGCTGGGATTATTTGAATGATATTTGCAAAACATTGAAACTAGAACAGTTTCTTACAGTACACACAAGAATAAACTAAAAATGGTTTAAAGACGTAAATGTTAGACAAAACAATAAAAATCCTAGGAGAAAACATAAGCAGCAAAATCTTTGTTATCGCTCATAGAAATATTTTTTTCCTGATATATCTCTTTAGGCAAGGGAAACAAAAGTAAAATAAATAGATGTGACTACATCAAACAAAAAAGTTTTGCACAGCAAAGGAAACCGTCAACAGAATGAAAAGACAACTGACTGGAGGGAAGAATATATTCCCCAATGACACATCTGATGAGGGTTTGCTATCCAAACTTATAAAGAGTTTATAAAATTCAACACCAAACCCACAACAAGCAATCCAGTTAACATATGGGCAGAAGACTTGAATAGCTACTTTTTCAAAGAAGGCATATAGGTGGCCAGTAGTCATGAAAAGATGTTCATTTTAATTTGCATCTCTCTGATGATAAATGACTTTGAGCATTTTTCATATGTCTCAACAAAATTAAGTGAGTTACCAGCTGTTAAACTGTGTATACGTTTTTGAGGGATTCAGGTAAATCAGGTAAATTAAGAATATACTATATATATATATATATATATATATATATATATATATATATATATATGTGGTTTTTCCCCAAATGCATACATACTTTGAATAATTTTAAAGGCAGTGTTTGTACTTCAACTATGTTTTCAATTTTCCACTAGCATTTTAGGATGAATTTCCTTTGTTCAAAGCTTAGTCTGGCTGAAAAGAATGAAACATCAATTGAGCTATCAGCTGTTCAAGTGTGTATACATGGTTTTGGGATATATATATATATATATATATATATATATATATACTTATTGGTTAGATACATTAAGAATTATATCTAACCAATAAGTTTATTCATAAAGTAATACTAATAATGTAATTAAATTTATGCAAATATATATGTATGTATGCTTATATATGTTTATGTAAAGTTATATGAATGACAGAAATGACACAAAGAACAGAAGATAAGAATTAGGATTATTCTATAATTATTTTATTATTAGGTATTCACACTACTCATGAAGTAATACAGTTTTATTAAAAATAAACTAGGAAAAGCTTCAATGTATATTGCAAACTTAAATCTGGAATTGAATCACGGATGAAGTTGAACACTATGACCTGACTGAAGGCAAGTAAAAAGGTGATAATCATGGGTCACTAACATAGAAGAGCTTTTTAAATGCCAACCCATGGTTGATACAGATTGGGTGGCAGCTTTTTAATTCAAAAACCTTGTATTTTTAAAAATATGGATGCAGTGTTTATTTTAGTTACTTGAAGTTGTATTGCATTTAATAACTGCCTAGAGTTGAAAACTTGAAGAAATTGAATTCCAAGATAGCACATGAATAGACCTTTAACTCGTGATGAGGCAGGGAAAGGCTGTGCTGAAAGCCAGGTATTTAAAAGTAGCAGAGCTCCAGAGCAGAATGATTTTAATGCAGTCCTGCATGCCTCCACTTCATTTCTCTCCACTGATTTAAATGGCAAATGACCATGTGTTCCATTCTGAAGCATTAAACCTCCAGATTACCCAGATGACCCTTGCAAAAAATAAAAATCCATTAGCTAGGGATTATTCAAGGACCTCACCTGAAGCAGCTGCATTTTATGATAATATCTGCATCTCAAAGCCCATTGTTATTCTACCTCATCGTCTTTATATCAACAATTGAGGTCACTTCGCAACATTCCAAGAATTTTGCAGTTAATATATTGTTTTGTGCTGTCAGCCTATCAGTAACCAGTGTTGTGACTGGACCACTATTTTGATTGCTAGATGCCCTCAGCAATAACTAACAGGAAAATCCTGAAAAATTATATGGTGCATCTTAGGCCACACAGTGAATTTTCAGGGGGAGAGACAGAGTGAGGTTCTGCTTTTATCGAGTTCAAGCATGGAGGCTAGGGTTTCCTGGATTCACTACTGTTGAATAAAAAAACAAAAAAATAAAAATGTGAGAACTTACAGTGCAGGAGAAGAAAAAAACAAGAGGCCCAAATGGTTAGTTGTCTAAATTAACCAAGATCTCTAAAACAAAGGAGCCTGGGGTGCTGTGTGTGTGTTGGGAGGGGGTGGGGGGGTGGGGGGGGCGGGGAGAGAGAGAGTTTGTGCACAGCATGTCTCCTTATGTAATTATGTGGTTGTCAGTGTGTTTATTGGAGACAGCCACCTTTGAAATGAATGCCTTCACAATCAAAGATTAATTTTGGCAGTTACATTAAAAAAAAATCCCATATTGCCCTAACCAGTTTGGCTCAGTTGATAGACCGTGGGCTTGAGACTGAAGGGTCCCAGGTGCCAATCTGGTCAAGGACATGTACATTGGTTGCGGGCACATCCCCAGTAGGAGGTGAGCAGGAGGCAGCTAATCAATGTTTCTCTCTCATCGATGTTTCTAACTCTCTATCCTTCTCCATTCCTCTCTGTAAAAAATCAATAAAATATATTTTTTTAAAAAAGAAAGATCAAAGTCATACAAACTGAAGCCTAATCCCAGCTACTCTGATAGAAAAATCATTTTTCACCCAGTTTCCATAAATGTTATGCAAACCAAACCGTTTTCTTCAAATATAATCAACAAGGAAATTTTAATTAAAAAAAAAAAAATCATAGATTTTAAATTTGTGATTCTGTTTTCACACATTTTAAGGCTATCTATTAAAGTCTGCCTACTGGATAAAAGTATTTCTAGCTCCACAGAACTTAACAACATTAAACTGTAATAAAGGCAGCTAAGCAATAAAAAGTTTCTGAAAAAAAACTTGAGCATAAATACTGTCATCCAAATAAGTGTAGAGGGACAGTTTAGTTGGATACATGAGAGTCAATGATACTGATGTCAATAATAATTCTCTGACATGTTTTTCAGAAAATCCTAAAAGTAGCCTGAGAGCTTCAGACTCAGTTCTGCCCTCCACCTGTTAAGTATACTGTTCTCAGCATGAAGTATCCCCAAGAAATTCCCATGCCAAACATCTCCGCTCTTTGGAGAACACACTGATCTACCTCGTCTCCTTTATGTCTCTGCCGTTCCTTTGAGTTTATCTCCTCCCAGCCACCATCACAGTGATGAATATAAGAAATAATTTCAGTTTTAAAACCCTACTGTTCTGCTTGATGGCAATTTATTCCTTCCAGGGATGAATTATAAGTAGCTGTGTGCTATAACCAATATGACAATACTTTCTGGTCTCTATATGCTATCATGTAATTTGCATTTTTATTAAGACATAATTTATATGCACAAAACTATATTCATTTTAAATGTAAACTTTGATAAATTTGATAAATGGATAGGCCCATGTTACACCCCACCAATCAAGATAAAGAACACTTTTCATCCTCAACGCTTCATCAGTGACTTTTTCTAGTCAGTCCATTCCTTGCTCCACCACCTCTAAAGCTCCAAGGTAATCTCTGTCCGATTTATATTACCATGATCACTCTAGCGCTTTTTCTAACCTCACCGAGGTGTGGTAATACAGTGTATTTGCTTTTCCCTTTGCCTTCTTTCATTCAACATACTGGTTTTAGATCCATACATGGCATTTCATGGCATTTGTATGTTTTTTATTGCTAAGTAATAGTTCATTGAATGAATATACCACACTGTGTTTATCAGTCTTCTGTGGTTGGACATTTGGGTTGTCTCTAGATTTTGGCCATTTTGGACAGCTGTTAGAAACATTCTTATAAAAAGGTTTGGGGTTATATATTTTCTAATGCCCACAGAATGACTATGAGTGGAATTGCTGATACCTCATGTACCATAAAAGGATACATTTTATCCTTAAAACACTGTAAGCTGATTTGTAGAAGAGTTCTACAGTTTTACAATAGCACAGAGTGTTAACGTCATTCTAGTTATTCCAATTCTTTGCCAATGTTGTGTATTCTCCTGCTTTTAAATTTATTTATTTTTTCATTCTTATGGCTGAGGTCTCATAATTTGAAGTTCTCTGAAGAATAATGACGTTGCATATATCTCCTAAATATATATGTACTAAAGGTCCAGTGCATGCACTCGGGGGAGTGGGGTGGCGGGAAGGGAGTCCTTAGGCCTGGCCTGCTCCCTCTAGCAGTCCAAGAGCCTTCAGGGGATGTCCAACTTATGACTCAGGCCCACTTCCCACATGAGCCGGGCTTGTGGCTGAGCAGCACTCCCCAGGAATGCACTGACCACCAGGGGGAAACTCCTGCATTGAGCGTCTGCCCCCTGGTGGTTAGTGTGTGTCATAACCTCTGATTGTTCTGCCATTTGGTTGATTTGCATATTAGCCTTTTATTATATAGGATACACACACACACACACACACACATACAGAGTGTATGTGTGAGTGTGTGTGTGTGTGTGTGTGTGTGTGTACGTGCACTATCTTTTTAAGTTCTTAGACTTTTAAGTTCTTATTGAGATTTGAGCTATTACCTTCTCATTCATAGGTTGATTGATGCTCAACCACTGAATCACACCAGCCAGGCAAATTCTTACACATTTTTTATTGGGTTGTTTATGTATTCTAATACAAATATTATTAGAAATATGTTATCTCAGTTTGGTTCTTTCAACTTTTTAAAAATGAAGTCTTTGATGAAAATAATGTTCTTTTTTTTTTAAAATATACTTTATTGATTTTGTACAGAGAGGAAGGGAGAGAGATAGTGAGTTAGAAACATCGATGAGAGAGAGTCATCGATCAGCTGCCTCTTGCACACCCCCTACTGGGGATATGCCCGCAACCAAGGTACATGCCCTTGACCGGAATCGAACCCGGGTCCCTTCAGTCCCCAAGCCGATGCTCTATCCATTGAGCCAAACCGGTTTCGGCGAAAATAATGTTCTTATTCTGGTAAGTTGGACTTATTATTTTTTATGTTTTAAAATTTTTCTTTATTTTTTAAAGTATTTATTTTGTTCACTAGATTCCACATATGGCTGAGATTATGTTATACTTATCTTTCTCTGACTGGTTTATTTTGCTCAGCATAATACTCTCCAGGTCCCTCTATGCTGTTGCAAAGGGTAAGAGATCTTTTTTACTGCTGCATAATATTCCCTGGTGAAAATGTACAGCGGCTTTTTTATCCACTCGTCTTCTTGGGCTTGTTTTATCCACTCATCTTCTTGTTTCTAGCTCTTAGCTGTTATAAATTATGCTGCTATGAACATAGGGGTGCATCTATTCTGTCTGATTGGTGTTTGTGATTTTTAGGATATTTTTCCAAGACGTGGAAGCATTGGGTCCAATGGAAGTTCCATTTTTAATTTTTTGAAGAAACTCCATACTGTTTTCCATAATGGCTAAAACAGCCTGCATTTTCACTAGCAGTTTACTAGGCTTCCCTTTTCTCCACATTCTCACCAGTACTGGTCATTTGTTGATGGTATTCATTCTGACCATTGTGACAAGTTTCCAATTGCATATAAAATTAGAGCATTTGTAAAAGCTCATCTTCCGTTACTATAGAAAAAAGTTACTTTATTCTATTGAGTACATAAAACTTTTTGATTAAAAAGTTTAGCAAGAAGTTTTAATTTACATTTTGATATCTAATAATTAGAAAATCTATGCTTAATAGATTGTGTTCACCATCTATTAAATAAACATGTTTTCGGTCAAAGACTGGTACCACAATGTAGGATTAGGACTTTAAAATAGTGACAGTTTTAAATTCCACCCTTATTTCATGCCTAATGAAATGAACCCAATTAGCCCCTTGCATTTGTTTTAGTGGTTAAGTCATATGAGACCAATTTTCATATTTGCCTTTATCTCTAGCACTAATCATATTCCAAGAGGTAGAATATGGTCATTAGTTTCTGTCATTTGAAAACACCACTCCTAAATTACTTTAAGTTTTTTGAAATCTAGTTGTTGTTGTCGTTTTTTTTACTCCGAATTTTATTATAATACTAGAGGCCCAGTCCACAAAACTCATGCATGGGGGCAGGGATATCCTTTAGCCTTGCCTGCATCCTCTCCAATTTGGGACCCCTCGAGAGATATCCAACTGCTGCTAGTCAGACATCCCTCTCACAATCCAGGATGCTGGCTCCTAACCACTCGCCTGTCTGCCTGCCTGATTATCCCTAACTGCCTTTGCCTGCCTGATTGCCCCTAATGGTCTCTGACTGTCAGCCTGATCAACCCCTAATTGCTCCCCTGCTTGACTGATCACTCCCAACTGCCCTCCCCTCCCAACCTGATCACCCCCAACTGCCCTCCCCTTCCAGCCTGATTACCCCCAACTGCCCTCCCCTTCCAGCCTGATTACCCCCAATTGCCCTCCCCTACCAGCCTGATCACCCCCAACTGCCCTCCCCTTCCAGCCTGATTACCCCCAATTGCCCTCCCCTACCAGCCTGATCACCCCCTAACTGCCCTCCTCTGCTGGCCTAATTGTCCCCAAACTGCTTGCTGCCAACCTGATCTCATCTCTAACTGCTTCCTCCTGGACTGGTCTGATCTCACCCCTAACTGCTACTGCCCCACCAGCCTAATTACCCCTAACTGCTTGCTCCCCTGCTGGCCTAATCGCCCCATACCACCTCTGCCTCAGTCCCTGACATTGTGGCTTTGTCAGGAAGGAAGTCAGACATCCAGAAGATGTCAGGTCAACTAGGTCCAATTATATAGACTAGAGGTCCCATGCACAAAATTTGTGCACTGGGCCTCCCTCAGCCTGGCCTGCACCCTCTCCAATCCAAGACCCCTTGAGGGAAATCTGACGGACATCTGGGACTGCTGGCTCCTAACCGCTCACCTCCCTGCCTGTCTGATCTCCTCTAACAACTCTGCCTGCCTGCCTGATCGCCCCTAACTGCCTCTGCCTTGGCCTCTACCACCATGGCTTTGTCCAGAAGGATATCCAGAAGGACTCCTGTTCTATCTGGTCTAATTAGCATATTACCCTTTTATTAGTATAGATAGTCACTTGCAAAATTTTACTTCAGTACATTTTCTAACATTATTATTTATACTATGTGATCAGTACCAAGAGAAATACTGCAATCTCTTCTTGTTATTATAGTTTGCAATTTTGTAAGTTGTTATTAAACATTAAATATGCATGACTTTGTTTTATGTTTTAGTTGTCAGCAATGATGCACTATGGTGCTAGGCACTAGTCTTTCTTGTGGACATTGTTATTAGTCAAAAGAAATGCATCAAAATGCTCTTTGAAGAGTAAAATTCATGAAGTAATAAGTATGTATATTTTATACTCCATTAATCATTCTAGAGAAAATCTATCAAATATTTCAGCAATATTTGTCATTAAAAATAAAGTCAAATTCATTAATCAATTCAGAACTAAGACAATTAATCCAGCCCAGGTGAGGTTCAACCTGTACTAAATATTTTGTAAGGTTTTGGCGGGAAGAAATTAATCAAAGAGTTTATATGCATACATAGCCTATGGACACAGACAATAGTGTGCTAAAGACCTGGTGGGGAAGGTGGGAATTGTGTGGAGGGGCCAATGGGGTGAAAAAGACATCAGTAATACTTTCCATAATAAAGATAAATTTAAAAATAATTTTAACATATGTATTTATTTGACATTTTTAAAATTCTATTTTTGAGGTATATTTAAAAATAATTTTGCCATCAAAGTTCATATAACCTAAGGTATACTTTTAAAAGACCCAGGCCAAGAAAGTAAAAATGCCCTGTGTAAATCTCTGCACCTGAAAATATGTATTAGCATTAGACTCCACTTTGGGGTACATGGATAACCTTCTTTCTGTAATTGTTTTGAGAAATAATTTCAAAATGCATGTATTAAGAAAGCAGTAAATTATGAAATATTGATTACAGTAATGATAATAACAACAATAATAAACCAAATGTAAATCAGTTTAACTGTCTAGAGATCTAACATTTAAAATTTTATAATTATCTTAGAATTCAAAGTAATTTTGGCTATAGCCAATTGATTATTTCAAATTTATATTTGTTTGTACTAAACATATTATCTATATGTTTTTATTTTTATTAAATTAATTGAGATAACATTAGTTAATAAATTTATATAGGTTTCAAGTGTACAATTCTATGATACATCACCTGTAGATTTCATTGTTTGCCTACCAAATTCTACTAATATGTAATCTTCAGAAAGTAATAGGTTTAGTAGATGTGTTGTATATCTATAATGAAGTACTATTCAGCCACAAAAAAAAATAAAATGCTGTCATTTGCAAATACATGGATGGATCCAGAACCATATGATTTCACTCATATGTGGGATACAAAACTGAAAGCAACAAATGAAGAAACAAGATAACCCCAAATTCATAGATACAGACCAGACATAGTATGGCAGTTACCAGAATAAATGGGTGGGGGCAGATAATGAAGGGTAGTTGGGGTCAAGTGTATGGTGACAGAAGGAAATTTGACTTTGGCTTTGTCCAGAATGACATCCGGAAGGATATCTGGTCTATCTGGTCTAATTAGCATATTACCCTTTTATTAATGTAGTCACTTGCAAAATCTTGCTTCAGTACATTTTCTAGCTACATTACTTATACTATGTGATCAATATCAAGAGACTTAATTGTAATACCACAATCCCTTCTTGTTATTATGGTTTGCCTATTACTATGACATTACTATTAGGTATTCATAAATTTGTAATTCATATTTGAAAAGCCATATATCCTGTTTACACATGAAATGTATACCATACACTGAGTGGCCAGATTATTATGATCTCTGAATGCATAATAATTTGGCCACTCAGTATATATATTAGAGGCCCAGTGCATGAATTTGTGCATGGGTGAGGTCCGGCCAGCCTGGTCAGGGGGAGGGACCATGGGCAGTTGGCAGGCCTGCCTGCTGGTCATACTCCTGGTAGAGGGGACAATTTGCATATTAACTTTTTATTATTTAGGTTATACACTGAGTGGCCAGATTATTATGCATTCCGAGATCATAATAATCTGGCCACTCAGTGTATAATATATAATAGTATATTTTCTAGGTGCATGTACAGATCTGTATTTAATTTTACTTTGCTTAATTTTTTTTTCCTTTGCTCCTCAGGAGTTTTTTATTGTATGTGTCCAATTTCATAATCTTTTCATTGATAGCTTTTGGGATTCCTAACATGATTTGAGAGGCTTTCCTCCATTACAATGTTATGAACAGTTTCTCTTTTCTTGTGTTTTTAATGGGTCTTATGTTTAGATAACTGATTCATCAGGAAGTAATTGGGATAATGTATTTAAGTAGATAATAAGCCTTATTTATTTTCAAAGTAACTTACTCCCAAAACAATTTACTGAATCATCTATACCCCCATCTTACTATGAAGTGAAATCTTTTGCCTATTTTAAGTCCCCATGGTTATTCTGTATTTTAATTTTTCTTTATTATAATTTTTCATTCCAGCTTAACATCCAAATATTAGAAGGCATTTTAATTCCTAGTAAGATTAGGTCTTCATATTACCATTCTTTTTCAAAACGTTTCTAGCTTTTCTCTCAGTTATTTTTCCACCAGAATTTTAGTTTCTTAGTAACTATTTCAAAAATGTCAGGTATCTTATGTTGGCACTCTCCCTCTCAGAGGACACCGTGCCTTTCCAGTCCCCTCTCTTCCTCCCCGGGTGATTCTTCTGTCTTTTCTTCTAAGCTCCAAGGACCCTCCTTTTGTTTCCTTATCTTGTTTCCAGAGCCTATGCAGTCCAGCCTGCTAACTTCTACTATTTTTGTAACTTTCTAAAAAAAAACTAAAAAAAAAAACCACAAAATACTTTCTCTTACATAAAAAAGTGTATATATTATCGTTCAGGTTAAGGTGGATCTATTTATGGTAAATTATGTATTTACACATTGAATTTAGCACTGCTAAGGATTAATAGTTCTGTTAAAACATTCACTGTCTCTTCCAGGGAATATTTTAAATATCAGTGCATAATACAGTTATTTAAGATCTAATAGAATTCGTCTATGAAGCATTCTGAGCCTGGGGTACATTTTGCAGGGACAGGGGGGTTAAAGGCAAGGGAAAAGCAATTTTTAAGGACATCTCATGTTTTCACAGTGATTTGTATTTTTAGGTACTTAATCACTTTTATCATTTTTGCAAATCAAATTTTCTCAAAAACCTACCATTTTTTTATGGTTTACAAAGATTTAATTTTGAGAAAAAGTATTTCCAATAACTATTTGGTTTATAACTTTAGTTCTGTGTGGGGATTTTACATTCTCAGTTGTTATGATATCATGTTTTAAAATCTTTATCAGATATATTAATGCTTTATCTCGTTGGTTTCTACTTTGTACTTGAGTTCAAGCCTTTTTAATAATTTTCCATCATTATTTTGTATTTTATTTATAAAACAAACATTCTGATTTGCCTGACTTACTTTGCTGTATGTTTAATTCATTCAAATGCTTTTAATTTATTCAATTTAATAGCAATGTAATTTATTCATTAAAAGTGTCTATGTTAGTTTTTAATTTTGTCTTTGATTCAAGTTTGTTGAGTTTTTACATTACTAGCTTTGTTATTTTAGTGTCAGTGTTCTGAATCTCATCAGGTTATGAATAAATATATAATATACATATATAACATACCTGTTACTATATTATTCCTACTTTAAATTTTTGTGAGTAGATTATTATACAAAGGATGAAAAATTTGCATTTTATTATGTTATGCTATTAATTTTAACAGTCCATTCTTACATATTTGCCATAAACACTATGCAGCATACATCCATATGTCCATCTAATTCAATTCTGAAAAAATAATGTTGAATGGAAACTTTTGAGAAAGAGGGATCTCACATATTATTGTTCTAAATGGGATAAATAATAATGCAGGTTAAACTCACAGAAAAACCTCTAACAATTTTGCCAATAATCATCAAATCACTCTTAAATACATACAGCACAACTGTGCTATAAAATAAAGCATTAATATACCTATTAATGATCCTTAATATTTAGTAATTTATGAGTGGTTATATTTATTTATATTATGAAAGGCTTTATATGATGTTGCATATACAAATTACATTTTCCTTATATGTTGCATGAATCACATAATGTAATGTAAACAAACAGCAAAAAACTCAGAAATCATAAAATTACTATTTAAATAAATAGATAACCAGATTCTATCTCAAGGAGCATTTGAGAAGAACACACACACACACACACACACACACACATAGACACAAATATGAACAAACTGAATCACACTTTACCTCTCCAAATTCAGTTATTTTTTTCCAAAAATTTTCTTCAAAATCATATTTGCATTTGTTAAATGCTGCTTTTGTTGTGTTCTTTTCTTGAGAGCATATAATTTTGCAAAAATATGGATATTCTTCGTATTATTATTTATTTATTTTTATCCTCACTCCAGAATGTATCTTCTTATTGAATTTTAGAAAGAGAGGAAAGGAGAGAGAGAAACATCAGTAGGCTGCCTCCCGAATGTGCCCTGACCAGGGATAGAAACCTCAATCTAGGTACCATGTGCCTTGATCAGGAATCAAACTGCAACCTTCCTGGTGCACAGGACAATGCTCTAGCCAACTGATTCCCTCCCCTTCCCCAGCCAGGGCTCTTTTTTAATTGTGTTTTGGGGTAGGTAGGTTTCTCATAATTCTGATTCAGATTTTAGCAGTGAACTACAATTTTTAACACTTTGAATAGAGATATCATTTTCTGTAATACTTTTTTAAAAATTATTGATTTTTAGAGAAAGAGGTAGGGAAAAGAGAAAGTGAAAGAGAGAGAGAAAGAGAGAGAAAGAGAGACAGAGAGACAGACAGAGAGACAGAGAGAGAGAGAGAGAGAGAGAGAGAGAGAGAGAGAGAGAGAGACAGAGAGAGACAGAGAGAGAGACAGAGAGAGAAGCATGATGTGAGAGGAAAACATCAAACAGCTGCCTCATGCAAGCCTCCTCCTGGTGATCAAACCTGCAACCTGGGCATGTGCCTAATCAGGAATCAAATTGGCAACCTTTTGGTGCAAGGAATGATGCCCAACCAGCTGAGCCATACTGGCTAGGGTTCTGTAATATTTATTTTTACATTTTATATAAATTTTGAATCATTTTAACTCACTTTGCATCTTCTTTCCTGTTAATAATGTATATCCTCCAAACACCTGTTCACAATCTGGTTTCAGAGAGGCTTTATTTTTGTTATTTTCTTGAGTATCATGGAAACATTTCAAATTTTCCCTTCTTAAGTGAATTCTGATACCAGCCAAATCTTCTTTTTTAAATTTACATTCGTTCAATTTTTTTTAATGACTAATCTTCTGGTTTCTTAAAGTAGCATAACAATTATTCCAAAACACCATAGCTTGAATCATCTTTTATAATCTCCTTAATAATTAAAACCTAGGAAGGGCTTGGATCGAGTATCCTTGTATGAGATCAGCTGTGTCAGGAATTTGCATTGTTATAACTGAGACTGCAGTTATCATAAACTTTGGTCTGGAAGACTCACTGACATTTCAGGAAATTTGGGGCTGGCTTTTGGACAGGCCCAAAAGCCTGTTTGTCTATTTAGGACTCATGAAAGGGATGCCTGAGGATTGTCATTGTGTGACAGTCAATTCTTCCCCTATCCCCAGAATGAGTTACCAAAGAGTCCAATGTGAAAGCTGTAGTACCTTTGATGACCTAGCCTTTAAATTTGCATATCATGGCTTCTGTCATATTTGATGCATTAAGACAATTGTAAAGATATTACCCGATTCAAGGATAAGAAACATAAACCCCATAACTCAATGGAAAAATGTCATATAGAAAGAAAGTTGTATTCAAAGCTTACAGGTAGAACATATATTGATGCAATATATTGTATTCAGAAAATACAATCTGCCAGTTTTTCCTCTAGCCACAAATCCTATTCCTCCTACATGCAAAATACACTCATGTATTCCATATGACTTGTAAAGCTGTAAAGAGAAATATACAAGGAGACAGTCCAACATAAACTAAAGTGGACAGAAGACATTGGACCCTCAAAAAGTATATACAAGCAATTGGCTGAACTTCTCAGCTGCAAATACCCACTGATTTTTTTATCGGAAAGTAAAAGAAAAAAAAAAGGATGTCTAAGGAGATGGAACCAGAGGTCAAGCAAGAAGCACAGCAAAAAACCACAGTGACTCACTGCTAGGCAGTAAAACAGTCTTAGTCCAGGACTGGCAGCATATCCCAGCTAGATTTCATAATTGCTTTTGAAGAGTAATTTCTTTTTAGAGAGAAAATGTATACTCATATATTGGATGTATGGAGGATAGATAACTTATCTCTTTTATGTCTTTAAAAAAAAAACAAAAAAAAAACACCAGACTCACAAAGGTATATGCAGGAACTGCATAGGCCTTTCTGAGAAGAGCCAACTGTCCCCAGTTTGACAAATTTTGAGGAATCTTGGAGAGCAGGGATTGGAGAATCTCTCAGAGATGTCCAGAAGTTGATGCCATCTGTAGATGGTTATTTGATTGATTGATTTTCATCCAGGGTCTTGCTTATTGGAATAAGTTTGTCCAAGATTGAGGATTTTAAACCAAGAGTCTATTATTGACAATTAGGTTCATAAAACATTTTCACTGATTCAAGTAGTTGTTAACAGATGGAATGGGTTCAGGTGGCTATTTGTTGCCATGTTACTATGGTTATAGAACAATTTGGGTTTTCCTAAGAGTGTGAAACCTTTCTGTATTCTGATCACATCAGATTCTCTCTTACAGCTCTGTTCTTTTTTTCTTGTCCTTGACACATCCATATAAATAAATACATCTTTTATATAAGATTATATTTTGTAGGAGTATAGGGAAAAGAAATGTACAGACCTATCAGAGGGCAACCTTGAGATGCTATGAGTATTATCCATCCATATGTTATTATAAAAATTAAATAAGGATCTCTATTATGCAACCTATAGCCTGAAAAATATCATACATCTATATATATAAAAGCCTAAGCAACTATTATATTATGGCCGGTTTACCAAATGACCAGATGAGTAGTCAGCTGGTTGCTATGATGATGCACTGACCCCTAGGGGCAAGATGCTTAATGCAGGAGCTGCCACTTGGTGGTCAGTGCCTTCCCATAGCCAACCTCCCTGGCCACCCAACCTCCCCCAGGTGGTCCCTTCCCCCAGCTGCCGGCCCCATCAGTCCCAATGGGGGCCAGCTAGTTAACCTTCCATGGTCCCTCCCCTCAGCCAGCCCTAAGTGGTCCCAATTGGCCCCGAGCGCCAACCAGGCTGAGGTATCCCACCTGGGCACAGAGTTGTGTACCAGGCCTCTGCTATGTAAATAAAAATCCCAATGTATTTTTATGGTGACTAAATTTAATTAAGGAAGCAGAACAAAGAGCAAAAGACTAGCAATTGCTTGCTTAATTTTAAGTTTTGAAAATGAATAAAATCAATAATAATTCATAAATTTTTAATATTTCTCCAATATATACAAAAGCACCCCTTTCCCCAAAACTGCAACATTTCTGTTTTATTTAAAAAAAAAATAAAGGCAATTTGCCTTTATAAAATATTACAATATATTCTTTACTGTTGGTTTTTAGCTTCTCAGCAAGTCAAATCTCACCAAGTATTACAAAAATAAATAAAAAAAAAAACAATTTTGGTAAGCTAGAAATTAAAGGGTACTTTATTTTCCTCTTAAATAAGCTCTATAAAAGTCTATTAAAATATCATGGAAGAGGATAAATTAGTTGAATTACTAGTACAATTATTAGGAAACCTGCTTCTACTCAAGGTTTATTTTTCAGACGATGAAACAGGATTCAAGTGACTAAGCTAATATGTCCAAGTATGTACTTGTCTAACAGCCAAATAAAGTTCAATCATGGCAGTGAGATCCACAGTCATACTCTTATCTATATATAAAGCCCCCTTTAGTGACATCTGACTATATGAAATTCATCAACTTTTCTTTATCACAATTAAAAAGTATGAGTGAGATATGCAAACTATTTCATTTTTATCAGCAAAGATTATATGTTGAAATATTCCTAAAAGTAGTGTGCACACTGTATGAATGAAATTAAAATTCATTTGAGATGGATTTGAAGACATTCATAAAAAAATAAATAATTCTTGAATGCAAAAATGCAATATTAAAAGGATATTGATTCTCCTTTCAATAAACCTGTCAATTCAGTAAGTCCCAATGAGATTTATTTTGGAAGTGTCATGAATAATATTAAGAGGCAGAGAGAAAAATTTTTTAAATATGCACAACAGATTGAAGATTCATGTTCATCATTTATAAAGACCTACAAATCAGTAATAAAATGTAAATAACCATATAGAAAAATTATAATATAAATCTGTTATTTTATAAAATTATTCAAATGACCTCAAGCATATGGAATACTGCTAAACTTCACACACACACAAAAAAAAAAACCACCAGGAAAATGAATATTGATTCAACAGTGAGATTGGCAAAATATAAAATGATTATAATAACTAGTGCAGGGAAATTTGAGGAAATGGAAACTCTCATACAAATTTGACAGGGAGTATAATAATTTTAAAGATCAATTTCTGAATAATGTTTAAAGCAGGGTTAGTCTTTTATTAAAATTAAATCACTATGATTGACTATATAATTATTGACTATGGTTAATTGCTGTATTACTTTAACATATACTACTAACTGAACTTAAAAACTTTGTGAAATGTTAAAATATTTATTATTTATACTTTCATAAGTTCTTTATATATTAGCATTTAGGGTTCATAATACATACAGTGAAATGATGATAGGTAAGTAAAAAAATAAATATCTGAGCTAATTTAAGCTTTAAGTAATATTTTCCAATTAATCATGTTTTAATTTTTCTGTCATTGTCAAAGGCTAAGAAAATATTTTAATATAAGCCAATTACTCTTCTATTTTATATATTTTTATACTATATAAGATATTATGAAATAAATTTTATAATGACCTGGTTTAGCCAGTATATTAGAACTGGATTTTTAAAAATCTTTAAGAAAAATGTTCCAGTTTATTTACTGATGTTCTTTAAATACTCACACATAAATACTTAGGCATATAAATTTTATTTACATAGACTTAAAATAATGACTCTCAAATTTATTACAGCTGTACTTAAAATGACACAATAAAAGATACTTCTACCCTGGCTGGTGTGGTTCATTGGTTGAGCATCAATCTATGAACCAGGAGGTCACCTTTGATTCCAGGTCAGGACACATGCCCTGGCAGCCAATTGATGATTCTCTCTCATCGTTGATGTTTCTATCTCTTTCTCCCTCTCCCTTCCTCTCTGAAATAAAAGATACTTCTACAGAAACATGTATATATATTTAATTTTGCACAGATATTTAGATGTCTACATTCATGCTTGCCTTCTCATATAATTCAGATATACTAATTCTCATTGACACATAATTGCTCGAAATAAGACTCCCTGATGACCCATGTTATGTTAAGAACTTCCAAACTGTTATAGGTGGAAAGTGGAGTTCTTGTGTTGTCATGAGGAAAATAATTTCCCGAGACTCACACAGAAGAATGAGTAATATTTTTCCAGTGAAAATAAACTCCTGGGATTCCAATATGCCATTTCTCCCCTTCTCACCTTGGAAAAAGTCTAATCTTGTCCTCAGCAGGGCTAGAATAAAGGCAACTTCTCATAGTTTCTGCTCCATATAATGTCCAGTCCAGTCCAGTCCAGCATCCTGCCTGTGGAGTCTGCATGACTATGGGCCATGCGATAACTAAGGACACATGGCTATGGAGAGAAAATGCTCAAATATATATATGGGTGTGGCTCATGGAGCAAGAGAGAGGGAACTCTTTGTCTTGGAATTTTCACCAGGAGTTTCTTCAAACTATTGATAACTAGTTAACTTTGCAAGATTTTACACCTCCTTTCTCTCTGGTAATCACCATACTGTTGTCTGTGTCTATGAGTTTTGTTTGTTTTTCTTTGCTTAATCCCTTTAACTTTTTCTCCCAGGCCCCCAATACCTCTCTTTTCTGACAGACAGCTGTCGGTCTATTTTCTGAGTTTATGACTCTGTGTCTATTTTGTTTATTTGTTCACTACATTCCACATATAAGTGAAATCATCTGCTAGTTTTGTTTCTGTGACTGGCTGATTTCACTTAGCATAATACTCTTAAGGTCCATCAATGCTATCACAAAAGGTAAAATTTCCTTCTTTTTTTCAGACTAATGAGGATATCTATAATAATGTCAACAATGAAAATAGAATTTAAGTAAAAAAAAAATTAAATAAGTAAAGGGTAAAAACTTCAAATCACAGGAAACTCTCACATTGCTACACAGCTTTATAGAAAGCAAACTCAAGGTGATGAAAATTATGGGGATATTGCAACAGGCTTATGATTTATTTCAAACTATCGTTAGTAAAAGGAAGTTTACCCTACAGCTGAAACAAACTTTTTAAAAATTTTGTTTGTTTATATATATAATTTTTTTTTATTGCAGAGAGAAATTGAGACGAAGATAGAGATAGAAACGTCAATGATGAGAGAGAATCATTGATTGGCTGCCTCCAGCACGTCCCCTACTGAAGATTGAGCCTGAAACTTGGGAATGTGCCCCGAATGGGACCTGTGACCTCCTGGTTCATAGGTCAATGCTCAACCATTGAGCCACACAAGACAGGCTGAAACGAGCTTTTAAAAAAGTTCTGGTATGTCAAAACATACATCACTGTGTTTCTAAAAACTGTGATTTAAATCCATAGACAAATGTATAGAGGCATAAAAATTGTGGGGATGATTGTGAGGATAATGAACTGTATTGTGTTTGTTGACCCTGAAATTTTTACTAAGTAATCACTGTGTGCCAGACAAAGCTTGGGAGTAGTAAAAAAATAAAAGATGAAATAAAATATAAAGTGGATTTTTCTTCTGTGGAAAATAATTAAATACAATAGCCCACAGAATGTTACAGTTAATGAAGAAATTCAAACAGTAAGACATGGGTGCTCTAGAGGTAAACTTGACAAGTAAAAAGTGTATCATCTTATTCTCTACTTGGAAGCGGTAGAGAGATTTAACAAATCATGTAGCTCTCATTTCATAATGGGTAAAAATGAACCCTTACCCGACAGTTAATCTTCCTTAAACACAATTATTCAAGTGGGTTTTCTTTATCTAATTAATATTTCTGCTATTAGAAATATTTTGTCAATGTATACTTTTTATGTATTGTTGATAATTTTAATTTGTTTTTAGTCATGGATAATTTAAGAAATATCTCCTGGTGGCATAATTAATGAAAAAGATCATGAGAGTTAAATGTTCTCTTTTTGAAAGAAATAGATACTGTTATCTGAAAATATGAGTAAATTTTCAAAAGAAAAATACAGCTGAAACCGGTTTGGCTCAGTGAATAGAGCATCAGCCTGCGGACTAAAGGGTCCCGGGTTCCATTCCGGTCAAGGGCATGGACCTTGGTTGTGGGCACATCCCCAGTAGGGTGTGTGCAAGAGGCAGCTGATCGAAGATTCTCTCTCATCGATGTTTCTAACTTTCTATTGCTCTCTCTTCCTCTCTGTAAAAAAAAATCAATAAAATATATATTTTTTAAAAAAAGAAAAATACATTATTTTTCTAGAACACTCAAGAGAATACAGTAAGCACATAGTCATAAAATTAAATATCTATTTAGTTATGAATAAGTAATAAATTAACAAGAAAAATTACTAAAAATTGCACATGTACAGATAAATTTATATTAGACTTCTTACAAAAGTAAGTTGTAAAACACAAATGCTCCAACAATTAATACCAGTAAAATATACTTGAAAGTAAATAGGGTCATGTGCCACTGTACATTGGTTAGAAATCTACTTATGTAATCCTCTTTAAGGGTGTTCAGGTAGACGACTCAGCACACTTTTGTCTTTCTGATACTTTTAACTTTTGTGATGACAATATGTATGGGAAAGAAACATTGAAGTTTTCACTAGTTATTATTTCCTAAATTAACTTGAATTATATGAATAGATTAAATAGTAGAGGAAAAACATACAGAAGTCCTAATACCAGCTTTGTAATTGTATCAGATGTCAAAAAAATATTGCTAAACTGTGATGGGGCAGTTTAAAATCTGCTATTCTCTCATTTCTACCACTATTTTATTTTTTTTATTCTTTATTTTTTTATTTTTTAAATATATTTTATTGATTTTTTCAGAGAGGAAGGGAGAGAGATAGAGAGCTAGAAACATCGACCAGCTACCTCTTGCACACCCCCTACCGGGATGTGCCTGCAACCAATGTACATGCCCTTGACTGGAATCGAACCCGGGACCCTTCAGTCCGCAGACCGATACTCCACCACTGAGCCAAATCGGCTTCGGCTATTTTGTTTATTTTTTGTAGTGCCAGTAGAGACCCAGTGCACAAAATGTGTGCATGGGAGTGGGGTGTCTCTCACCCCAGCCTGCATCCTCTCTAATCTGGGACCCCTCAAGGGATACCCGACTGCCCATTTAGGCCTGATCCCTCTCAAAATCCAGAACTGCTGGCTCCCAACTGCACACCTGCCTGCCTTCTTGATTGCCCCTAACCGCTTCTGCCTGCCAGCCTGAGTACCCCATAACCATTCCCATGCCAGCCTCAGTGATGCCTAACTGCTCCCCTGCTAGCCTGTTTGCCCCTAACTGTCCTTCCCTGAAGGCTTGATCACCCCCAACTACCCTCCCTTGCAGGCTGGTCCCTCTCAACTGCCCTCCCCTGCTGGCCAACTTGTGGTGGCCATCTTATGTCTACCATAAGATAGGATAGAGGCTTGGTGCATGGGTGGGGGCCAGTTGGTTTGCCCTGAAGGGTGTCCTAGATCAGGGTGGGGGTTCCCTTGGGGCATGGGACAGCCTGGGAGAGGGGCCTGTGGTGGTTTGCAGGCCGGCCACACCTCAGGTGACCCAAGAGGAAGCCCTGGTATCTGGAATTTATGTATCTTCCATAGTTGAAACTTTGTAGCCTGGAGTGGAGGCAGAAGCTGGCTAGGGCTGCAGCAGCTTGGCTTCCTCCATTGCCCGGGGAAACCCTAGCCTCCTAGTCTTCCAGTTCCAGGGCTGCTGCCATTTCTGTTGGAATTTATTTACTTCCTATCATGAAAACTTGTAGCCTGGAGTGGAGGCCTGGGCCCTCCAGGGTGTGTGGAAACCTTGTTTTCCTCCATTTCCAGGGAAACCCGTGCCTACCCCCTGCTCTCTGTGGTGGCAACCATCTTGGTTGGGGTTAACTTGATGCTTGCTCTGATCAGCTGGTGGGCGCGACTGGTGGGTGTGGCTGGTAGTGTAGTGGAGTGATGGTAATTTGTATATTACTATTTTATTAGATAGGATATATATGCATGTATATAACAGGGTGGGGCAAAAGTAGTTTTACAGTTGAGGATATAGGAAACAGTTTATTCTTGCATTATTTATTAATTATTGTATTATTTTTCATATGAACAACTGTAAGCCTGCTTTTGACCACTCTGTATGTATAAATGAAACATACACACACACACACACACACACACACACACACACACACACACATACATATATATATATATATATATATATATATATATATATATATAGTATATAATATATGCACATATAGCTGTATTCTATCTAATAAAAGAGAAATATGCAAATTGACTGTCACTCCAACACAGAAGATGGCTGTCCCAGGTGGACACAAGATGGCCGGCAGGAGAGGGCAGTTGGGGGTGATCAGCCCAGCAGAAGAGGGCAGTTTGGAGGGACCAGGCCTGTAGGGGGGGCAGTTGGGGGGAACCAGGCCTGTAAGGGAGGACAGTTGGGGGGACCAGGCCTGCAGGGAAGGGCTGTTGGGGAGGACTAGGCTGCCGGGAGGGCAGTTAAGAGTGACCAGCCTTCAGGGGAGGGCAGTTAGGGGCAATAGGGCCACAGGGGAGCAGTTAGGCATTGATGAGGCTGGCAGGGGAGTGGTTAGTGGGTGATGAGGCTGGCAGGTAGAAACGGTTAGGGCCAATCAGGCAGGCAGGCAGGAGAGCAATTGAGAGCCAGCAGTCCAAGATTGTGAGATGGGTTACAGACTGGAGAGAGTGAAGGCTGGGCTGAAGCAACCCCCCACACCCTGTGCACGAATCTCATACACTGGGCCTCTAGTACGTATTTATCACTCTGTTTCTCTGAGAGCCCTTACTAATACGCAATGATATGTATTTTTCTAAGTACCATATGCTAGTAATATAAGGAAGATAACCCCAGGACACAAATTAAAACTGAAGTTAACTTTTCTAACATATTTTATGATGTAAGCTTACCATTGTATCATGATATATCTTCTTGAATAAAATATGAATTCATGTGATCTATAACATCACGGCTGCATAGAAACTTGGAAATTATCTAATATAGATATTAACTTGAATAAAATCTGATCTAAATGTTGTTTCTAAAGATGCTTACTCTACCATATGATGCTACTGAGAACTTTTGGATCGTGTCTTAATCAGGTATATAAGGTACCAGCATGCAATGCTCTGACCAGAAAATGTTACAGTACCTTCATGCTTGTCATTTCTCATAAACTTAGATGTGATCAGTCTATTTGAAAAGATCATCTGAAAAAAAAGTGACTAATTTCTCTCTCTGCATTTCCTAATATGTATTCTCAACTTAAAAAGCACATAGCCTTAGAATAATATCCACATTTGAAAATAACTTTTTGTTTTCTTTTGCTTTAAATATAGTCTTAATTTTTAACCTAAATTAATATGACTTTGTTTTAGTAGCTTTCACCAAAAATAATAATTAATATATAAAACTGACTTACTTGAGAAAGAAGGTATAGTTTGTAAATCCTGATTATTAAAATTATAAAACAAATGATGTAACCTTTCTATTTTTCTGATGTTCATAAAAAGGTAACAATCAATTTTTTTTCAGTTTTAATCATGTTTTTACTTCTTTCCCTCCTCATTTTCTCTAGTGTATTGGGATTGTTGTCACTCACTAATAAGAGTCACTCTTACTAAATTTTAAAATCTACTCCTAATTAAATGGTATCTATTAAACTCTTATATTACAAAAATCTATTTTTCAAAGTATATGCACCTAATTGCTATCACACTTTTAATATTTAAACATCTAGGATTTAACACTCAACATTATTTTATTTAAAACCAGAGGCTCAGTGCATGAAATCTGTGCATCCAGGGGGGATCCCACAGCCTGGCCTGTGCTCTCTCACAGTGCGGGAGCCCCGCAATCAATTGCCCCAAAGAGGTAGGCCCCGCCCATCCATCCAGGGCTCCTCAATGGATTGCCCCAAAGAGATAGGCTGGAGCTGGTGATCCCACCTTTGCACCAAGGAGAGCTGCGGGGGTCCCGCCACCAGGCAGCACAGAGCCAGAGGACTCCTGGAGCCGCAGGACCTGCCTCTGGGCCGCGCATTCAGCACCAAGCCCCTGCCCCCCCGCCCACCCGTGTGCACCCGCTGCACATGCAGCCTCCTGGTGATGGCTTGTTCCAGCATGAGGGCATCGTGGCATGAGGGCGTGATGACCACATAGGCTTTTATTAGTGTAGAAGTATCTCAAAACTAAACAATGACATATTTATTACCAAAAGAAAGTGTATCTTCTGTGTCTTTTCTCTTTAGTCATACTATAAATTCACATCATTTAAACCTACATTCCTTCATAGTCTCTCCTTTCTTGATTTCTAAAACTTAAAAGTATACTACTTACTGTATCATTGACCAGCTTCTTCCTGACATTCTAACAATTTTTTCTGCCCCCCAAACTATATTTAAATAATACCAGATGTGTTGACTTTGAACCACTACCTTTCATGTTATTAATTCTCAGCGTTGATATTACCACCTAGAATCATTAATTGGTATTATTTCCTATTTATTCCTGGCCCCTTATTATATACTAATTTCCATCTTAAAAATAAGGAAATAGTATTTATAGTATGTCATATGATACCATACTCATTGGTTGCCAAAAACTATTAATTCAAAATATATATTTTTTTAAATAGGTCGCTATGTTATGATGTGGTTAATTCTGGGATAATAAATTACACTGAGATATTTCATATATCTTTGAATAAATTATTTTATTTATATACTATAAATTTGCAGGCAATTATCAATATTCTTTAAAAACCCAATTATTTACAAAAAATGCTTTAGCACTGAAACTCTATTTTAAACACAAACATATAAAAAAAATCCTAATATGTAAAATCTGTACTTTTCTGAGAAAAGCACTATTGACAACTTTGAATTAATTTTCCAAGAGAAATACTTCCAGGAATCTTGTCTGATACTCCAAAATTTTCTGGAGACTATTGTATAATTGTTATGCTCAAGAAATATTCCATAGAACTTATTTTTTAATTTTTTTATTGATTTCAGAGAGGAAGGGAGAGGGAAAAGACAGAGAAATATCAATGATGAGAGAGAATCATTGGTCAGCTGCCTCCTGAACTCCCCACACTGGGGATCAAGCCTGCAACCTGGGCCTGTGGACTGACCAGGAATCAAACTGTGACCTCCTGATTCATAGGTAGGTGCTCAACCACTAAGCCATGCCAGCTGCTCTAAAACTTATTTTTTAAAAGGAAAATGATATATTTGCCACCAATTTATTTTTCATGCATTTTATTTAATTATTGAAGAATATTTAAAATACCGTACATACCAATAATTTAAAAATATTTTATGTATATTTTATTTTTTATTTTTATTATTTTTTTAAATCAATTTTTATTGTTCATATTATTACAAAGGTTCCTCATTTTTTCCCCCCTCCACCAGGTTCCCACCCCACCCTCTGCCCTTTCCCCACCCCCCATTGTCCTCATCCATAGGTGCAAAGTTTATGTTCAGTCTCTTCCCACATCCCCCTCTCCCCTGTTCCCCAAGAATTGTCAGTCCACTCCCCTCCCATATCTCTGATTCTATTATAATCAACAGTTAATATTGTTCATCAGTTTTTTTTAATTTCCTTTTTTTAAAATTAATAAACTTTTATATTTTTAAGAATAAATTTTAAAATCTAATAATTTTAAACCTTGTTTTTTCTGCCCTAGGAACTGAGAAGCAAACTTGTTTACATGTAAACTTGCCCTTAGGCTATCAAAAGGCGTAGCCATTCAAATGTAAATGAACACATTGTTTAAAGATAGCTGCTGGCTAGAATTGGATTACCTGTTCTGGGTGGGAAGGGCTTGTCCTCCCCTTTCTCCATTAAAATTAAGGTGTTAGCTATAAAACCTCTTTTTGGCAAGAGACCTTAAATTTTCAAAACTTTAAATTTTTCAGGTAGTAAATCAATTACTTAGAATTTTCTCAAATCAATAATACCTCCACATGCCCAAGGATACACTTCACACAAAAGACATTTCCAAATAGATCAACCAACCTCATCCAAACCCCACACAAGGCACTCACAGATCAACACCCCAGCGCTATACTAACTCAACACATCCAGATCTAAGCCTTCATCATGTATATTTTAATTTAAAGTAAAAATCATAGAAGAGTTGATGAATATATCATATTATGCAAATTCCCTGGTAATGAACATTGTAAAATTTTTTTCTTTAAAAAAAATATATTTTGCCGAGACCGGTTTGGCTCAATGGATAGAGCATCGGCTTGGGGACTGAAGGGTCCCGGGTTTGATTCCGGTCAAGGGCATGTACCTTGGTTGCGGGCATATCCCCAGTAGGGGGTGTGCAAGAGGCAGCTGATCGATGACTCTCTCTCATCGATGTTTCTAACTCTCTATCTCTCTCCCTTCCTCTCTGTACAAAATCAATAAAATATATTAAAATAAAAATAAAAATAAAAAAATATATTTTATCAATTTTATTTTTTTACAGAGAGGAAGGAAGAGGGTAAGAGAGTTAGAAACATCAATGAGAGAGAAACATCGATGTCCTGCCTCCTGCACACCCCCTACTGGGAATATGCCCGCAATCAAGGTACATGCCCTTGATTGTAATCAAACCCGAGACCCTTCAGTCCGCAGGCCGATGCTCTATCCACTGAGCCAAACAGGCTAGGGCATGAGATTTCTTTTTTAACAAATATAAATCAATTACACATCTGAAATACCTACTGATATCTTCCATTTCAAGCAATTTTGGATAAGTCTTATATCCTAGGTAAGGTGATTTTTCCAAAATATAATTATAAAATGTACTATATCCATATGCAAAGTATATATTGAAATATTCCCAAGTTGACAAAAAAATATTATTTTAAAATAAAAGGTTTGAAAAAAAACACCATTATGACTGAATATTGTATGAAATCAGGTTCTAGAGCTGCTCTATAATTCTGTTGTCTATAATTTCTGTATATTTCTCATAGTTCCATTCCACATCTATCCCTATTGCACTACAAAGAGCCTCTTTTCTAAAAGGCCTTATCATCTTTCATCTTTTTCCTGTATTATTTCAACAGTTTCCAAATTTGGACTTTTAGTTGATGAAAAGGAAATCTGATCAAGTAACTAAAGTTACAGTATAATAAACTCTGTGTCATATGTACAGATTTTTATAATGTACTTACTTCTCGCAATGTGCAATATATATATATATATATATATATATATATATATATATAGTATAATTTGGTGATTTTAATTTATTCTAGCTGGAATATCCTTTTTATCTTTCAAAAAGACTTGTTTTACAGCAAAATGATCCACTAATGAAAATGGAAACTTACTACTTTAATGTCCCATATACCCTGTGATTAACTCAAGCACAATCCTTCTAACACTGTGTGTATTACTCTTTTGTTCATATTTCACAAACAGAATGACAAGAGTCTTATTAATCTTTACCACCTAAGTACCTCACCATACCTCAATCTTCCTCCTCCTCATGAGATTCACATTCATAATCACATTCATAATATGCACTAAGTGTTACAGGTTTGAGATCATATATCTTGGTTTGTTAAATAATACTAGGTATAAGAAAACTGAATTTAATTCCAATTTATTAAACATCTATATTTATAGGGCTTTGTTTTGATTCTTGTGAAATACAAGGCTTACAAAACATGAGAACCAAAGATATTTTTCTTGGCTTAAAAAAAAAAAAAAGTGGTAATGTACACAAACATGGATAACAAAAATAAGTAGTACCATATAGATGCAAATAAGCTACCATAGGGATACAATAATGGTGAACTAATTTTACTTCAGAGGGCTTGATAATGTTAATGAGTGAAATATATTCGATCTGAGTCTCAGAGTACACATAGTAATTTTACAAGATGATAAGAGGACTCACTCTGCTTACCAACTTAAAGGAGCAAATAAAATCCCGGGAAGAGCAAGTCAAAATTAAAAAGTGACAGGAAACATAATGTGCAACAGGTGTCAGTATTTATGGAAGATTAAAATTAATATGAAGTTAGAAACTTGATTGTGGAAAATAGATTTTTAATGGAATCCACAGGAAGAAATAAAAAAAATGGTATGTATTTTAGTAAATATAAAATCTATGTTTTTTCTCACATGTAATATATATATGACTATGTGTATTCATATATATAGGTGTATATATATATATATATATATATATACTCATAATCTGTGAATATGTATATAGTATATATAGATATCTATAGATAAGCAGATAGATAGAAAGATAGATAGTGTCCAAAAACTGAATACACATTTTAACAGCTGGTAACTCACTAAATTTTCACTCCTTTTTAGAGACTTAACAGATTTGAAATAACAGATAAAGGCAGACTAAGCTATGAACAAAGAAAATTTACCTTAAAGTACCACCAGACTTTTTTATGGGGGTACATAAAAGATACAAAACCAACAATAGTCAATGAATTGAAGGTGCACAGATACTGAACTAAATGAACTAAATGACTCTTGTGTTTGTGATTCCATTGCTTCATGTTATCAGCAATGCCTAGACCAGAACTGTCATTACTATAAAAATAGACATTGATAAAAAAAAAAAAAGCATTCATTTCTGTAGATTCATTTAAATTTGAAAATTAACTGTATGTTATAAACATTAATTTTATAATCTTTCAAGGTGTGTATACATTTTTGGGAAACTCTGTAAATAGTATATTTATGTATGCATATACACATATATACATATGTATATGTGTGTATGCATATGTATACATATATACACATTCAACTGTATATATTCAACTATATAATTAGTTACATTAAATGGAAATAGAAAACATATTATTGAAAAGGCAAATTTATAAGATTGGATAAAAAGAAAAGATGATTTAATGATATAATGTCTACTGTCTGCCTTTTACTTATGATAAACTTCAGATTCAAATACTCAAAGACTTTGAAAGTTTTAGAGAATGAGCTGAAACTGGTTTGGCTCAATGGATAGAGCGTCGGCTTGGGGACTGAAGGGTCCCGGGTTCGATTCCAGTCAAAGACATGTATCTTGGTTGCGGGCATATCCCCAGTGGGGGGTGTGCAAGAGGTAGCTGATCGATGACTCTCTCTCACTGATGTTTCTAACTCTCTATCTCTCTCCCTTCCTCTCTGTACAAAATCAATAAAATATATTAAAAAAAAAAAGTTTTAGAGAATGAGACATAGTGTACTATATAAAGAGTAATTAAAGATAATTGGAATACCTAAACTGTTATAAAATAAAATAAACCTTAATGCAATTGATACTTCTACTGAAAAAGAGACATTTAAATGTATAGCGGTGGCAATATTTTAGAAAGATGAACATTATAAATGTATGTAATATAGTCTTGTTTTATTTATTTATTTTAATAAACCACCTAACCCTTACCTATGACAGAGAGATTAAAAAATACTTGAGATACCATATCTCAGTTACTTTACAATACTATTCTAAATAATAAAAGCCTAATATGCAAATTGACCAACCGGTGGAATGACCAGTCACTATGATATGCACTGACCACCAGGGGCAGACATTCAATGCAGGAGCTTTCCCAGCCAGCAGGCTCCAGGCCAGCCAAGGTGGATGCTAGCAGGGCCCTCTGATCATCCCACTAGTCACCCCACAGAGGGGGGTGACTAGCAATGGCAGCGGGGTGGGGGTGGGGGGCAGTGAGCAAGTGGCACCAGGCTGGCCAAGACAGGAGCCAGTGGGCACCCTCCTGATCTCCCCACTGGTCTCCAGGTCTAGGGATTCTACCCATTCATGAATTTCATGCATCAGACCTTTAGTTTTTATATATTCTCAATAAATAGCACCTTTTCTCATGGATCTTTGGTTTGACTCTTGGGGTACGTTGATCTACAGTTGAGTTTCTGTATATTCTTTATTTCAGACAGTGTATGCTTAAATTCTGACTTGTCCTTTTCCATTTTTTTGGCATTCTCATTAAGGTCCTTGAAGGTCTCACTAAGCTTCTTGGAGGTCTCATCAAGTTTCTCAATGGTTTTTAGAATATGCTTGAGTGACATTATAAATGTGATTCTGAACTCTGTGTCATCCAGTAGTTTACTTTCCTCCATCTCTCCCATTCCTGACATGCTTTTGTGTCTCTTCATTTTGGCTGCCTCCCTGTGTTGATGGAGTGGCTTTGTGTGGTTGGTGACCTGTAGAGGCCAGTAGCTCAGCTTCTCCAATCACCTGAGGTGGTCACTCTTGGTACATACCCTTTGTGGGCTGAGTGCAAAGTCTTGGTGTAATTAAGCCTTGATTGCTGTTGGTGCACTGGGAGGAATTGACCTCCCAGTGCACCAACAGCAATTCAGGCCAATTGGCTGTGAGGACCTGCTGTGTCTATAATGGAAGAACTGCTGCACTGGAGACATGCTTAAGGTGCAGGCCTTGTTTCAGTGGGACTTGGGTGCTCACTGAATGTGTCACTTATGGATGTAAGGAGTTGAAATCTGGTGTCTCACACTGACCACTAGGTACACTGGCTTCTGGATCTCCAATAGGATACAGTTCAGCTACTGTCTGAGGCCACCCTGTAGGAGCTACAGTGAGAACTACAGTCTTCTCCTCCCTGCTTGGAGCTTGGAGGCTTTGGAGCTGTCTGCACCAGGTTTCAAGTTTTCTAGGTTATACTGCACTAGAGAAGACCATTCTTATGCAAAAGCCACTGTTTGGAGCTTGGGTGTATTTGTAGATTGTGCGGGGCAGAGTCTCAGAGCACAGTCTCAGGGTATCACTAGGCTAGGGTGTGGCCAACAGTGATGGCTGCCCATCAGCCTTCTCTGCCTCTCTGCCCATGTCCCACATCTCTCACCCCCACACAGCAAACAATTAATCCTGCATACAGCTCTGCAAGCAAGCCACCCTCACTTTCCGACCTGGTTGCAGACAGTCTATCTTCTCCCCAGAAACTGAATTTCAGAGAGATTGAGAGCTTGCCTCTCTTTAGGTTGAAGAAAGCAATGCCCGCCTCTAGCCGGGATCTGCTGCCAGTCCGTACCCTCAGCTTTTCAGCGCTTGTGCCCTGAATGCTCTTCTCTCTCAGTCTAGTTGTAGAGCTTCCTCTCAGTTAGCTTTCCCATGGTTCTGGGTGATAGACGTTTTGTCTTTTAGTTGGAGTTTTGTAATTGTTGTGCCCAGCAGCAGTTTAGATGCCCACCTATGCCACCATTTTGTCTCCGATGATGAATTCTTTTCTAACTTTTTTTTGGTAAAAATATTAAAATTTCCTTTTGAATAAGTAATTAGTTTTTTCAAAATACAGTTCTATTTCTCCAGAAGATCATCAAGGTACAAAAATGGTTTGAACAACAACAACAACAACAAAATTGGAAAAAAAACTGTAATTTAAAAAAATAAATAGGTCAATTGCTATGGCCAAGTGGCTCACTCAGTTGGAATATCATCCCATAAACCTGAAGGAAAATATAAAATAGAAAAGGTTACAATAAATCTGTCTCTCTCTTCTTTACTATGCAAATGCATCTAAGCAATCAGTCCTCATTTAGAAGAAAAGCATAATCTATAACCTATGAACCTTCCTCATTGCATAATGCCCATAGCTATAAGTATTAATTGAGAAAATAGAGCATAAAATTGTTAAAGAAGCATAGAAAACTAATATTTAAAAATCACAAGAAGACTTAATTAATTTAGAGAGCAATCAACAGCAGTAAAAATTGTTATTTAGAAAATGATTATATGAAATATGATAGGGGAAAAGATAAAAAATGTCATTATTTCATTACTTTTTATAAAGTTATGAAAATGAAATGTCATAATTTCAACAATGTCCAAATGAAAGAGTGACAGCTTAAATACATTGCAAAGCATTATGTTTTAGAAAAAAACTGTTTCAGTGCCAGGTTTGGTGTAAACAGTATGTTTAGGGAACTTCTTCAAATCTTCCTTACTTCCTCCAGTTTACCTACATTCTTTTCCTTCTTTCTCCTGTTTTGCTTTGTATCATTGTTTCAACTTAGAACTGTTTCCTCACTTGAAATTTCTCTCCCACTTAGCATCACTATTTTGCCACATCTTGAGTTTCAGTAGTGGAAATAATACCAGTTGTAATAAAAGGTCCTTTAAAAGGTATTGGAATTCTTCTATTTTTTCAAATTTACTATTTTAAATGCATTGTTTTATATTTAGTTTTCCTGAGAAATGAGTAGTATAATGTCTGTAACTGTTCTCAGTTTCCTTGTCACTTGTGATTATGAGACCATAGAATTAATATATGTATGTGTATTATTCAAATAATTATAACATCAGTTATTTCAGAAAGCAGTAATGATGCAGGCTATTTTGATTTTCAAAGATATTCTATAATTGTTCATAATTATGTTAATTTAATTTTTATAGACAGTCTGATTATGAAAAGAAAACATGTCAGTCTATAATTGGACATTTAGTAAAATACAATTTTTTTTTTTACTTTACATTTATCTAATAATAGCATATTTTTATTTACAAGTTCAAGTTACATTAAAGTCAATTTTATTTTTATGCAAGATCATCACATTAAATTGAATGAACACACATACACACAAACACACACACACAGAGTCATAAATATGTGTTTGTTTTATTCATTTTATTGTTTATTGTTAATTTGATGATATTTAATGAAATTGTATTCAAGTAGAAAGCTACATTGAATATTTCAATAGATATGAAATTTTTGTTACTTGTAACACTGATTATTTTTGAATATTTATATGTGTATACTGTTCATGAAGTATATAAATTAGATCATTGGTATTCAATATATAAAATATATAAAACTTTTGCATCTCTATATACTGAATGTATTTTTAGCAAAATAATTATTCATTTTTGTAATCCAACACTTTTAGCATGACTATTTGGTTTGTAAAAAAATCCTATATAATAAAGAGTTAATATGCAAATTTACCCTCATGCTCTCATATCACAAGATGGCCACCCCACATCGTCACAAGATGGGCACCACCATGTCATCACAGGATGGCCACCAAAAGATGATAGCCCCCATGTCATCACAAGATGGCTGCCACAAAATGGTTGCCCCACATAGGCACAAGATGGCCACCCCCACATCATCACAAGATAGCTACCACAAGATAGATGCCCCCACATTGTCACAAGATGGCTGGCAGGGGTCGGAAGTTGGGAGTGATTGGGCTGGCAGGGGAGGGCAGTTGGGGGTGATTGGGCTGGCAGAGGAGTGCAGTTGGGGTGACCAGGCCTGAAGGAAAGGGTATTTGGGGGAGGTTGGGAAGGCAGAGAGTAGTTAGGTGTCAATCATGCTCGCAGGGGAGAGGTTAGGTAGGTGTCAATCAGGCAGGTAGGGAGTTGGTTAGGGAGTGATCAGGCTGTCAGGCAGAGTGGTTATAGGCAAACAGGTAATCAGGAAGGTTAGTGGTTAGGAGCCAGCAGTCCCAAATTGTCAGAGGGATGGCCCAGATTTGAGAGGCTGAAAGCTGGGCTGAGAGATACCTATCTAATGCACAAATTTTGTGCACTGGGTCTCTAGTATATATAATTAACATTTTCGGCAATCACTACAGCCTAGTACTCTTTATTACATTTAGATGCATTTTCTCATGTTGGTCACAAAACCTTCCTTAATTATAAGCCATGACCTTTTTACAGATGAAGAAACTGGGGCAGCTAGATACTATGTTATGAATTGAGGATGACATAGGAAAAAAAAAAAGTTCTTTGTCATCATTTCTAATGCAGATGACAACCAAGTAAAGGGATAAATGAATAAGGAATCCTATATAATGAAGAGCTAATATGCAAATGGTCATCACACTGTAACTTCATAATGGCTCAGACACTCAACATTGGGGAGAGAGGAATGGGAATTAGCCAGACACAAGTGAGCTTGCTAGAGAGGAATGGAGACCAGCCAGGCTGCAGCCACGGAGAGGGACATCTGGCCACCCCCAGGGTCTCAGGCACCAGTGACTGGGGCTGTGGCCTGGGAGCGAGACAAGCTGCCTGCCCTGTGGTCATGAGTGCCAGTGTCTGCAGTGCCAGCCTGGGCAAAGCCACACCCCCACGGTCCTCTGTGGCTGTGTCCAGCTGGGGCAAAGCCGGCCTGGGTCCTGGGTGCCTGGGGCTGGCCAGAGAGAGGGAAGCCAGGGCTGGAGGAGAGAATCCTGGGTCCCAAGTGTGGGGCAAGGCAGAGGTGGTTAGGGATGATCAGGACAGTAGGGGAGCAGTTAGGGGCTATCAGGCAGGCAGACAGGTGAGCAGTTAGAAACCAGCAGTTCTGGATTGCAAGTTGGACATCTCCCAAGGGATCCGAATTGGAGAGGATGCAGGCCTGGCTGAGGCACTCCCCAACCCTGTGCACGAATTTTGTACACCAGGCCTCTAGTTACTATATAAACATAAACAAAAAGGATACATGTTTTAAAAAATAATGGGCAGAGAGGCTGTTGTAAGTAGAAAAGAGGAGAAAGTTATCTGAATGGTTGCCATCAATAATGACACCTGAAGGGAAAAAGAAAGAGACACCTAAGGAAAAGATGATGAAGAATTAATTTCCACATAAAGGAATAGCAAAAGCTCCAATCAAGAGAAACAATCCTGATTTATTCTAGCATTTGACAGAAAGTGTGGCTAGAATTCTGTGAATGCACATCTACATATATATAGAAACCAAAGTGACTATTATGACCAGAATGACTAAAATGACGGGAATAACAGGTTGACCATTCACAATGATATGCACTGACCACTAAGGGGCATACGCTCAAAGCAGGAGCTGCCCCCTGGTGGTCAGTGTGCCCCACAGACAGCTCACCCCCCCCCCCCCCTCCCGCTCACCCAGCCAACCTCCTGTGGTCCCTTTCCCCTCCCGACTAACCCCCTCCAATAGGCCTCAATCAGCAACCAGGCCAATGGACTCAACCCATGCATGAATTCCTGCACCGCCTCTAGTAATATTATAAAGCTGAAAGAATAAGCAAGGGTCACATCACTCAAGAGCCACATCATACAGGACCTTGATAGCCATGTTTGTGATTTGTGGCTGTATCTTTCAAATATATATATTATTGATTTTTTACAGAGAGGAAGGGAGAGGGATAGGGCCAGAAACATCAATGAGAGAAACATTGACCAGCTGCCTCCTGCATACCCCCCACCGGGGATGTGCCCACAACAAATGTACATGCCCTTGACCAGAATCGAACCTGGGACCTTTCAGTCCGTAGAGTGACGCTCTATCCACTGAGCCAAACTGGTTTAGACTTGTGGCTATATCTTAAAGTCATGAGAGGCCAAAGTGGATTGTAAACATGCATTTATTTCTTCCTATGCTGGGCTCTTATCTTGTTTCATCCATCCTCAATCACAAAGAATTTTCATTTTCTATGGGTATTTTTTTCTCTCCAATAATATTTTGAGTTGTTTAAGAATCAGGGCTTTGCTCCTTTATTTACTTATCCACAAACCTAGCATAACACCGGTAAAGTTTTTAAGACATAATTAACTTTAAATGAACAATTTAAAGTTTGGAAGATTCAATAATGGCTATTTCCCCTGACTTATGTATATGAATTGCAATCAGAGACACAGAAAGTATTGACCTAGTTTCACAATCTTGTATCAATTACTATTCTCCAAAACTCATTTTTAGAGTAAATTGAATCTTTAATTATACACATTATGCAGTGTATTCCAGATTTTCTCATTAAAAGAGGGGTGCATTATAATAGACACCAGATCTTTTTTAACACAATTTACAAAGTATCTAATATATCTTTTATATATATATATATATATATATATATATATATATATATGTATGTATTTAAAATATAAGACTATATTTAATTATATTATGTGCATCACTTTATTTTCCTCAGGTTTTAAAATGTATGTCCAAATTTCTTACAGTAGAATGAGTTATTTTGTCTAATAAATTGCACCACTGGAAATTCTTCAGAAGGCATTAAGTCTAATATGACTTGCTATCTTGCCCAAACTCTATAGTTTTTATTTTTCTTCAGTGCTGTTATTCATATTTATTCCTTTCTTCTCACAAAAGAAGAATCATCCAGGAAAACATCTGTATTTGTCATTTATACTGGCTCTGATAGATATGAAATAAGGCACAGAGATAGAGCAAATGTGTCAAGGATATTTTTTTCCTTGTGATTTTAACATCATTTTATCTCATAAATCCCTGTTTATCATAGAATTAAAAAGTCACTTTGACCCTGAGTGAAAAAGCTCATATAGACTTCATTTTTAATCTTTTATGTATTTATTTTTCACTTTGTAGTTTCTCTTTTTTTTACTATTCCAAAAGTACCTGGCTTTATTATATTATCCACTCAGTATCTGTATTACTTACTGGGTTTTGAGCTTTGTCAATTTAGACCTGATTCTCATCTAGTTTTACAAATGTCCCTCCACTGGGAAAGAGAAAGAAAAGACTGATTAAGCTCTAACTGGACTTTGAAGTTAGTGAATAGAGAGCCATGATGAAACTCAATCTTGGAATAGTGAAGAAATAACAGTAATCTGCTTTTTAAAGCAGACATCTTTACACTTAATGTTTTATA
Organism: Pipistrellus kuhlii; assembly: GCF_014108245.1. Taxonomy (NCBI): domain Eukaryota; kingdom Metazoa; phylum Chordata; class Mammalia; order Chiroptera; family Vespertilionidae; genus Pipistrellus; species Pipistrellus kuhlii. The sequence continues at coordinate 141,700,154 of NW_023425529.1, read as the reverse complement.
AACCTTTCAGCTTTGAGGAAATGAACTACGGTAGGTAAATTACATTTTTCTTCTGTATGTGCCTCTTTGCTCTATAGTGTCTCATCAAATTATATAACTACTTCAGCATAGTTAGAGACCCAGAACTTCTATTTCAATTATTTGACAAACTCATATTTCATTTACACTGAGAGAAAGCAAGTCTGTCACTATCTATATCCTCACTTTAGTCCCTGGATGCCAACTGGCTAACAATTCCTTGATTGAAGGATTATGTTCTCAAACATACAGTTAGAACAGCAATGAAATGCAAATTTCCATTTTTAATAGTTATTTTTATTACCTTTATTTTTTTTAAATTGAAATATTAGACACTTTAGCAACCATATAGTTGTTAAATATGGACCTGGGGCTGAAACTGATTTGGCTCAGTGGGTAGAGCGTAGGCCTGCGGACTGAAAGGTCCCGAGTTCAATTCCGGTCAAAGGCATGTTCCTTGGTTGTGGGCACATCCCTAGTAGGAGGTGGGCAGGAGGCAGCTGATCGATGTTTCTCTTTCATCGATGTTTCTAACTCTCTATCTCTCTCAATTCCTCTCTGTAAAAAGTCAATAAAATATATTTAATAAAAAAATGTGGACCTGGGTTGGATAGTAGATTATGTTAAAGGAGAAGCTGTCTGTACTAATGTTTCTGCTATAGAGATCAAAGAGACTCAGAGGAAGACTAAGAGTTCTAAGACACAAATTTTAGGCTAAGATGTTTGTTAACTGTTTAGTATTAATTTTTAGGATTTTCATAGGAAACATATAATAAAACCGAAAATGCATCTCAAACTGTATATTCTACATTCATTAAACAGCACGTGTTATATTCTCTCTCTCTCTCTGGTCCTAACATCCACATTGACCAGTGGCTCAACCATTTTCCAGGCTGCCTGTGCAGCAGGTGAGTGGGCTGAACTGCTGGCCTGAGAGAGAGAGAGAGAGAGAGAGAGAGAGAGAGAGAGAGAGAGAGGCAGGGCTGATCAGCAGTGGGAGAGAGAAGCAGGGTCAAGCTGCTAATCAGCCCCACTCTATATTCAGGCCTGAAGATAGGCCTGGAGATGCTGACTGGCATAGAAACCAATCAATCAGAACCAAATCTGGTTAGATTGCAAGGAACCAATGGCTTTCTAGGAGGTGGAGCTTTTGATGCTGACTGGCATAGAAACCCACCAATGAGAACCTAATCTAGGTGAACTGTGAAGGCAAAACCTAAGGCAGGGGCTGAGGAGGTATTTTTAAGGGCAACAGCTATTTGGTGTGAGGGATAAGAAAGTAATTCATTTTTTTAATGATCAGTTTGGCAGCATAGTGCATGTGCCTGGCTATCAGTCCAGATATAGAGATTACGTATTTTTGTCTGCCAAGAGCATCTCCTCTTGTTGAAAAAAAAGCTTTTCCTCTCCACTTAAGCCATCCTATCTTATATAATCTATCTATACTAATAAACCGATAATATGCTAATTAGACTGGGTCAACTGGCTGTCTCCCAGACATCCGACTTCCTTCTGGAAAAAGCTATGGTGGTGGAGGCTGAGGTAGGGGCAGTTATGGGTGATCAAGGAGGCAGAGGGGCAAGGCAAGGATGATCAGACTGGCAGGGGGGCAAGGTAGGGGTGATCAGGCAGGCAGAGGGGTTAGGGATGGTCAGGCAAGCAAGCAGGTGAGGGGTTAAGAGCCAGTCATTCCAGATTGTGAGAGGGACATCTGACTGCCAGTTTAGGCCTGATCCGTGTGTGATTGGGCCTAAGCCGTCAGTCAGACATCCCCCAAAGAGTCCCAGATTGGAGAAAGTGCAGGCTGGGCTGAGGAACCTCCTTTGTGCACAAACTTTATGCACCAGGACTCTAGTGTGTGTGTGTGTGTGTGTGTGTGTGTGTGTGTGTGTGTGTATGTATAAAAATACCCATTTTATATTCCCAGCAACCTGTGGAATAGCATAATTTCTATTTTGAAAATTAAACACAGAGGTAAAGTTACTTTGTGAGAACTAACTCCCTCAAAATAAATTGAGATTTGTTATTAAAATTTACTTTAAAACTCCTAACAATTTCTACTTCTCATACTTCACATGCTTTCTATGTATCAATATATCAAGATATTTTAAAGCCAATTGTATTATTCGGATCATTTTCTTTTCTCCATTGAATGATAAATTAGGATGTGCTGAAATAATTAAAAGTCTTTATTTAGGAGATTGGCAGTACATTGAAAGATTCTTTAAATGTTGAACTTATCCATTCTTTCATTGAACATTGATTATCAGGAGAATTGGTCATTTTAATGACATTTTACATAATAATTTCTATGTAAATGAAGTTTTGAATATTTTAATATGCTATATTGTATTTTCAATGGAATCTATAATTGACATCTCAAAGTTAAACTTTCTCTTTTATTCCTTTATGCTTGAGTAAGTTTCTAAAAAACATTTACATGAAATGCATTTTAAAATTTCAATTATTGATATTAATGTTTGACAGCAAAAGTTGGTAAATTCAGTTTTCTAGAGTGTTGCCATCTCCAAAGAGACATTTAAAAAGATATATTGACCAAAATATAGGGTGAACAAAAGTAGGGTTACATATTACCTGTTTATTTTCATACAGAGTATGAAAAACACAGAGTTTCTTCTTATGTTACTATTTATTAATTATTGTATTATTTTCCATATGAACAACTGTAAACCAAATTGACTTTTATCCTACCCTGAATGTAGGTCAGCTTTTCAAATGAAGTTTTGAACTCCTATCTCATTTCTACCAAGAATGTATTGTTTTGAATATTTTTAGTGTAGGAAGATTTTTTTTCTATATAAGCTGAAATTTTTTTTTGTGGAAAAATACTAAAACCATTATAATTTGATAATAAACCTATAATAAATGGCAGTTTATGTTACAGAATTAGGTTTGAAACATTAACTGATAATTTTAATCTCATCAACTATATTTAAAAGCCTCTTCTATCTCCTGTCTTTTCTTAAGTACTGTCTAATTTATATATTTTACCCTCAAATTGTGATTATTCTAAAACATGTCTGATTACATTGAAATAAATTATTTATAAAGCAATCATTCTCTCTACTGCTTTACAGTTTGAATTATTCATATTTTATAAAATATACTTAATTAAAATTGTCAATATTTAGTTGTAATATTCAATGGGAAATTATTAGGAAAATATTGACAAACTAAATTATACCCACTCCTCATAAAGCCTTACCTGAATTGAGTTTTTAAAAAGGTTCATTATTAAATAAATGTGTTAAGATTCAAATTATCTTTTAAAAATCTATTTTTTTATTTGAAATGTGTAAAAGTGATTTTAGAAAATAAGAATATTTATAAATTTAAAAAATTTAGAATGTTCTCAATGTGGTAATGAAGAAATGGTAATGAACTCTCCAGACTAAACCAGGCACATCGAGACCATTTTCATGAAGGTCTGATTGTTTTGAAGATCCCTGCTGACAGTGGATTCCTTGGTGTGGAGTATGGATATAGTCTGGGCAATTTAGAATTAAGTGAGTGAGACCAGTACTATCACATCCATCAAAAACAATTGTGTGTTGTGTGTGTGTGTGTGTGTCTATACATTGAAAACAGCAGAGTTGTATCCATGAAAAGTCCTGTATCTCTAGAATAAAAGATTGAGGAGAAGGAAGGAAGAGCGAGAATAGAAGCAATAGTTTAGGTTGACAAAACAATGTTTTCAACCTAATGTTTCTTGGGGAAAAAATTCCAGAACTTAAGAACAAGGATTGTCACTATTTTCCAGCATTATAGGAATATAAACTGTTTTACCTTAAACGGACCATTCCCCTTTAATGCCTTTGCAGGGGAAATTTCTATAATGGTCTGGATTCCGCCAACAAATTTTGTCTTGTCAGTATAATTTCTTATTTTTAAAATTAATGCTTGGGCCACACTTTAATTACAATCTCAAATATTCTATTCATATCACTTCTGGACTTTTGCATTTGTACTCCTGATCTTATAGTGCCTTTCCTCCCTCACCTGGATAATGATCATATATCTTCTTATCTGAGTGTCTATGTCATTAATTATAGAAACAAAATTTCAATGACTCACAAAACCTGTGCAATCACCTCCCAAATTCCCCACATGAAAGTACCATCAAATCAGGTATTAGGGTATCAACATATTTGTAAATATGTACCACACCTTCTTTATCCAACCCTCTATCAAAGGACACCTTGGTTATCTATAGGTCACCCCAATACATTTAATAAAACATTTAAAAAAAGAATTAATGTTAGATTCATTGTTCAATATAAAGTCTGATTAATACAACAATGGGGGAAAGAGACATATGTAATACTTTCAACTATAAATAATTTTAAAAATTACTAATACAATAAAAATTCAACATCATCTGTGGATGTATTTCTGCTATGAAAATAGTATTGAACCCTAGAATGAGATTGCAGGCCCCCAAAACTGACTGTTGAAAATTAGAATCTAGAATTTAGTCATGCTGTTTGCCTTTTTCATATCCTTTTCCTTTTTCAGTTTTAGTATGTATCCTAACTTTCCTCAGTGTGTCTAGCCAACAATCATCATCTCTTTAGAGAATCATAAGCATTGCTTTTTTCACATACAAAGAACACCTGAATACAAAAATGACTGTCGTTAAATAAAACAGCCATTATCTTTGTATAAGCTGTTCTATTCAGTCTAGTCATAGAGGAGGTTGAATGTATTCAAGTGTCTCAGCCCTCAGATTTTGATTTTAGACTGCAGAGAGATTAAGATTGAGGGGACTGTGGTGCATCTCTTAGCAGAAAAATATATCCACAAAGGATCTTTATATTTATTATGTTGTCCACTTTTGCTAAATGACCCAGAGTTACTTCTTTTTCTACCATATTAGGCAAAGAGACTCATCTGATTTGGACATAAAAAGGAAAGAAAGAAAGCTGAACACCTCCTTATAATTCATTCAAACACTATAGCTTTTTTCTTTCCATTCTGCTTACAGATAGTCATTTAGCAATGAAAATTATGACATGCTTGGCATATTTATCCCCTTGATAAAAATGTCTTGGATAACAACACGTGGTTTTAGAACAAAAAATAATTTTTAGAATATTTTACTAGTATATGTTTAGTAGGGATGTTACCATTGTATACACGCACAGATATAAGTATATTTGTTAGTGTGCATCCTAATCAATTTATTAATATTTTAGTTAACAAATAGATTTTAAGCTTCTTTAAATAAAACTTGTATTATATTTCACTTCAATATTTTATCTGGCATAGTGTAATACACATACAATGATAATATTAATAATCGTATTTATGGAAAAATCTATTCATGTACTATTTTAATAAGCAACATAATTACAGTATTTTATTTTAACCCTTATTTCAACCTATGAAGCATTTATTTTATTTCAGAAACATTAGAATGATTTAATTAAAAAAATTAAAGATCACTGAGATTCAAAAGCATGTCCGTTTTCACATAATTACCAAATGAAAAGGCCCATAGTTTGGTGATGTGTCAAATGCTTGAAGGGACTGTTAGAGTAAATGAAGTATTTCACCCTATCGCCCAAATAATCAGTAGTTGAATTTGACTCATTTAAAAACTTTTTTTTTCCAGATAAAACTTTCTCAAACATCTATTTTAAAAAATGTTATTGACATGCTAAGGCTTTGGACTGTTATAATATGTATATGATTTCATTTATTCAAAACAAGAAAATGAACATTAATCAACTTCAGCTGTTTACAGTTTTAAAGGTTAAATTCTCTATAAAAATAATTAAAACAACATAAATTTACCTACAACACAAATATAATCATAACATTTACTGTATTTGTGTATATTTTAATTTCTATTTTCTGCAAATTAAGTAAAAATATAAACTTGAGAGCAGTATGTGTCTTATTTCTTAGATATCTGATGATCACATAAAAATAATTTTGTTAAGCCCAGCCTGCGAGGCTCAGTGATTAAGTGTTAACCTATGAACCTGGAGGTCAAGGTTCAATACCCCTTCAGGATGCATGCCTGGGAAATGGGCTGGGTCCCCAGACAGGGCCTTGCAGAAGGCAACCAATCAATGATTCTCTCTCATCATTGATGTTTCTATCTTTCTCTCCCTCTTCCTTCCTCTCTGAAATCAATAAAATATATTTTAAAAATAATAATAACTTTGTTGAGAATGGTGAAAAAATATAGAGCACGATAAATTTTTCTGAACTTTAAATTACTTAAATTATAGCTGAAATTGATCATATTACTCAGTAATATTTAAAATAAACTTTATATTTAAGCAATTTCTTAAATACCATATAGTATTTTTATTTTTTCTTAAGACTATTGACATTCATCAATTTTATAAGCACATTGAAAACTCAGTATAAAATTTAGTCATAATAAAAATGTAATTTGACCTGTGGTTTTTTTTTTCACTTCAGATTTAATAACATTTGGTTTCTTTCAGCTGTTAAGATTAAATATAAGTAGAATATGTTCAAAAATAAAATATAAATAGAATATGTTCAGCTTCAATATAAAGTCAACATTCCCAAAGGGTTATTTTCCTAACTCAATTTCATCCAAACAATTAGGATAATATGCTGTGCAGATGGATCAAGAGAGGGCCATACACTACAGCTGTTAGGATCTGGCACACAGATTCCCATCTTCTGTTTATGCATCCATAAAACTAATAACCTTCCTTCAATATTGAGGGTTGTAAATCGTATTGTTAAAACTATATTTTTAATTAAGTCCATAATCCTCTCCATGAATTTGTGCTATGATTAGATTTCCCCCCCTCCTATTTTATATTCAGATATCTAATCCTCCTGCCACATTCTAAGCAGTCAAATTGGAATAAGAAAAGAAGGAAAAAAAAAAAAAACAGCAACAAATAATACCCTCTGGAAAAACTGTTGGTTGATTATACATTTGGTTGTTTTGTTTTCTTCATAATATAAAGAATAAAATTAGATAATTTGTAGACATGGAATTTACTTTTTAAATATTCTCTATCATTGTATTTCATGACATCACATGTTTATAATTTTATTTATCTTCTGATTCTGATTAGAGATCCAAAGATGTCACTTTTGGTAAGAGAATTAACTCTTTAATCATAATACAAACTCTGACATAATAATGACTGACACTCAATAAGTACTCAATCAATATCCATGTAATGAATAAGCCAATAAGCACACAATATGGCAGATTTAACATCCTGTACAAAATATACTAAATACTAATGATTTATTTTCACATTCTACTAAATACTGTTGTCATATCTATATATATAAAAGCCTAATTAACCATTCAACCATTTGACTGGCAGCTATGATGTGCATTGACCACCAGGGGGCAGATGCTCCAACTGGTAGGTTATCTTGCTGCTGGGGTCTGGCTAATCAGGAGCGGGTGAGACAGGCCAGTCATACCTTGGAGCCCTCCTGAGGTCCCTCCCTGGCTGGTCAACCTCTTGTGGTCCCTCCCAGTCTGGCCACTCCCATAAGCCCCAATCAGGTTTGGGCCAGATGGCTCTAATAGGCCCAATAGTTTCTGGGCAAGACTGGCCAGAAATGCCCTGGAGCTTTCCCTCTGTCCCTCCCCAGCCCTGATCATGCTCTGATGGGGTCCCTTGGCCTGGCCTTGGGCCATCTCACAATCTGGAACCCCTAGAGGAAGCTTAGAGAGCCAGTTTGGCCCAATCCCCACAGACCAGGCCAAGAGACCCTACTGGTGCACAAATTCGTGCACCGGGCCTCCAGTAATCTTATAATTGGATCAAGTCAAACTTCTTTAAAATGTTACTTTGGAATACTTCACTTTAACTCAATTTTAGTTATTTCATAATAATTTCCATATAAATACTTTTAAAAATATTGTGACTTTCAGGTTCTAGTCCTAATCATCTTTAGCTAAGTGTTGTCCAAAAGATGACAAAGTTTACAATTTGACAGAATTAAATTTTTGACATGTAGTAAAAAATAAACATTACCTAAAAATTGACAGCAATTAAAAATAGTTTTTGTAATAAAGGCCATAAGAGAACTGGATTCTCTATGTTATAACAGAGATTAACCATAAATCAAAGACATAATTTGCAACAATATCCCACGCTTACTTTTACTATTATGTGTTTATTCATGTAGCAAATATTTTTATGCATAATTGGTGTTTGTAATTGCATCAAGCATTGGAGTACAAAATACATTATATAAAGTTGTAGCTATTCAGGTGTTTAAGAGCTTAAAACCTGAACATGTCTGAATTTCAAAATGAATATAGCAGAATATATGAAGACATAAAGCTGAAGCATGAAAAGTTGTAGAGAAAAGTTCAATTATGAGTTTATTGCAATATTACTAACATGCCAGGAGAGAGGTCTTGAAGTAAGGCAGTGAAGAAGAAATTTCAAGAAATGTTATGATAATCACCTAAAAACACAAAATAGCCAAAGCCGGTTTGGCTCAGTGGTAGAGCGTCGATCTGTGGACTGAAGGGTCCCAGGTTAGATTCCGGTCAGGGGCATGTACATTGGTTAAGGGCACATCCCCGGTAGGGGGTGTGCAAGAGACAGCTGGTCGATGTTTCTCTCTCCTCGACGTTTCTAGCTCTCTATCTCTCTCCCTTCCTCCTCTTTGTGAAATATCAATAAAATATATTAAAAATAAATAAATAAATAAATAAATACATACATACATACAAAATACAAAATATCAGGTCCAAATAGATGAAGAATATAAAGGAAAGGTAACTCTTATATAGGTGTGACAATGTGTGAAATCTCAAGTTTCCATATATATATATATATATATATGCCTATGCAACTGTTAGGACTGAACAACTGAAACAACCCATTGACCAGTTGGTATGACGCCCACTGACTGCCATGGGGTAGACACTCAAAATGCAGGAGCTGTCCTCTGATGGTCAGTGTGCTCCCATAGCCATCCTCCCACGTCCCCTCACCCTAGCCAGGTGGCCCCTATCACCCCTTGATGCTAATCCATTCATAGAGACCTGCTTTTGGGTTGAGGTTTTGTACATAGCAGAGCAGCCCTCAACACAAGAATTTGTCTTGCTCCTATCCTCTACCTTCCCTGTGGGTCACCCGCCTGCCACAGTGCCAGTGAGGGAAGGGAGGGTGGAGGTGGGGAACCACACAGTGGCAGGCTCAGGCTGGGAAGGGGTACAGGGGTGGGCGGTGGTGGATGTGGCCCCTTTCCCAGGAGGGTCGAGGGCCGGTGCCCTCCTCAGGGCCTGTAGCCAACCTCCCGCAGTCCCTCCCCTGCTTGGCCAGCTTCCTATGTTCCTGCCCCCCCTGCACTGTGCATGAATTTGTGCCCTGGGTTTCTAGTGTAATATAATTTTATCTGAACGTGTGCGTGTATCTAGTAATGATTGGGAGTGGTTGTGTGCCCAATTGAAAGTTATGAAAAATGTTTATACTAGTGAACTTTTTGTGAGCCTAATTAATTTTTAAAAATTTTTTAAGACTTATGTAAATAGCTCTGATCATTAAACATGACAATGAACATAATATAGAAATAAAGGTTTGAATTTAGGCTGAATTTGCTTTTGTGCATTTATTAGCTCTGTAAATGGTTAATCTGCCTTCTATCCAATTATACATATCTATTAATCTATCAAGTAATAGCTTAGCTATTATTTCTTTAAAGTTGTTTCTGATTTTCTGAACATCAGCAATTAAATAAAGATGAAAGAATACTATCTAATAAAAGAATAATATGCAAATTAACCATCATTCCACTATACCCACAAACCATGCCCACAAGCCACACCTACCAGCCAATCAGGAGCGAATATGCAAACAAGCCCAACAAAGATGGCTATCGCAACAGTGAGCAGGCGGGAGCAATGGAGGAAGCCAATCTTTCTGCCTGCCCTTGCTGGTCTAGGCCTCCACTCAAGGATACAAAGTTTCAATAATAGAAGATAAATAAACTCAAACAGAAATTGTGGCAGCCACGAAGCTGGAAGAGCAGGAGGCTAGGGTTTCCCCCGATGAAGGAGGAAGTCAAGATTTCCTCACACTCTGGCTGGCCCAGGCCTCCACTTAAGGCTTCAAAATTTTAATTATAGAAGACACATAAATCCCAAAAAAATGGCTGCCGACACGGAGTAAACAGGAGGCTTGGCTCCACTCCAGGTTACAAAGTTTCAATTATAGAAGATAAACCCCAGATACCAGGGCCTCCACTTGGGTCACCAGGGGGTGTGGCTGGCCTGCAAACCACCACAGGCCCTTCACCCAGGCCACCCCATGCTTCAAGGGAACCTCCACCCTGGTCTGAGACATCCTTCAGGAAAAAGCAGCTGGCCCCCACCCATGCACCAGACCTCTATCCTATCAAATAAAAGAGTAATATGCAGATTGACCATCACTCCAACACACAAGATGGCTGCCCTCATTTGGTCAAAGATCCTGCCCCCATGTGGACACAAGATGGCCACCACAAGATGGCCAGCAGGGGACAGTTAAAAGGGACCCAGATCTGCAGGGGAGGGCAGTTAAAAGGGACCAGGCCTGTAGGGGAGGGCAGTTAGGGGCAAATAGGCTGTCAGGGGAGTAGTTAGGCATCAATCAGGCTGGCAGGGGAGTGGTTAGGGGGTGATCAGGCTGGCAGGCAGAAGTGGTTAGAGGCAATCAGGGAGGTAGCCAGGTAAGCAGTTGGGAGCCAGCAGTCCTGGATTGTGAGAGGGATGTCCAACTGCCCATTTAGGCCAGATCCTGGTGGAGGTACCAAATTGGAGAGGATGCAGGCTGGGCTAAGGGACACCCCCACCTATCACGAATTTTATGCACTGGGCATCTTTATGTGCATTCTGATATTCCTAGCATTAGTAGCTATAGCCATCTACTGTTTTTAACCCTGCAATAGAAAGCTATTTTAGTAACACAAACATCTCAATGATATATTCAAACTGCATACCTTATCATAATTACATTAGTTGTAATTAATCTGTGACCTCCTTGAAGGAACCATATTTTATTCAGGTTATCAGCTATATTCAACATTTAGTTTGAAACAAGTAGTTTGCTATTTTACATATTTTATGTATTATTATCAAAACTGATGAGTGGTTAACTATTTAATATGGTTTTTAAAAAACTGTCAAAATGTTTTACCACTCCAAAAGCTTCAGAAAACTGCTTTGTATTTGAACATAGACATATCTTTTGACCTAGTAAGTCTGTTCCCACATGTACAAGCCAATTTGTACATAGGTACTGAAAGACGTATACAAGAATGTTTTAGAGATAAATATGAATAGATCAAACTCTAAACAAGACAAATGTTATTATATATATATATATATATATATATATATATATATATATATATATATATATATAATATATAAATTTAAAAACAGATATACAGGATATTTGTTATACAATACAAATGTTATACAAGCTTAAGATGGATAAATACAACATTGAATGTAAAAATAAATAATGCTGCATGTAGCAGTGGTTTGGTTTCTTTTATAAATGAATTTTTGTTATTCTATATTAATCCCAATTGCCACATTCCTCCCAAAATCTAGGTATTATAAATACATCATTTACAATATCCAAGGGGAGAAAATGCTCACATACACATTTGTATTTCCTTTTTAAAAAAAATTTCAACTCACTACTCCAACTAAATGATATCATTTGACTTTCAGTATTATAATTGAGTCAATCTATGGACTCATTCTATTTCCCATTGTCTTTGTTCTCCCCGAGCTAGTTTTATTTATTTTTTTAATGTTTGTTTTCTTTAATCTGGCAAAATTTAGCATCTGAGAGTCAATTTTAATGAAGCAATTTATAACAGAGAAATTGTTGACTGGCCATTTAGATAAAAAATTTGGGAGGGAGTATTATCAAATTTAAGAACTGAAAAGACCAGAAGACAACCCATCAAAATCTTAACATAGGTTGTATTTTTTGTTTGTTTTCCCAATTTTAAGTATAATCTTTAATTATGTCTCCTCTAATTTCTTTTAGAACTTTAGAGGTATCATTTCTTTTTCTATTTTATTGAGGCTTAATTGACATATAACATTGTATTACTTTTATGTACAACATAATGAGCAAATATTTGCACTTTAGATGATCACAATATTGTCTGTCACAATACAAAGTGACAATTTTTTTTTTTCTTCTGGTGAGAACTTCTATGATTTACTCTCTTGGCAACTTTCAAATATGCACTACAATTGTATTGATTATAGTCACCATTCAGCTAGTTTGTTTTAATTTGATCACATCTACACAGTTGGAAGACATAACATTTGCAATCTTTCTGTTGCTCTAATACTCATATTGGTTTTAATGTTTACTCTTCATATAAGGATATTCAATTATCACTGCTTGTCCTTTAGCAGTAATTTCCCAAGTCATTTCTTGCATGCTTGAAGCTCATCCCCTAGTAATTTCCCATGACAGTCACATGGGCACAAAATGAGCTCTTGCATTTTAAAACCATTTTTATATTGGCTTGAAACTCGAAGAAACTTGAACTGATTATAAAATCCATGATCACACTTTCTTTTTCTAACCTTTGAGTAGGAGTGGTGGAATTAGATTTTTATTTTGAATGTTGCTTTGAGAAAATGGAGGTCAGCTGACTAATTTTCTCTTATATGTAATGATATTATAAGTTTTGATGCATTTTATTGTAGAGTCCAATGGCATCTGAACATGGCAGAGTTAACCAATTCATGCAATTCTGGACACATTGCATAACACTTAAATATGTAGAGTCTATAGTTATGTTAATAGAAGTATTTGAGTTTTTCAATAGCTCATTAGACAGATGAGAGAAGGGACACAAGAAGAATCTCTTGAAAGCAAAAACTGGGTTTTCTTACCTTTTATTTTGTTGTTTTTCAGGATAGAGTGTATAATATGTGAAAACATCCAGTAAGAGAGGCAGAAATGAAACTAATTATTAACTGTAAAATCTGGAAGTGGCTTAACCCTTCACAGTAAACAAAATGACTTAAAAATAGATTAAATATAAATATTAAAATAACCAAAATTATAGGAGAAAATGTAATTTATAAAACTATAGATGTATATCAGGTAAACTTAAGATAATTTTATAAGCTGTTCTTGACCCAAATATATAAAAATTAATAACTTTTCAATGTACTCACTCTACTAACTAATTTGAAAATATAATGTAAAAATAATATGATAATCATGTAGCAAATAAGTCTCAAGCTTAGGTGAGATTCAAACATATATGCTCATTTTAGGAAAATTTGTTAGAAGTCTAGGCAAAGATTATTCCTGGTGATCAAATAACCTCTTATCTACTGCTTTGTGTGTCTGGATGCCTATTGGAAAATTGATGGGAATGGCCTAACAGAACTTTATATGACTGTTGACTGGAAAATCTCCTGTAAAAGGAATTTAAGACAAAACCATAAGCTCAACATACATTATTCATTTAGAAATCTCTTCATAAGTGCTGGGGTGGTGAGGAGTGAGAAGAAGTATCATTTTGCCAAAACCAGTTTGGCTCAGTGGACAGAGTGTCGGTCTGTAGACTGAAGGTCCCATGTTCAATTCCGGTCAAGGGCATTGGTTGCGGGCATATCCCAGGTAGGGTGTGCGCAGGAGGCAGCTGATTGATGTTTCTCTCTTATCAATGTTTCTAGCTCGCTCTCTCTCTTCCTTCCTCTCTGTAAAAAATCAATTTAAAAATTTAAAAAAAAAGAAGTGTCAATGTGTAGAAGATTATTGCCATTGAAATTGCTTTTAAGTCAATAATTAATATGATAAATTAAAAAGCAAATAGTCCATTTGAATTAAGTAAAAGAGAGAAAGGTGTATTAATATAACTCTGTAAAACATTCAAGCACAAGTGGCACTGCTTGAGAGAAGTTATTCACAGAAAACAGCAGTGTCCAGAAGATGTACCTTAGATATATGTTTTTATAAATATATGTTGTAACTGGAGACAGAAATACGTTTCTAAGACTGCATGTGAGACTTAGATCTTCTTACATGAAAAAGGTTCTAAAGGGGGGCAAAGCAAAAGTAACTTGTTATTAATTTTAAGATTAAATAAATTATGAGTAATAGACATCACACACAATCCTATCTAATAAAAGACTAATATGCAAATTGACCATCACTCCAAGAAATAAGATGGCTGCTCCCATGTGGTTAAAAATGGCTGTCCCAATGTGGACACAAGATGGCTGCTAAGAGATGGCCTGCAGGGGAGGGCAGTTGTGGGAAGTTAGGAGTGACCAGGCCAGCAGAGGAGGGAAGTTGGGGGTAACTAGGCCTGCAGTGGAGGATAGGTGGGGGACCCAGGCCTAAAGGGTACAGCAGTTGGGGGAGACCAGGCTTGTAAGAGAGAGCAGTTTAGTGAGACCAGACCAGCAGGGGAGGCCAGTTGGAGGGGAACAAGGCCTGCAGTGAAGGCCAGTTAGGTGGGACCCAGGCCTACAGGGGAAGGCAGTTGGGAGCCAAAAGTCCTGAATTGTGAGAGGGATGTCCAACCACCCATTTAGACCCGATCCCACTGGGATTAAGGTATTACATATGTGTCCTTATCTGCCCTTTGTCCCCTAACCCTCCACTCATGCTCTTACCACTGGAATCAGGTCTAAATGGTTGGTTGAAGGATTTCAAGGGGTCCCAGATTGGAAAGGGTACAGGCTGGGCTGAGGGATGAATTTAAGATAATATTAAGAAATATTAATAACATATGTAAAAGACAAATAAATTGAGATACACACTTAGTTTTTATAATAAAATCAAATGTTGAAAGTTCACTTTTATCTTTAAGTTAATCTACAATAATTTTATAGGTCTTGGAGTACTGAGTTATAAAGAAATAAATATAACATTGAGTAAAAAGAAATAAATCATACCTCTCACATATTAACTACATAGTTAATGTTAATGTACTAAAATTTCAAATGCAAAATTATCAAAATATCTAATTGTTTTCACAATGTACACTAATAAATAAAAGTTGCAAATTGAATGTACCTTCGTGATACCCACCAGCCAATAAGGAGTGAGTATGCAAATTAATCCAACAAATATAATGTGTAAATTTGCATATGCAGGTGCTGAGCGTCCAGGGTGGGAGGCTTGTGTCCTCACCATAGCTCGAGGCCTCTGGGCAGCATGGGAAGGTAGAAAGGCAACTTTGGGCTTGAGCAAAGACAGTGCCCGCAGCCAGGTGAATGAAAGCCCATTCTTTTCTTTCTTCTTTTTTTTTTAAAATGTATTTTTATTGATTTTTTTACAAAGAGGAAGAGAGAGTGATAGAGAGTAAGAAACACTGATGAGAGAGAATCACTGATCAGCTGCCTCCTGCACACGCCCTACTGGGGATATGCCCGCAACCAAGGTACAAGCTCCTGACAGGAATCGAACCTGGGACCTTTCAGTCTGCAGGCCAACACTCTATCCACTGAGCCAAACTGGTTTCGGCTGAAGGCCCATTCTTGCATGAATCTTTGTGCATCGGGCCTCTAGCTATTATATAATTATTAAACACATAATCTTGTGATAGTTATCATTTCATTATTTAAAAGGGCATATTTTCTTATATAAAGATATTATCACATTCATTTTGTATCTTTTTTTTCAATTTTTTTTAATTTATTGATTAAGGTATTACATACGTGTCCTTAGCTTACCTTTGTCCCCCCACCCTCTACCTATGCCTTTACCTTCCTGAGGTCTGTGTCCATTGGTTAGGCTTATATACATGCATATAAGTCCTTTGGTTGATCTCTCCCTCTTACCCCCAGTCCCAGCCTTCCCTCTGAAGTTGAACAGTCTGATCAACATTTTGTATCTTTATATAAGTGTTTAAAAGTATAAAAAATATTAAAGAAAACATATTTGGACTTTTACTGAATTGTTGAATACTTTGCTTAAATGATGAAGTGTCTATAGTTTATATAGTTTAATTTTTTTTTTAAATGTTGGAAAATGTATTTAAAAGGTAGAACAATGATTAGCATACTCTAAGATGTAGCTTTTTAAATTGTTTTTAATCATAAAATATAATTAAAATAAAGTTTATTTCACACACATTAGACATTGTGATTGTGTGTGCATATATGGATTTTTGTATGTGTATATGTTGTTAATACTCTTTCTAATATTCAACTTATTTGCAAACTTCTGTTTAACATTAGTAAAATCCATGATAATTAAATTTTATTAAAAATAAAAAGTATGTACAAATAGTATTGCTACGATTTGAAATAGGTGTTTATGTTTCTTTGAAAATAATATATTATATAGCACTCTGCCCTTGCATGCTCCATATGTGTTTCATGCACACATAACAGTTCTCTCATAGCAATGTATTTACACATACAAATATGTATATATGTATTATTACTGTTGTGCTTTGAAATATTAAAAAATAAAACAAAACAAAAAATTAAAAAAAACAACTCATTTTAAGCACAGACTTGAGTTGACAAATGTCTGCAGTTAAAGGAAGTAGAAGGCAGATGGTTTTCAGATGCAGTGGGTACCAGAGTGACACACTGCCTCCAGACTCAAAAAGCTTAGATCTGTGGCAATCAATCTTACTTCTTAACTTCTCTCTTTCATATTTGTAAGGCATATTTACTCTGTGGTGAGAGAACCTAGTGGTGCACCATCTTTCTTTTTAATCTAGCCTAGAATAAAATGTTATTTGAGTTCTGTGAACAGTTAGCATTGTGAAAAACTGAATTTAATTAAATAGTTATTATGCTAAGAGACCCTGAAAATGTCTAAATGAATAATCTCCCTGTTGAGCTATAACATAGTATTATAAGATTAAGTTCTGGAGTTAAATTGCCTGGTGGAAACAACTCCAAAACTGGCCAACTGTGTGAACTTTAATTTATTTAAGCTTCAAGCTTCTTATCAATAAAAATGAAGTGAAAATTGAGTATTAAATTTATATTATCAATCTGAATTCACTGTGAAAAAACTGAATAGTTTGACTATAGTCTGAGATACTTAATAATAGACCATGTTACTTATTTAGACAAGAGATGACAATAAGCTAAATTTAAAGGATAGACAATTAAAACAAAAAATAGATGATTCCAATTCCTACACATTGCTGATGGAGTCTGATACAATATAACAACTTTGGAAAAATTGTACAGCTTAATATAAGGTTAAATATACATCTATCTTTTGATTAAACAATTCAATTCATGCATATTGAGCCAACTTATATGCATCTATAGAGATACATAGATTTCACAGAAAATGTTATTAGCAACTTTATTCATAACAGCCAAAGACTGAAACAAGAATATTCATTAAAGAAAAGACAGATGAACTTTTTTTGTGTCAAGGTCATATAATCAAATATTACTCAGCAGTGAAAAGAAGGTTCTGAAGCATATAACCTGATGAATGAAGCTCAGATACAGTATGTGGACTGGAAAACAGACATGTAAGTACAAACACACAGACACACGAATATTACGTTTGACCTATAATTTATGTGAGGTTCTAGAACTTAAAAAAAATTAAACTATGATTACAATCAAATTAGTGGTTATCTTGGGAAAGTGGGATAGGAGCAAGAGTAACTGACAAGGTACAAGAAAAAACTTTTTGGATAATTGAAAAGTTTATTCTGAGAGGCATGAGGGTTACAATGCTGTATTCACTTTTCACAATAATACATCTATGAATTATGCATTTCAATAATGCAATTTATACATTCTTAGAAACCTATAAGACAACAATCACTGTTATCTACAGATGAGTGGGGTGTTGACATTGATGTGGCAGAAGGGCAGAATATTGATCATTCTTGAACCAAAGTAATGTCTGAATGTTGAAGATAGTAGTTTATTATACAATTTTGTTTATTCTTCTATGCTTACATTTTTCCTTAATAAAAGTTAAAAAATAATTTTAAAAGGCTAATAATAAAGTCAGTCAATGTACCTCTGAAAATTAAAGTAATGCTGTCACTAAATCACTACTAGCTGTTATTCAATAAGCATGTCCTGTGTTGCAGATATGAGACCAGCATATTTCATAGATGACAGCACTGATATGTAAAATAGCTTTAGGAAGTTAATCATTTGCCATCTGCGAATTCTACATGAGGCAAAAATGACAACTTAGTTCCAGATCTCATATTCTTAACCAGTATTCTCTGAGGTCTAATTAATCATCATGCAAAGATCCTTACTAAATAGTGCCTTATAAAATATTTATGATATTTTTATGAATTTTATGAATTTCATTTTTAGTTGTTTAAAGAAGTAAATAAAGCTCAGGGCCAGTGAAGTAATTTTAAAAATATTAACATTCTCTCTGAACTATATTTCTAACGATTAAATAGCGTCAAAAATATGAAGTGAAACTTCTAAGACTTATTTCTCAAGACTGTTTTTTTCTTTTCTTTTTTTTTCTATCACCAGCTGCCAATAAGCCAAAAAGCAAAACAAAACAAAAATACCTTTAAAAGACATAAATTCAAAAGTCTTTTCATCTTATAGACTTGATATTTGCTATGAGCTATTGAGTTTTTCATAAAATGGAGCATGATGTGTAAATAAAGAAATAAGATTTATATGGTCAACATTTGTGGAGAAAATCATATTGCAAGTTTTTTTTTTTTATCTATTACAAACTTTGAACTAATAACCTAAAAAGTATTTACTTAAAACTATCTTAACTTTTAATATCTTTGATTTACAAAAGATAATTGCTTTTTCAAATCATTTATTCATGTGATAGTATTTATTTATTTTTTTGCCTCTAATTTAGAAAATTTACTTAAGATAATTTCAGTGAGACTGCAGAGAAAAATATAGAAGGAAATGGATAATAAAAATGTAAAATACAATGACAAATTGTTAAAACCTTTAAACCAAATAACTTGTCAATGTTTGTTGTTTTGAGGGGCAGAAACCATGCAATAACTGTGTGAAAAAACCTTGAGTGGTTTTAAGAGAAATGCATACACACACAAAAAAAATGCAAGATAGTTGTTTTGTTTAAATATTCCAAAGGAAAGACAAGTAAATGTTAAAATTCCAACATTACCAACAATTGGCTCACTTCTTTGACTCTTTCTCTGTTCCTGAAAAGTTTAAAGTGTATGATATCAAAATTACTTTCTAGGTCAGACATTATACAGAAGGGAAATCTGGTTGTTTGAAAGGTAATCATTTGTTTTATTCATTCTAACTCTGCCTTTTATCAACCATGTTTCATTTTATTATATTTGCTGTTGTCATCCTGTTTCACATCTTTATGTAAATAATAAAAAAATTTGATGCTTAATTTTAACACCAATAATTTTCAAAAATTTCACCCTAATAAGGAAAAAAAAATAAGCAAGAAAAAATAATAGTTTATGCCTATTCCCCACCCCCCTCCCCGGAGGAACAAACGTTTCACTAAAGTGTGGTGCATGTGCGTTTGTGTGTGACAAATAGACATCTGGAAACAGGCTTAACACACAAAAAATATTAAAACCAGAATGAGATACCACGGCCCCTAATAGAATGACTTAAATTTAAAAGATTGATTATGCCAAGTGTTGGTACGGAATGGAGAAACTTGAGCTCATGTTCACTGTTCATAAAAATGTAGTTCTTGACCTCTTTTGGAAAGCAGTTTGATCACTTAGTAGAAAAAACAAAATAAAAACCACTTACCTAGTGATCCATCACATTCCAAGCCCACCAGCTCAGCTCTCAAATCCACTGGCAAGTTTTCAAACAATGAGTGCATACCAGGAGGAAGCACCATCTCCTGGGGCTGCCACTATCAGCCCACTGGTCCCTTGGCTCAGTGCTGTGCAGCCCTTCCCTTTGGGTATTCCATTCCCCAGTCATTTCCCCTAAATAAATGCAATTTTTTCTTTATCCACCAGCTGAGATGGCTATTTAGCCTGCCTACACACTACCATGCTAATCTTTCATTTTGGTGGCACCATCATGCTAACCTTCCATGTTCATCTTTCACCACCATTTCCAGAGAAATGATTGCCTTGAATCTTATTGACTTGATTTCTCTGTCCTTGAGTATGTTTTTTTTTCACGGACATATAATGATCAGTATTCTGCTGAATATTTGTTGGGGGAGCATCAGCAGATTTCTACTGTTTCCTCTTTCATGCTTCTTTCTTATCTAGGCTACTGTCCTCTACCTACTTTGTTCCCCTAGACCAGTGTTTCCCAAACTTTTGACATATGTTACCCCTTCGATAATTTTCGTAACGCTGAGTACCCCTCGTACTCATGAGAACGTAGAATTAGGTGCAGCTAAACATGGTGCAGTGCATATCCCCACCAAACTCTTCCCGTACCCCTGGAGGTATGCATACCACGCTTTGGGAAACACTGCCCTAGACCCATCAATTAGGTTTCTTTAATTGAGAGAGTTTTTCGAGTTCTATATCTCTGCACCATGGGTTGGAAACTCTATGAAGGCAATAAGCTTATCAATCAAAGAGCTCATCTTATTTGCTTCCTATCTCTCCAAGATCACTATTTTCAAATTTCTTACATTTAAAAACTGTTGTTTTACATGTACAATCTGCTGTTCCAAGTGGTAGCATTAATTTTTTCCCTTTTAATTTACCTTGGTCATAAGAAATATCTTGTGTTAGCTTTTATTATCTTCTCTAACCTTCCATTTTCACAAAATTGTAAAGGATTTTCTGCCTTTTTACTCTTGCCAATATATAAATACCCATAGCTAATTTGTGAATAAACCCTATAGGCTCTATTATCAACATATATCAGGATGTTTAAATCAGATTTACCTAAGACTTTGCTCTAAGTCAATTTCATAACTCTTACAATCTGAATAAAAAATATTCATTTGTATTTTTCTACCCATATTTGTTGACTTTCCTTCAGCTATCCTCCTGTGAGAATTACTTCCACAAACCACTGTTAATTATACATGATTTGCTAACCTCTCCACCCCAACACAGTCTTTTCCCCTTATACTTTGAACCCCTCTACTTTCCTGTAATAAGCTCACTTACCAGCCCAGGATCCAGAAAAGTCTCTGACCCATTTTATAGTTGTAGTGGCTCAAAGATAATTTCCTTACTTCCACTGTCTAACTCATTTAAATAAATGTATAAATTGATGCCAGATAAGATTTTCCTAAGATAAATTTTGATTCTATTTAAAACCTTCATTGGATTCTTAGTTTCTACAATAAAATCTAATTTTTCAGTCTTGCATTATTGATGTTCTGTTGAATTTATTGCCTCAAGTAATTGGATCTACTTATATTTTAAGGTTTCCTCTTATGTAAACTTTCTACAACCAAATTGACCTACATAACTGTACTTTGCTCCAAATATGCACCATAATTTCTTGTAGCTATTCTCTGTTTATTTAATTGTCTCTATATTTCCTTTTTTTTTTCTGTACAAGTTAAAAGCATATGTATACATAAGTCCTCCAAATAACTGTCTTGATCACAAAGATTTTCCACATTACCTAATTTTGAGGTAAATTTCTCATTTATCTGAAATTCCACAATATCCAATGTATGTTTTTCTAGGATGTAGATAATTCTATATCTATACATATTATTAATTCATCAGTTAGGTCAGGCTCTCTACAATGGGAGGTATAGTTAATGTCTGTTTATGTTTCAGACCTAAAACACTTGTAAATCTCTGCAAATGAATGGCAGAACCCTCCTCCTGCTGCCAAATTCTGAAATCTTTCTAATATAGAACTATTGGTCTTAACAAGGCAAGGCAAGGCCTTCCCATTCCATAGGATAGCTGACTCTCATAAAAATTACAACTGCAGTTTCCAAGAATGTGGGCATTTCTTGAAAAAGGGGTTCAGATAATCTTTCTTTCAAAAGTCATTTGTAAATATAGAATACGCCCATACTTCATTTTGATGTAAATGAAACAACTGAAGGTAAGAAACAATAAATATACTTGTCAATGCAGCACAGTTTGTTTTGTAAATGATTAGAGCTGCTAAGAGATCTAATGCTGTCAGTTCTTTTTGATCATACTTAACTAAAGGCAGTGTTTGTTGAAGAGGAACAATTTTTTCATATCTCATTCTCACCATTAGGAGAATGCAGTGGCTTACTATTAACGCTGAGCTGCTTGGTTACATCTACTCCAAACAGAACTAATTGAATGATGAAAAGACTGACAAGTGGTTTAACATTTTAATGTAAGTATTTTGCAGGCTTTGGAATGGCTGACAGCTAATGAAGTATTCTATAATCCATATCAAAAGTCTAAGCATTTGACTTTATTGATGTTATTTTTACTGATTCAAATGCACAATATCTACAAAATACAGTGATATAAGTTTACAATAAGACGAGGCCATGTTTAAATGCTGTTTTTTTTTTTTAACACTTAATAATTTTGGTTACAGGTAAATAAATACATCATGGTATCATGCCATCAAAAGTAAAGAATATCCAGATGAATTACAAAGATGCTAGGCTAAGTAAGATTCACATTGAAATATTTGATTTCGACTACCAGTTTCACAACTTAAAAATTATGTAATTTTGGAAAACCCAATTAACATTTTTTTTTTGGTCCCATACACCATGAAACTGGAAAAACACAGTATCTGCCTCTGTTATTTTCCATCAATTTAGTTAAGATTGATTGGAAAGTACATACAATGAACTTTAGTTTGTAAACTATAAGCTAAGCTAAACAAACTGCGATTTTACTAAATAGAATGATATATAATAAAAAATAATAGAACATTCAGGACAATGTTGGACAGTTATAAAAATAGTTGTGTGTTTTTTTTCATTTTTAAATCATTCACAAACAGATATCCTAAGCACCTACTGAATTGCTTAAATAATGAGTATAAGATAGCAGATACTAATAAGAATTCATGTACTAGTATATCAAATAAATACATATGAAATATTTTAGGCTTAAAAGCCAGTGCAGAGGTTTTGATAATGTGGTATTGGACAGACTGTGGTAAGGGAAGAATTCAGCTTGACTCATGATAAATCAAAGAGGACATCAGAAGTCAGGCTTATCTTAAGAAGGCCATTAAATAGTCTGTAGAACACATATTTTTCAAAAAATGAGAGAACCTTATAAATAAAGCAGGAGAAAAGCAAATCAAGGCCAATTTTCTGAACCGCAAGGGAAAAGAGCTGTTTGAAAGTGATGAAGAGGGTGAAAACCAAGCTTGAATTAGTCATAAAGTTTCCACAGACCATTAATTTGCAAGATCTAGGAATTTTATTCCTTCAAAGTATGGTTTTTGCAGCAGCCTCTAAACAAAAAATAATAGCATATAAACAAACATCACGTGCAAAAAATAAACAATTTTTTAAAAAAAATGACTAATTCTATGTTAGTTTTAATCATGTTTCCTGATCTAATTAAAGAACAGGTCCAAGCCAGGAACAAAATTGTGACTTTCCAAGTTTCAATGTTATCTTACATTTCAGATCATTGCCAAACTTTATATCCTATATCTATAGTTCTCTGTTTCTAAAAAAATATACTTGCTATGGGTGTTATAAGAAATCTGGTGATGAAGGACAATTGTGAAACAATATGCATTATAATGTCAGCTATAGTCCATATAATTCCAATAAGGCTCTTCGTAGCCTGATTCTAACCTGGCATCAATCACATTAGTAAACCTGTTTCTGGTGACTATTCCTCATCTCCATTCTGGGTGTGTATTGAGTTAAGGATTAAAATAAATCTGCACTATTTCTGGGAATATTTTAGAGATGGCTTAACTCTCATCAGCATAAGTGGATTTGTCCCCGAGAAGCAAAGCAGCAAGACAAGATAACAGAGCGTGGACCGTGGAGTAAGCGACCTGGACCGAATTACCCAGGGATGTATCGGGCACTTGGGGAAAATTACTTTTCCTCTCTAAGCCGTAGTTTTCACCTATGTAAAACTGGGAGATAAGTATAAAATGGAATATGTATGTATATCTTTTTATTGTTGTAAAGGACTTAGCATAATGCCTGGTACATAGAAAATGTGCAGTGCATGTTAAATATCTGTCTCTGGACCTCACGATTAACCTCATGCTTCCCAAAACTCACTCTTACCATGAAGTAGATAATAGAAAGTAGTCTATCCCTTTTTATGTTGAGAGAAACCACAGGGTTACGAGGCTTGGAAGTCATATTTAGACTTGTAAATTAGCTTACAAGCGCTTTGCAGTCAGGGAAAAAGTCTCATTTGATTTCTTCATCCCTCGTGCCTAGCGAAGAGCCTAGTAAACAGGAGATGCAATAAATGTTTGATGAATGCCGCTATTAAAGGGGAAAGAAAGAGCCAAAATACGCTTTCTGACCATCAATTGTGGCAAGTGGGAATAGACCAATTTAGATAACTTTAGTTGTTAAATGAGAAGCAAGTCTGAAGGGCTTGACACAGCTGGCTCTGAATTGAGCTGTGATAGGCTTCTGCACTTTGGGGAGCTGAAACAATCATGCTGGGCTGGCGAGTTCTCAGAACACTTCTACCCAAAGTAGCTGTTCTACACGATGACTCAATGCCTATTGCTTTTCTGCCGGGGTCTTTTCCACTGTGTTGTGCAATCATATTTTTATGCAAACTAAACATAGTCTTTTTTTTTTAATGCAAGCAGCAGGAAAACTATTCATTGTAAGTATTAAATATAAGGAAAAATGCACCATTGTATCACTCAGATATAAGAAACAATGAGCATATTAAGGTTGTTTATAGACAAAAGTTGCCCGGATAGTTATGTAGTATATTAATTTTAAAAACAACAACAATCGTTTAAAGGGAAGAACATCAAAACTGTTATTTATATGGAACTGTGAGAAAATAAATGTCTATTTTCTAACCCACCCATTCTGTGGTATTATCTTATGGCGGTCCCCGCAGAAAAACACATTGAGTTTGGACAGTTTCTAGGTAAGAGGAACCCATGAAACTCTCTCTCTGCAATGCTCTCTCCTCTCTGATACGTTCCTCTGGAATATTTTACCTGGGCAACACAGGGGGTGGCCTATTTATCGATACACTCTGGTGCGTTCTCTCTCACGCTCCCCTGCAGGAGATCCCTGGATTTCCCACTCTGTTCTTTGAAAGGAAGACTCAAGACTGTTCAGATACATGTCGTCTCCTTAATTTAATCTGTAAATTCAAGGCTCAAATGTGATTCAAAATGAATTATTTCTCAAAAATAGACAAAATGTTTTAAAAAGTGCCCTATAGAATAATTAAATAATGATCTTAAAATATGCAGGAAAGAAGTGAAAGGTTGGATCTGTCCCACGCCTGCACCTCAAGCTCTATGTGGCCCTCTTGATACTTATCATCATGAAAACTTTTTTTTCTAGTAAGTTCAATTATATATTTTTTATTGTAGAGTACTACGTATTTATTTATATTTTTAATCCTCTCTTAAGGACCTGCCCTTTATCGATTCCTTTGTTTTTAGAGAGAGGGGACGGGAGAGAAAGAGAGACAGAGAGACATTGATAGGTCACCCTTCCCCAATTCCCAGATGCCTGGCAAGGGATCTGACCAGCACCCCAGGTTTGTGCCCTGACCAGGAATCTAACCTGCAGCCTGTCGTGTATGATGCTCCAGCCAACTGAGCCTCAGCAGCCAGGCTGGTGAGTGCTCTGTGTTTCTGAACCATAAATGTGATGCCTTTTTGCCTGGAGAAAACCTCTCTGTTAACTCAGCCTTTCATATGAATCTGTAGCAATAACATTTTTTTCTGATTTTATTTGTATTTCTTTGTTTACCACTGTTATGTTATTTATTTGATAAGTTATGCAATATCTACTGAGGCTTTGTAATTGCATATATATGTTTAAGTTTGATTTTCCTATCTCTTTTCATTACATTTTAATGATATTGATTGTTTCTATTGGCTCTGTACCCATAAATAAGAACATAAATCTGATTGCTTGATATTAAAGAAAGGGATGCTTTTTAAAATTCTAAAATTCGTCCTGAGGATATCAAGTATTTTTAATTCAATAATGATTGCTGTAAATATTATCCACTAATGTGTATGGCTGTGTGCTACAATATACATACTCTGAGACAAACACTTTCTATGTCCTAATACATGTTCTGCTTAACATCATAATAATGACATTCACAGGTTGTTTCCCACCAGCCCACACCAACTCACTTATTTTCATTTTATTTTAGTTTTTTATTTTAAAGAAAGAGAGAGGAAGGGAGAGATGAGAGAGAGAGAGAGAGAGAGAGAGAGAGAGAGAGAGAGAGAGAGAGAGAGATGAACTTGTTGCTCTTATTCATGCATTCATTGGTTGATTTTCCTGACCAGGAATCAAACCTGTAACCTTAGCATAATCAACCAAGCCACCCAGCCAGGGCCATACTAATTCATTTCTGCCTGGTGCGTCCATTGTGAAGTGCTGGTAGGATATTGGAGGATGAGAGGATCATAGAAGCTGGGCACTTTTCTCTACTTTGTATCTAGCAGATGCTTGTCATTGATGGCTCTTTTTGGGGTAATCAATACATTACCAAGCATATTTCTCATAACAGCTCTTTGCCTAATTTGGCCAGTCCTCTAGAATCCAGAATTATCATTTCCTTTCTCTCAAGCTGTTCCATCATTCATGAAACAAATTATCTACACCAAATCTCCAATATGTTAAATACTAAGAGTTGTTTATTTTACCCTGGCTGTACTCTCATAAGATAATTTATATTAAAAAAAATCCTCATTAGATATCAATTTTATATCTTTTTTTCTGAGGAAATAGGTAAGTTTACATTGATAAATTAGTAAAATAGAATGGCTTATAACATCTCAATGAGTTGAAATTGTTTAGCCTCAAGAGGACTAGAAAATACATGATATTACAAACTCAATAATTTAAAATATTAAGGAGGACAACAGTCATCTATTATTCATCTCAATACAGGGACAGAATAAGAAAAAGATACTCAAGTGTTTCAGAATGAGCAAATAGCTGCTAGCAAAATACTAGTAAATCAATTTGGAAGAAAACTGTAACTAAAATTCAGAATGACTGATAGGATAGGGCTATTACCTGGTATATCATACTAGAGGCCCGTCGCATGAAATTCATGCATGGGGGGGCAGGGGAGGGGGTTGTTGTCTTTCAGCCCTGCCTACACCCTCTCGCAGTCTGGAAGCCCTTGGATGATGTCCAACTGGTGGCTTAGGCCCTCTCTCCCAGTCCCCTGAGTGGACCTAAGCCGGAAGTCAGACATCCATAGCACTGCTGCAGAGGCAAGAGAGGTTCCCACCACTGCTGCTGTGTTCACTGCTATGCTCACTAGCCGTGAGCCTGGCTTCTGGCTGAGTGGTGCTCCCCCTGAGGGAGCACACTGACCACCAGGGGGAAGCTTCTGCATGGAGCATCTGCCCCCTGGTGGTCAGTACACATTATAGCGACCAGTTGTTCTGCCGGTCAGTTGATTGGCATATTAGCTTTTTATTATATGGGATTATATAGGATGCATAAATACGTACCAGAAACATTACCGTCTTATAGAAGTTGGAGATATTTCTGTTAGGAAGGCAGATCAAAGCACCCAAAGATATGGTGAAAGTACTAGTAATACCTGACCTGTAGCAAATTTAGAGGCATTACTTTTAACAACTTAATGAAGTCATTTTAATGCTTCAAGGGATCTTGTGAATCTAAAATTCAATTTGTTCACCTTATTAAAAATTTAAATTAAATTAAAAAATGTTTAAAGTTAAATATAAACTACCCTACAATGTGTAAACTCAGCCTATTCCTTTATTTATTCTACTACTAGAGGCTCGATGCATGAAATTCATGCAAGGGGCTCGGCCCTCACAGCCCCAGCTTAGTCCAGAAGGTCGTCCAGAATGTCCTTTTGCTGTGGGGTGTAATTACATATTAGCTCTTTATTATACAGGATTTGCTTCTTAAAGAGTCAAGAACATTGTGATTTTGGTTGGCACAGTGTAAAAATGTTGTGTTTGTTGAAAATATACTATCAAAGATAGTGGTGCTATTGTACATTAACTTAATTTGTATTTATACAATAAATATAAAAAAAGGCATTATATCACAAGTACTATAACTTAGTAAAATTTCTCATTACATGTTTGGTAGAATTTGTGGTTGAAGCCACAGTTGTTGGAAGACAGTCTGTTTAAATGTACATAAATCTTTGCTCCTTTGAATTGTGTTAAATGACCGTGTTATGTAATTTATTTGGAGAGTCTGGACATGAGCTGCCTAGGACCAGAGGCTTCTCCCTTTCTCAGTCAGCCAGGGTATATTTTCTTACTCCTCTGTGGCAGGAGTTGCTGCTTCCCAGGCATCTCAAATTCTCTATATTCTGGACAGCTGAATTGTTTTTTTAAATATAGTTTTATCGATTTGAGAGAGAGAGAGAGAGAGAGTCTAAGAGGTGTGCAGAAGACAGCTAATCAATGATAGAGAGAATTATTGATCAGCTGCCTCCTGCACACCCCTACTGGGAATCAAGCCCACAATCCATGCCCTGACCAGGGATCGATCTGTGACCTCTTGGTTCATAGGTCGACACTCAACCACTGAGCCACACTGGCTAAGCCTGGATTTTTCTTAACAACTCCTAGAAACAGCTAACTGCTTAGTGCCCAAGAATTTTGTTAATCTTCTGACAGACAAGGTAGCTTGCTTATCTGCCATACAAGGAAGGAGAACAATGTATGGAAAGAGATTCTCTTCTAGCGAATATATGTCTCTTTGGGATGAAGGATGGATAAAGGATCTGTGCCTTCTATTACCCCTGACCCAGAAGTTTTCCCAATAATGCATGCTGTTCAAATCAAACAGTATGATATTGAGGAAATCACTCACGTTACTTCCATAACATTGATTTAAGGAATGATATAAACAAAATTACAGTAGAGGAGCTGTGGAAATATATTACCACATAAGTGGAATTCTGGGGCTTTGTAATGATAATAGCTGGGAATCATTTTGGTCTGGGTGAGGAAAATGTAAGGAGTTCTGGTATATGCTAATCTTTGGAGTTTCAAGCTCAAAGGTTGTCAAT
Organism: Pipistrellus kuhlii; assembly: GCF_014108245.1. Lineage (NCBI taxonomy): Eukaryota > Metazoa > Chordata > Mammalia > Chiroptera > Vespertilionidae > Pipistrellus > Pipistrellus kuhlii. The sequence goes on along the minus strand of NW_023425529.1, from coordinate 141,671,048 downwards.
ATTGCGCAATTGCGAATTGATGGAAAAGGGTCTGCCAATAATTGAGTAGCAAATACAAACAGCCTTACAGAAGAGTCAAAATGCCATTAGAAAAAGAAAGAACTAAAGTTCAAAACTCTTGGTGAGTTGTAAGGGACTTAATATTTACATTGAATGTTAAATATACAAGAAGAGAATTTACTGTAGAAATATAGCAAATGGAAAATTATACCAGCAGGATAATGATAAAGAGCAAGTCTGCCCTCAAGTCAAGTCACCAGTTCTGTTAATTTGTGCTTTTTCATATACCCTGACTAGCTTCAGTTTCCCTTGTCTTTGTGGTATATCTGTAACTATAGAGTTAGTAAAATAATATTTGGATCCTTAGTGTGGTGAGATTCCAGAGTCAAGAATCTGGTGGGTTATTGCAAAGAACTTTAAAGGGATTTGAGTCAACCAGATGCCTTGCTTCCCAAAGTGTAGTCTGCAAACCACCAGTATTATCTATTATTGCATCATCCAAATCCACCAAATGAAGCAGAATCCTAGGATTGGTTCTTGACCCAATCCATGTTACTAATAGGCTTCTCAGGTGATTCTCATGCATAATTAAATTGAAGAATTATATAGCTAAGGAGATGTTATTGATTGAACAGTTGACTAAACAGTTACATTTCTAAAGAGAGCTATGAGATATCAATCACAAATATTGTTAAATATAGGATTTAAAAAATCTGTTCCAAGTAGATAAGCATAGCTGTGCCTGGAGGTGACCTTCTGTTCTAAGATTTTATATATATACATACATATATATATTTTAATATATATATATTTTAATATATATATATATATGTATGTATGTATGTATATATGTATTTTTTTTCCTTTTGAAGCAGGATTAATCACCTCTCACTGAGTGGGTGTTCGTTCTAAGTATTTCAATTATTTCCCCCTTCCACATAATTTTGTTTATGAGTCATCAAAGCTAAGCAGCTTTAAAAACAAATTTCACTTGTTCTAATAAATGAACTTCAAGGATATACAATATCCTTGCTTTCAACCCAAGTTGCATTTCATTTTTAAAACCATCATTAATGCATGCCAGATGTGTAATTATTTGATAAAAGAACAAATAGATCCCAGTGCAGCCACAAGACTTTTTCCCTGTTGTTTGGACTTTATCTTTATCTGACCATATTACTCAAGATATAATTCTTGTTAATTGCATATATTTCAAAGGGATTATCTATTCACAGCTGGAGAACCGTGGGCATTTCTGCGGGTTTCTAGTATACCTGACTGGTTTGTCTAGGTAAAAGGAACTTTAAAGTGAACCCTGACAGAATTGTTGCAGAACATGAGAAGCTAAGGACGTGTGAAAAATAGGGAAAATATATTAGCAATGACAAAAATTATTGACTATTTCAATTTTTATTTTTACAGACATTTGTTTCCAAAACCAAACATCTTTCACATTCACTGATAAGCACAATGAAAACCAACCGCTGCTGTTCTATGGGAGTAATGCTTCAATCATTGCACCATTTAGTATAAAAACAGTACAGCAGGGCACTTACGGCTCTTTCCTTTTCCTATTTTCTATTTCTACTCTGCTTTCGAGATAAATTTAAACCAGCTCATGATCTTGGTTTAGGAATTAAGAGGAGAAAAATGGATTGTAATGTAATAAATATCCTTTAGGTTAGGACAACTAGAAAAAATTTGAAGCATAGCTGCTGTCAAAGATACTTTCATGATGGTAAACTCTTTAAATTGTCCACTAAGCATTAGAACGATTTTTTCACATTTTGCATTTATTCTTTGAGATGAAACATTGAATTGTAATTTAAATGAAGGTTTTGTAAAAAAAAATTATTCTTATTAATATTCTCTAGTTACTCTGCTTCTCAGATCGTGAATCAGAAATGAGGCAGACTGCCATGGCGGGGGAAATCCACCAGAAATAAGGCAGACCATCATGGAAAAAAGTCTCATATCGAAATACTTTCCCACAGTTGAGCTGAAATGAGACATTTTTGTTTATTAGTTGAGAGGAGGTCCTTCTTTTGAAATGCACAATGTACTGCTTGCTGATTCGCATTTGACAGTACCTTGGTCAGTACTGAAGGGATTCAATTTCATTCTAAATCAGTGTGACATACTAGTACAATTTTAAGCATTTCCTTTTTCTGTCTGAGGATTTTAATGTTGGGTTTTTATGTATTCTGGAAGAAGCTTAATTTTTTCACATGTGTGATAGACTGAAATTCTGGCCATCCATATCTCTAGTCCATAAATTTATGTATATTACCTTTGTTTTCACTTTGGGTTTTACATTTTATGTTTTCTTAATTGGATTTGGGACTCTTATCTCAAATAATTTTTTTTTCCTGTGTTCCATGTCATTATACAGTTGACAGAAAAAATATGCTGTATTATTAGAAAATGTCTGAGTAAAAAAACATTATTAAAGGAGGATGATTACGGATAATGTCAGATATAAATAATGTAAAATGTAGTGGTAGATGCAACCTATTTAAGTTTTAGATTTGCTTTATGCTCAAAAAAATATTTAGCTAGATTTTGGCATAAGTATAATGGTATTCTGAAAAATTTGGGACGTTCATGATGTAGATAATAAGTTCACATCCATTTTTGTAATTCCATCAATTCTGTGACTTTAGGCAATAAGCATTCTGATGTAGCACTTTACTCATTTGATTATATAGGAATTATCATAATAATATCTGTTTTTTAGACTTGTTGTAAGGAATATTTTATATTATCTATAAGGTCCCCAGAGGAGTTTCTAATGTATAATAAATGCTCATATCTATCTGTTATTGTGTGTTTGTTATTCAGTGATTAAGACATAGTGGTGTTTGTTGAATTGTGTACATCAAGACTATACAGTCAAGCCCTAACCCGCAGAACATGTAAATGTGCCCTTATTTGCAAATAGCATCTTTGAAGATATAATCAGGTCAGAATGAGTTCATAATGAACTATGGTGGTGGCTAATTCAATATGACTGATGTCCTTATTAAAGAGAGGGGTCACACAGACACAAAGGGGAAGAAATTCCTTGTGATGACAGAGGCAGGGGTTAGAGGGATGCATATACAAGCCACGCAACACTAAGTTTTTCTGGTAACTGCTGGAGGCTTGCAGAGTCATCGCACTGATCTGCTCTCACTGTTCCAGAAGAAGCCAACCATCTTCACACCTTAATTTTATACTTCTAACCACCAGAACTGTAAGATGATACATTTCTTTTAAGACAGCTAGCATGTGGTATTTTGTTGTGGTAGCACTAGGAAACTAAAACATAATATTAAAATTATACTAGTACTAGAGGCCCAGTGCACGAATCATACACAGGGGTGCGGGGGGGAGGGTGTCCCTCAGCCCAGCCTTCACCCTCTCCAATCTAGGACCGTTTGAGGGATGTTCCACTGCCTGTTTAGGCCCAGCCATCTTGTGTCCACATGGGGGCAGGACCTTTGACCATATGGGGGCAGCCATATTGTGCATTGGAGTGATGGTCAATCTGCATATTACTCTTTTATTAGATAGGATAGAGGCCTGGTGCATGGGTGGGGGCCAGCTGGTTTCCCCTGAAGGGTGTCCCGGATTAGGGTGGGGGTTCCCTTGGGGCATGGGGTGGCCTGAGTGAGGGGCCTGTGGTGGTTTGCAGGCCAGCCACACCCCCTGGTGACCCAAGTGGAGGCCCTGGTATCTGGGATTTACTTACCTTCTACAATTGAAACTTTGTAGCCTGGAGTGGAGTCAAGCCTCCTGCTTGCTCTGTGGCTGGCAGCCATTTCTATTGGGTTTTATGTATCTTCTATAATTGAAACTTTGTATCCTTGAGTGGAGGCCTAGGCTGGCAAGGGCAAGTGGAAAGCTTGGCTTCCTCTGTTGCCTGCTCTCTGTGGTTGTAGCCATCTTGGTTGGGTTTATTTGCATACTCGTTCTAATGCGCTGGTGGGTGTGGCTTGAGGGTGTAGCGGACTGATGGTTAATTTGCATATTACTCTTTTATTAGGTAGGACTAGAGGCTGGGTGAATGAAATTCATGCATGGAGGGAGGTGTCCTTCAGCACAGTCTGCACCCTTTCCAATCTTGGACCCCCTCAATGGATGTCCGATTGACAGTCATCACCCCCAACTGCCCTCTCATACTGGCCTGATCACTCCCTAACCACTCCCCTACCAGCCTGATCACTACCTCACTGCACCCTTCCAGCCTGATCACCCCCAACTGCCTTCCTCTGCAGGGCTCATTATCCCCAACTGCTTGCTCCCGCACCAGCCTAATAGCCCCTAAGTGTCTCTGTCTCACCACCTTGCCACCGTGGCTTTGTCTGGGAGGAAGCTGGATGTCTAGAAGATGTCTGGTCCACCCGATCTAATTATCATATTACCCTTTTATTAGTATAGATGTGCATTTACAAATGAATGAACAGCATTAATAAAATGTAATCAGGTGAAACTAAAGATGAGTTGCATTTTGAAAGCACAGCAAGAACAATCAGGTAGCAGACCCATCCACCACACCTATTGGTGGCTAGGACAGATACATACAGGTGGAGAGATGACAATGAAGAAAATAAATCAGATTCTCAGGTCTGGAGAGAGGACAACCATGAGGTGAATCATTAAAACAGGTGGGTAATCAAAAGGAAATGAAGCAGCTGTATGTTAATCAGATAACTTCAACCTGGGATTATTAACTAAGGAAGATCCAATAATAGGACTGTGGAATATATCAAAGTTTGGTACTCCAGTTTTGTAAAATACTAACAACTGTTATAACTTGAAATTGCATCATCATATAACTGATCATGGACTCACAAATCATTTCTTTATAATCATTTCTCTGATTCAATAATGAATGGCTTTAGAGATTGGGTAGGATAGGATAGTTGAAGAATAGGAATAAAGACTTTTAGTTAGGATGAAAATGGTGCAGTGCAGGTAATTTTGAAGCAATTTAGATACCTTATTTAATGCCACTCATTATCCTTTTAGGATTTTGTGTACCATTGCCACAGTCCTTTACAAACATTATTAAAATTCTAAATTTTGAATAATTACATATTCTCAAGCTCTCCTTATCTGTTTAATATTATGCATTTAGAATTTTGTGGTATTATAACTATTACTCAGATTTGAGATTTTCATTCAAATAAACTAGAGAAAAATCATATAAAGATTAGTCTAAATATACTAGAAATCAATTAGAAAAAATGAATGTTAATGGAAATAACTGCTAGTGGAGCAATAAAATGCACTGACTTGAAATTTTGTTTAAAGTCAAATGTTGGTCATATCTTTCTTATTCTATCACCATATCAGTATTTTCTTGTTAGTTACCTGAGTCATTCTATTTTCGGTTTCAATGAATAATCTTTTGTCTCAATTTAGCTTATTAGTAGACTAGATATAGTAGGTATCACCACCACAACAAAATAAACATGTTTAATTTCTGTTCTCTATATAAAATAACTTATTTCATCCCATCTTAATTTTTGCTCTTTGGGAAACAAAAAGGAATTGCAGAAAAATTCTTTTCCACATACCCTAAAGATGTCCTTCCATGCCATATAGATTCCACCAACCTCACATACAGATATTCACACACACACACACACACACACACACACACACACCAAAAAATCATAGAAATCCCAGTTGAACAGGTAATGTGATGTTCATGCATTATGTGATAATAAATTAGGTACAATATTGGGTTTTCTATATTTGTAGCAAAATAATACCCATTGTTTAAAGAAATTGGGCAATTTGTAATTTGTTCTAAAAACCTTTATAATAAGTGTATAGGATAAGAAACGTGTTTTAATAAGTAAAATTAAATTCACTATTAAGATAATTTTAACTTATTAATGAATTTTACATTTAGGCCCATTATACTTTTCAGTACCAATGGCAAAAATTCAAGCAATAATATATTTAGTCTGTACAAATATGAGCGAATTTCAGGGTTTCTTAATGAGAAATCAAGAAGTCATCCTTTAAACTTTAAGCTCCTCTGTCCTACTTAAAAATGTCAGCACTCTTTATATTTTAACTTTGTGAACTTGTAGATTTTCACTGTGTCTTTATAATGTCAACATAATTGGTGAAATATTGCACTTAAAAAGAAGCAAGACTTGCTTTAGAGTCAGTTTCAATTATTATCTTGAACTTATTATAAAAGAAATATTCACACTGTTTTCCACTGAACTTTTCACATTGCTAGTGATCATTCATAAAAGTAAGCATATCAATCAAATTTAGATATGTTCACTGCATTTATTCTTGTAAAACCTGTGATTTGTATTCAGAATATATTCTTCTTAATAATCATCTTCTAGTAAAGAATTCTCGCAGCTTTGTTATAGAGATTAGAATCATCCATAAAGAGAGAAGGAATTCAAAAGTAGTGATAACTCTCATGAGCACGAGGATGCTTTAGAGGTGGCTACACATAGGGATGCTGAGTAATTGCCAAATAGGCTAAAAATGGAACTTCTTTTGTTCCCCCTAACTCTAGACACCCTCCCCACCCCATACAGATTCCTCTCAGGAGACATTATATAGATTAGGCATTTGACAGAACACTTCTGATCAGTACATCTACATAGCTTGAAGGACCCAATGCTTAAGGGAAATGCAGGGTCTCTTGTTAAAAAATTGTTAAGCATTGCAAGATGCCAACAGCAGAACATTAAACCAAGTGTGGAGCCTTTGGCCTGGGAATCCATGTGACCCTGTTTGATCAGAAGAATTGAATGGCCATCAGAGTGGTTTCAGTCTTTATGACACTTAGCCCATTCTCACCTGCCGGTCCATAAGAGCAGGAAAAGCGTTTCACTGGCCCCTGTATTTCCTCATATCATTAATGCCATCAGACACACCCCTCCTTACAGCCTCTGTTTTCCCATGGAACACGTTGGAGAAGAAATCTTAACCATTTAGCTTTCTTACAAAACTAGCTCAACAAAATCGCTCCATTATTAAAGTTGAATCCTAACAGAAATACTTGGCATTCAATTAGAGCTTTATATGTGGTAGGCTCTGTTCAGAGGCATTATATGTATTAGCTCATTTAATCTTCAAAACCCTCTACCTTATTCCCATTTTGTAGGGAGTAAAACTGAGATGAAGAAGGGGACAGGTACATCATTCATGATTATACAGATGGTAAATAATAGAGCCTGAGTGAAAATCAAGGCATGATGCATCTGGAATCTATACTCTTAATTATGAGCTTATTTTATATTGACCCTTGGAGCATTTTATTCTTAATACTTTATTAACTATTTTATTGATGTGAGGCTTGTATGTAGAAAAGTATACACATCATAAGTGTATGGCTTGATGAATTAGCACAAACTGCAGCACAGGTCCAGCAGTCCCATTAGCCCCGTCAGAAACTATCAATTGCTAATCACTTCCCTTCTCCAGAAATAACTACTATTCCAAAGTCTATCCCTGTAAACACTTTTGCTTGTTATTTAAATTTATATAAGTTAAATTATTTTGTTGGGATTATATCTTCAGGTATCTGCCTCATACTATTTTGCTTATGACATTCATCCATTGTGTTTGTGTAACAGTAAATTATTATTATTTTTAACATTTTTTAACATTTTTTTATTATTGATTATGGTATCTTAAATTATTTTGTTGGAACTATATCTTCAGGTATCTGCCTCACACTATCATGCTTGTGACATTCATCCATTGTGTTTGTGTAATAGTTGTGAAATCATCTTTATTGTTGTATTCCTCTTCAATGCTATATTTATGTATTTAATCTAATCGCAGGCATTTAGGGTTTTTCCAGTTGATTTTTTTAAATCATAAATGATTCTGCTATGAATATTCTTGTACATGTTTTGTTGCCCAGAGATTAAGATTATTGATTGACAGTTTATGTGTCTGTTCAATTTCAGTATATTGTATATTGCCATATGGTTTCCAAAATTTTCAAAACAAATTTTACTTCTACCAGTAGTCAGTTTTTAAGTTCAACTCTTTTTATACGTAAATAACAATATTCTCCAGTTTTTACTTTGGATTCCCTTGATGAATAACTGGTTTGAGCATATTTCACATGTTTTTTTGGCCACTTGAATAACATCATTTGTAAAGTGCTTGTTCATGTATTGTTGTTTTCCCCCCCTTTTTGTAGTTATTTGTCTTGTTATTTATACATAGGGCTTCTTTATGCTCTATAAATGTGACACCTATGTTAGGTAGTTATAAACTTTGTAACTATATTCCCTCTGTGGTTCATATTCACTTTCTTAATATTGCCTACTGATAAACAGAGGTTCCTAACTTTATGTATAAAAATAATTTATTTATGGTTAGTGTTTGAATAAACATTTAAAAATATTTTCCTAATTCTCAAATGTATTTCTTTAAAAAGGCTTTTTTTCTTTTAACTTTTATATATGTAATCCTATTTAATTTAATATTATATGGTATTAGTAGAGTGAATATTCACTTTATATATTTAATTGATTCAGAGTATTTAATTGAAAAGGTGAAATAAGCCAGTAAGAGAAAGATGAGTGTGACATGATCTCAGTCATATGTGGAATCTAAAGAACAAAATAAACTGATGAATAAAATAGATCCATAGAAGCATGGAACTAACAAATTTCAGAGGAAAGGTGGGGATGGGGATGAGAGGGGAACGATTAACAGGGGAACGTATATGCCTATGTACTTAACCCACAGACACAGATAATAGAGTGGTGAAGGCCTGGGAGGGGCAGGTAGGGTGTAGAAACAATCAGTGGAGGAGAAAACAACACACAAACAAACAAAGGGGATATCTGTAATCCTTTCAACAATAAAGAAAAAATTTTTAAAAGGTGGATCTCTCTTTACTCCTTTATAGTGACATTTTTATTATAAACTAGAGGCCTATTGCAGGAAGATTCCTGCTGCTGTCACTGCCCTACTTGCTTCCTCCTTTCTCCCTGCCCCGTCTGCTTTTCTCCATCTCCATTGCCTGGCTTGCTTCTGTCCCTTCTCTGCTGCCCCACTTGCTTGCTTCTCCGCAGCTTTGCTCAGCATTTGGCTTCTTTCTAAGCTGTCTTCAGTCTTGCTCTGGCCTGGATTTGCAAATTAATCACCATCTTGGTTGGGTTAATTTGCATACTCACCCTAATTGACTGATGGGTGTGGCTTGAGGGTGTAGCAAAGGTGAGGTCAATTTGCATGTTTCTATTTATTAGGTAGGATTATAAGTCTATATATCTATCTTCAGTTCCACAGTTCCAATGATCTACATTTCCAACCTTGCATTACCATCACTCTAATTTAAACACCCTATTTTCTGATAAGTCAAGATAAGTAAGACATTTGTGTACCTACTTTTATTTCTGGAATGGCTTGGCTATTCCTAGGACTTTTCTTCTCGATACTGTATACATTTTAGAATTGACTTCAACTTTTATGAAAAATTTTCTGAAATGGTATATGTGTCTGATACTGAATCTTACTACGGTAAGAAATTTTCTAATTATTTGAATCTTTAGAGTATTTCAATGATTTTCTTCACAAAATAAGTGCATACCTCAAGATGGATTTGTAATGAACATGGTAATATAAATCCTTCACCGTATCTTTTTTTTCAGGTTTTCTTTTCTATCCTGTTTCTTGGCATTTTGTGGTACATTAATCAATTTCCCACTCTGCTCTCCTTCATAAAAATAATGTTTTGGACACCTTTATTGGATTCTAATGAATCTCTGCTTACCATGTATGCTAAGCCAGATCAAATTGGTTGATGATAATTTTTACAATATTGAGCATTCAAATACACAAACATATTATACACCTCAATTTTTCTAGGTATTTTATATTTTATCTCAATGTTATAATGCTGTTTTGTGTCTTTAAAGACCTGGCATACCTTTCAGAACTACTTTTAAGTGATTAAAGTTCTTTAATATATTTAAATATATTTTACATATCTTCATTTCTAATGTTTTGTGACTGCAATATAGAAACAAAGTTGGTTTTATACTGATCTTTATCTAATGATCCTGATAATTTTATTTATTATATGTTTAAGTGTCTGTAACTCTTATATATTTTGTATATACACAGTAATGTTATCCTATATAATAAAAGCTTAATATGCTAAGTGTCTGGTCATCTGGTTTTTCTTTCAACCAATCAAAGCATACTATGCTAATGATATGCTAAGGCTGCTCAACCACTCATTATGATGTGCTTTGACCACTAGGGGGAAGATGCTCCAAACAGTAGGTTAGCTTGCTGCTGGGGTCCAGACAATTGGGACTGAGTGAGACAGGTCAGAAGTGCCCTGGAATCGTCCTGCGGTCCCTCCCTGACTGACCAACTTCCCGCATCCTTCCCCTGCCTTGATCGTGCACCAGTGAGGTCTCTCAGCCTGGCCTGCACCCTCTCACAATCCAGAACCCCCTGAGCGAAGTTGGAGAGCTGCTTTTGGCCTGATCTCACTCAACACAGTGGTCAGTGAGCCCTCACAGGGGGAGCGCTGCTCAGTCAGAAGCTGGGCTCTCATCTGGCTAGTGCAGCAGTGGCAGGAGCTTCTCCTGCCTCCACCGCAGCACCAAGCCATCAGTCATACATCCCCCAAAGGGTCTCACACCACGATAGGGCACAGGCCGAGCTCAGGGACCCCTCCCAAAGTGCACAAATTCTGTGCACCTGGCCTCTAGTCTGTAATAATAAATGCATAATATGAAAATCTACTGAATGACCATCTGGATGACCTTCTGGCTGACTACATTATGACACACACTGACACCAGGCCAGCAAAGGCGGGTGCAATACGATTGGGGGCCTGCTATTGCCCCACTATCACCCCTCCGAGGGAGGCCCAGGCCACCCCCTGAGGGATGATCAATGGTGGGGCTCTGTGAGTGATCGCCCCAAAGAGGAAAGCCCAGGCTACCACACCAGTGCTGCTGCGGCAGGTGGGCAGGGCCTGTCTCTGCAGAACCATCAATTGTGGAGCCCAGGACAGCCAAGCGATCGCACCCCATGCCTGTCACCCACAGGGGGAGGCGACCGCTGGCAGGGTAGAGGACAGTGCTGCACAGATCCCAAGCAGTGGTAGCTACGGGGCAGGGCCAGCTGTCTGTAGCCAGGGGAAGGAAAACCCCGATAGGCCCTGATCACTGGCCAGGCCTCAGATAATCAGGCCTGAGGTTTTCCTGATTGTGAAAGGGTCCAGCTCAGGCTGAGGGGCACGCCTATCTCCCCATGCACGAGTATCCTGCACTGGGCCTCCAGTATGTAAATAAATATATTTTTAACTTATTTTTTACAGTGTTTTTGCCCTGCATTTTTCCTTGTCAATGTACAGGCTAGACTCTCTAGTAAAACAATGCGTAGAACAGGAGGTATCTTTATTATTTCCAGTCCCACCCAGAATTTTAAAAATTTTTTTGTAGGTGGGAGTTAACAAAAGTTTACCTGTTAAGGGACAGATACATGCATTTTTATCTTTAGGGCTCACAGTCTCTGACACTACTAAAACCTCTGACAATGAAGAAAAATAAAAACAGAGGTAATACACAAATAAAAAGCATTTTTTTTCCTACCTTAATATTTTCATTTTATAATAAAAAGTCCTTAAATTTGTCCTTTGGGCCATAGTTTTCCGAATGTTTTTTAGAATAAAGAGGTTCCTTTGTGTTAACTTTTCCTTGTTTTGTACCATAAATGTATGCAATATTATAAACTGGGGTTTTTGGACTCTTGTGATATAAGTCTCATCTTCATTATTCTGTTAATTTTGTGAATTGTAGTGACTGGTTTTCATATGTTAAACAATTGTGCATACCTGGCATATGATTCAATTGCATGTAATGTATTATTTTCTTTTAAAAAATCTATTGCTAGATTTAACTTTTTAGAATCTATTTTATTAGATTTTTGTTTAGTTTTTTTTTCCAGTTGCAATGTGCTGTAACTTATCTTCCTTGTAATACTTTGTTTTACTTTTCTCTCAAAAAAATATTGGCCATACTAATTAAGTATGGGAGCATTTTATCTTATTCAAATACCTGGCAAATATCTAAGAGTGTATTTGTTATTTATCCCTTAATTATTTGGTATTTCTTTCATGGTGTAGTCAAATGGGTACAATAGTTTCAGCACTTTTCAGAATTTTTTGGTTATTTTGTCTTGTGTCAGTTGCACTGGTTTTTCAAGGATTTTTTTTTCTTGTTTCTTAAAAGTTATCAATTTTGTTGTCAAATACTTTTTTTTTTAATAAAATCATCCTTTAAACAAAAGTCTGCAGCATATATGATTATGCCCTGATTTTTATTCTATTTCTTATATATATATTTTCTTACTATTTTCCTCTCTTTTTATTTTGTTACCACTTACTAGATTTTTCCAATGTATTAGTCTTTTCAAACACTAAATTTTGTCTGTTTGGCTACTCTCTATGTCTATTTATTTTCTATTTCACTAATTTATTATAGTTATTATTCCCTCTTACATTTATTTGTGCATGTTTTCTAAAAAATTAAAACAAATCTTATTAATAGAAAAAAATGTTCTCTCAGATGATGCAATTATCACACATAATATACTATTTTAACCTCTTAGTGTGAGTTAAGTTCACATATACATTGGAATGTCTTCTTTTTCCTTTCTTCTTCTACTTTTTTTTTAATGTGTGTTTTTACTGATTTCAGAGATAAAGGGAGAGAGAGAGAGAGAGATAAAAACATCAGTGACGAGAGAAAATCATTGATCATCTGCCTCCTACACTGAGGATGGAGCCTGCAACCCCGGCATGCGCCCTGATAGGGAATGGAACGGTGACCTCCTGGTTCATAGGTCGACCTTCAACCACTGAGCCATGCCAGCTGGACCCTTTAGTCTTTTCTTATTTTTCATTTTGTTGTACTGACTATCTGGATTTATTCTACCAAATCTCACTTCACTTATCAGTCTATGCCCTTTTACTAGTGAACTTAACGCAAATATGTATCATGCTTAAACCATCACTAATATGTAAAATATAAAAAATAATATTTTCAACCTACAAATGATTTAGTTTATCTAATAATTTATTATTTCTATCAGACATACCCAACATGAAGGCAGAAGATAGGACAGTCCAAATTAAGCAGCCCAAAGGGGCAAATGCTGAGGGCACAGACAAGGTAGAGAGGTTGAAGTGTGAAGTACATACAGGGGTACTTGGTCTGAGGATCTGGCTGAGAGGGAAAATGGTTCTTCACCAGTACTAATTTCTACATTGTAATTTGGAATGGTAGCAACTCAGAAACTAGATATTCACTCATTTACAGGTATTGGTTTTATTATTTTAATTTATCTTTATTTGTGAAGTATAACAGATGTCCCGGTCCCCCCGCCCCCCTTCCTCCAACCTGCACTTTCCCATCCCCAGGCCTTCACCACAATATTGTCTATGTGCATGGGTTATACATATTTGCATATAAATTCTTTGGTTAATCTTCCCCCTTCCCTCTGAGATTCATCAATCTGTTCCATACTTCAATGTTTCTGCATCTATTTTGTTCATCATTTTATTTTGTTTATTAGATTCTACATCTCAGTGAAGTTACATGATACTTGTCTTTCTCTGATTGGCTCTATTCACTTAGCAAAATATTCTCCAGGTTCCTTCTTGCTGTATCAAATGGTAAGTGATTCTTCTTTTTAAGAGCTACATAGTGTTCCATGATATAAATGTATTACAACTTTTTTATACACTGATCTACTAATGGGCACTTGGGCTATGTCCATATCTTAGCTATTGTAAATAACACTGTTAGAACACAGGGATTTATAAATTCTTTCTAAATGGTGTTTCAGGACAAAAAGCTTCTGCACAGCAGAAGAAACTATCAACAAAACAAAAAGGGAACCCACTGTATGGGAGAACATATTTGCCAATGATACATCTGATAAGGGGCTAATTTCCAAAAGATATGAAATACTCATACAACTCAACAAAAGGAAGACAAACAACCCAATTAAAAATGGGCAGAAGATCTAAATACATACAATGCAGTCAGGACAGTCTCTTCAATGAATGGTGTTGGAAAAATTGGACAGACACCTGCAAAAAAAATGAAACTAGACCACCAACTTTCACCATAGATAAGAATAAACTCAAAATGGATAAAGGACTTAAACAAACATAAGAAGGAAAACCATAAAAATATTAGAGGAATCCATAGGCAGCAAAATCTCAGACATATGCTAAAGCAATATCTTCACTGGTACAGATCCGAGGGCAATGGAAACTAAGGAGAAAATAAATAAATGGGACCACATCAAAATAAGAAATTTCTTCACAGCAAAAGAAGCCATCAATAAAACAAGAAGAAAGCCCACTGCATGGGAGAACATATTTGCCAATGTTATGTCTGATAAAGGTTTAATCTCCAAAATTTATAGGGAACTCATACAACTTAACAAAAAGAAGATCAACAATTCAATCAAAAAATGGGCCAAGGATCTAAATAGACACTTTTTGAAAGAGGGCATACAGAAGGCTGAGAGACATATGAAAACATGCTCAAAATCACTAATCATCCAAGAGATACAAATCAAAACAACAATGCAGTACTATCTCACACCTGTCAGAATGGCTATCATCAACAAATCAACAAATGATAAGTGCTGGCGAGGAAGCAGAGAAAAAGGAATCATTGAGCACTCCTGATGGGAATACAGACTGGTGCAGCCACTGTGAGAACAGTATGGAGTTTCCTAAAAAATAAAAATGGAACAGCCATTATAAAGATTGACTATCAATGATATTTTTTAGATAAATGGTACTTAAAATATTAAATATTCAATTTTCTATTTTAACTTTATGGAGAATTTGAATTTTAGCTATTTATTAACATAATCATTTTTCCTGCATAAGATACATATATTAAGTCATGCTTACATAAGCTAAAGTTGAATTGATAAAAGGCAGTCATGATATCAATTTCTTAAAAATTACATTTTTTTTCTACAAGAATTTCTCTCCATCATTTTCATCCCATTGGTATTAAGAATATCACGACTCAAATATGCTCATTAGTTATGAATATTTGTTTACTTGTTTTGTAACGAGCCAATGATTAATAATGAAAAGCATACTGTCAATTTATTTTTGTGCTAATATGAAGAAGGAAATAATAAAAGAAACAAAATCAACTGCTTATCTCCCTGAAAAAACTTCTGTTTCATACAAAAACTCAAGAGAAACATAAATCAAATAGAGATGAATGAAACAATAATATTCATTATATAAAACAGTTGTACATTTTTGCCTATCTTAAAATTTAATTCAATTCATAAGCATATGGTAAGCATCAATTTCACATGAAGCTATATGATAGATGTATAATATTGCAAAAAACAAAAAATGGTCTGTGTATGCTCAGCAAGAATATATTCACCAAAAGCTCAACTGAGGTGGGAAACAATATTTAAAATAATCAAAGACAGCCGGGACCGGTTTAGCTCAATGGATAGAGCGTCGGCTTGGGGACTGAGGGGACCCGGGTTCGATTCCAGTCAAGGGCATGTACCTTGGTTGAGGGCATATCCCCAGTAGGGGGTGTGCAAGAGGCAACTGATCGATGACACTCTCTCATCGATGTTTCTAACTCTCTATCTCTCTCCCTTCCTCTCTGTACAAAATCAATAAAATATATTTAAAATAAAATAAAATAAAATAAAATAAAATAATCAAAGACAATTTCCTGGAAAAAGTAAAACTAGAGTTGGACTCAGATGATGTAAAAAAAAAAAGTGGGTTAAATGGGCAGATGTGCTGATAGCTAGTTAGCACATGAATGAAACAGATTTGAAATTGGAATAGATAAATTTCTATGCATCATTGGAAAATAGAAATTATTAGGTTTTTATAAAGGCAGTCTTACGGTAGATGAACACTGGTAATAAAGATGTTCAAGATAGAGGAAGGTATTTCTGTGGCCTTACTAGATACTTTCAGACTGAAATGATAGCTTTTGGGTACTTTCCTTACTCCATGCAATTTAGAGTTTAAATAAATACATATTTTTGTATATTAATACTACATATATACATCATTTGAAAATATATTTTTAATACAATTTAGATTGAGGTTAAGTAAACTCATCAAACCAAAAGAATCATTCAGCATAGTCTTCAATTTTGATAATGCACATAAAAGCAAGTATCATATATACATAAGTAGTAGGAAATATTTTTTAAAGAAGAACAACTTTTAAAATGGTCAATAATTCTTAAACTTTGTGTGATGAAGGTGAGGCTTCCAAAGTAAGTGGGGGAAAAATAGCAGCAACAACAAAAACAATAAAAGTCTTGAGACATACATTTTCTAGATGAGCACAGCATAATCTGCAGTAACATTCCTCAGAAGAGTCAGGTTGAGGATATTTTTTTCTGGACTCCCTGAAAAATATGGGGATGCAGTTCATTTAATCACCAGAAGAAAAAGAAAACCCTACAGAATTAATAGCTTGGAGATAATTCTAGTTGAAACAGGAAGCCAATATAAGTCTGCCAAGATAGGACTAATATGTTGTTTCCTCACAGTGAAAGTTAAATTATGATCCAACAAGTTCTAGACATGCTGTAATTCGAAGATAGCCTTATCAAAAAAGCCATAAAACTAAATAGTACAGTAAATGGTTGTTACAGCAACTTTATGCAAAATAAATGAATGAGACATCCAAAAAAGCAAGCAAAGGTATGATATAATTCAGAAAGCATTAAATCCATATAAATTTTCTAAAATCTTATTAAAATATAAATGCTTGCACCCTTCTTTTGGAAATGTCAGGTGATTAACAGCTTAAAGGTACATGTTAAAGATGCAAAGTGAAACAAGTTTTTTGTTTGCAAGATGGAGACCTCTCATCAAGAGTAAAATAAAAGATGATCTCTCTGCTCAGCTATAAATCTGAATATTAAACATTAGCAAAACCATTTAAGACACATAACTCTTAAAAATCAAATCTTCTAAAACAATTTTCCTTTTACTTTCTTCTACTTTTCTTCCTCTGCTTCCCTCTTTCCCTCCTTATTCCTGATTTCTTTATTTTTACTTAGACTCTAATATTTCAAAAAAATTATTTATATATCCCACTGCAATTAAACAAGTAGAATAGTATTGTCGCTGTTTCCAAGTAAGGAGCATGAACTCTAATAATATCCTAGTTTGGTACAAAATTTTAGTTCCAATAAGTCTTCCTACTTTTTTCAAAGACATAAAGGTAAATATTTTACTGTGCTTTCTTGGATAGTACCAAAGTGTTTCCAAGACGATTATATAGTGGTTTGACAGCATGATAGTAGAATTGGTTTATTCATGAGTGAATAATTAATAATAAAATTTAAATGACTTAGTCTGAAAAAGATTGAAACCTCCATTGAAAACATTCAGTATGATCCACTGAAATTGTAAGACTTACAAAAATTGACTGACATAACAAGACATAAAAATATCTATGATTTTTTTAATCTCACACAAGCGTTTGTGGATTTATTTGTTCTTTTCTCATTCTGTTCATGTTTTTACTCTACAAGTATGAAGTATTTTGTGTCTAACCTAGCTAAGTACCTTCATAAAATCCACCATTCTCTTACTCTTATACTAGAAGTCTATGTTTCTTTGGAGAAATGAAGAACCCAAATTAATGGTTTCTCAGGCTTTCATGAAATAATGAATGGAAATAAAAATACTTGTGACAGATTAGATGTAAGTAGAGTGTACTGTTGGGGTTTTCAGAAAACCTATTGTTATTTCCTCCTGATTGAAAGGTAGGAAGTCAGCTGGCATTCACATTTTGTCTTTATGAGATCCTGGACTGCTCTGTGAGTACCTCCATGCCAAAGTAGGCACAATAGAAAAATAATAGCTACAGATGCGGAGAAGACATCACCAAGCTACATTGTCATTCTTGGATTATTCACTACCAGGACATGGTTGTTCTTATATGAGATAAAGAAACCCCTTTGATAAATCAATGTGCCTGCCCCAGAAATTTGATATTGGTATATTGGCACCCTAAATGTTCCACTCCTAAAAAGGTTTAATCATATTAAAGAGAACAAAATACTTTCTATCCTTTAATTTTGTTCTAAATGACATCTGTAGCATAAAAATAAGTCAAAATTTGTTCCATAATGCTATATTTATAAATAATATAATAATACCTATATATGCTATATAGACTTCACTACTTCTAGATTTTCTGTAATTCTACCAGAGCCTAAATAGAAAGAAAATGGTTAAAACATAGATTTAGTACGTAGATAAGTTCATTCATGAGATAATCAATTTTCTTCTGGAAAGTTTGCTGCTATGTATGTGATGTTGGTAAAAATCTGATGAAAATATAGTGGAGCCTCCATATCCATGGGTTCCTCATCTTCAAATTCCAACAGTGAGGCAAAAACAGTATTCTTGATCTGAGATTCAGCATCCTAAGGTGGGGAGGGCCGACTGTACATTTTTTACCATACCTTTATATAATGAATTTGAGAACTCACTGATTTGGGTATCAGTGGGGTTACTGGAAGCAATCCCCAACAAGTACTGAGGGATGACTGTGTCTATGCATGATTGAAGCATCCCAGAGTGTCAGACCAAACAGTTTAATGGATTCGAGTACTTTCACTTCAATTTGCTTCTCAGTTTTGAATCATGTTTGCATACTCACACTCCTTTTTGATCAGGTCATTATAAGAAATGCATTTATACTTTGTTACATTACTATGTTTAATTTACCAATGGGAAAAAAAATTTAGAGGTAAGTGAACTGGAAATATTTAAGCTGAAATCTGTAAGGCTTGAAATTACTATAATCAGCCAAAACCGGTTTGGCTCAGTGGATAGACCGTCAGTATGCAGACTGAAAGGTCCCAGGTTCGATTCTGGTCAAGGGCATGTGCCTTGGTTGCAGGCATATCCCCGGTGGGGGGTGTGCAGGAGGCAGCTGATAGATTTTTCTCTCTCATCGATGTTTCTAGCTCTCTATCCCTCTCTCTTTCTGTAAAGAAATCAATAAAATATATTAAAAAAAAAGAAATTATAATGAAGTCTCCATAGAAACTTAAATAGATTTAAAATTTCTCAAACTTTCCCAAGGTAAGCTCAAGCAAATATTAAGAAGATCATACATTATTATTGTAAATACCAACTTGAGGTGGTAATATTATATTATTGTGGTGTTTGGATACTCTTAAATTCCGGCAATATTTTCTTTGATCTCTATGTTCCTTAGAGATATATATTATTTATGCATCTCATATTAAAAGTTAAAAAGAAACTTAAGAAAAAAATGAGAATAAATAACAAAGGAGATTTAAAAATTAATTTTACACCAGAAACCATACGTCTGATGCAAAAAACAAACAATGATCATACTAAAAGTATTTCAAAGTAAAAAAGAAAAAACAACAACTTATATGTAAAGTGCCTTTAGAACAGAATGTGACATGGACTATATATAGCAAGGCCATTCTGATAGAGTTTATACCACGGCAAGTCGTTTCCTATTATTTATAAAACCAATTACATGCTGATTCCAAAATCACATTTCACAGCTTGCCTTGTCAGATTACCACATGATTAAGACTGGCAATGATTCTTTTCTTTCTTCCTAATCAAATAGTCTAGCCATTTTCCAAGGTCAGATGAGTGTGAAAACATGAAGATCGCTGTGTTGGCAGGGTCGGCTTCATGCTTTTGTCATAACTGCTCTTCCACACGAGGCAACTATGACCTCCATTTTATTGCTTTCTGCTGACTCCTACTTTACTCCTGCCCTCAGCACCCACAAATCTGTTGTGATGATTATAGAACTTTTTTTAGGAACAGTCTCAGAGTATCAGGTTTAAAAAAAGATGCTCTGCCAATTACTCCTACAAGCAGCATCTGCACTACTGAGGAGTTCTTTGACAGACAAAAAGCAGGATCTGGACTCAAATTGCCTAGATTCAAAATGTTGTTCCTCTCTGGCTGTGTGATCTTGTTCAATGTCCCAGATGCCTCTATACTTCACACCTTTCACTATAAATTGCAACGATCATGCTTACCTTATAGGTTGTGGTAATAATTGAATCATGTGCATAAAACTAAAACTAAAATCACAATTGTGGTTCTTACATGTTAATCATATTGTTATTTTACTAATCATTTGAGAACTATTATCTATACTAATAAAAGGGTAATATGCTAATTAGAACAGATCCACCAGATGTCTTCCGGATGTCCGAATTCCTTCCAGACAAAGCCAACGTGGTGGGGGCCAAGGAAGAGGCAGGGGGTGAAATCAGGCAGGCAGACAGAGTTGGTTAGGGGCAACCAGGCCACCAGGGGTGCTGTTAGGGACAATCAGGCCAGCAGACAGAGGTGATTAGGGGCAATCAGGCAGGCATGCAAAGTGGTTAGAGTCGACCATGCAGATAAGCAGGTGAATTGTTAGGCTGCAGGGATTGAGCCATAATCAGCAGTTAGACATCCTACTAGGGTTCCCCCGCTGGTCTGTTGCCTCTTTCTACATTCTTTGCTGACTTGGTCACCTCTCAAGATTCCCGCGGGCCCCCCCCCCTTCCCCCGCAGGCCCAGTTGCCTCACACAGCCTGCTTGTTCAGTCATTTGGTCATCCCTCGCTAACCCCCCTGCCAGCCTGGTCACAGGCAGCCATTCTGTGAGGGTGTGACAGTCAATTTGCATATTACCTGTTTATTATATAGGATAATATAGATGTAATAGGATATGCTAATGATATTAATATTATTATTTAGAAACATGGAAAAGGTGGAGCTGACATTTAAGTAGTGTAGCAGCTTATTGTTTGACTGAAATTGTGATGCAAGATGGAATATAAAATAAATGCATGAACACAGAAGTACACATTATCGTAAAGAGTAATGAAAGAAATTTTAAGAATAAAAGAGGCAGTTAGGGAGTTTTAGGAATAAAGAGGGTCCATGGGGGAAGAATGCATAGGTGAGGGTGTGGAGCTGCCAGAAGGCACACATTCACAGAGAATAAAAAAGGTACCATAGGATAAGGGGAGAGGAAGACATCCATTCACAGAAGATAAGGAAAAGTCGCAGAGTGTGGGGATAAAAGGAAACAAACTTTAACAGACGATAGAGAAGTGTGGGCAAATGGCAGAAAAAGGAAAACAGATTTTCAGAAGAGAGAGAGAAATGTTACAAGATAAGGAGGAGAGAAAAAGGGAGCACCACACGGGTTTTGGGCTTTGAAGCTGATAATCTGCAAAAAGAGGGACCAATTATTATAGAAGAGCCAAGTGGGGAAGGTATCCAATTAGAAGGAAGCCTGGAGAGACAAAGAACTACAGCCTTTATAAGCCTTAAAAAAGGGGGTTTGGGGAGTTACCCCCTTGAGCCCCCTCCCTATATGTGGGGAGTTTGGGGAGTTACCCCCTTGAGCCCCCTCCCTATATATTTGCTTCCAATAAATTTTTATTCTTTTCACCTACCACATTTTGTCCGTGGCTTCACTCTTCAAATTCATCTGGACAAGGATCCTGGAAAGAAATCACCCTTGCATTCTGCTCAGGGAAACAACCCAAATCAGTGACATGGGGGGGGGGGGGGGGGGAAAAAAAGAGTAATAGCTTTTAATTGTATTCTAGGTTGCAATACCTCTCCCTCCAATGTAATTGTGGATATATTCTTTTATGCCTAAGAGCTTCTATTTAATTAACTTGAGGAACATATAACTTACCTTGTGTTTTGTGATGTAATAAGAACCCCATAAATTTTATGCTATAATAACATTTTCCTGGTACTTTTTCATTATCTTGTATACTGGCCTTGTATTGCCTATATATTCTTCCCCCAGCCTCAAGACATCTGGTGCTAACTCTTTTTTATTATTATTATTCTATCGTTTAT
Organism: Pipistrellus kuhlii; assembly: GCF_014108245.1. Lineage (NCBI taxonomy): Eukaryota > Metazoa > Chordata > Mammalia > Chiroptera > Vespertilionidae > Pipistrellus > Pipistrellus kuhlii. The sequence goes on along the minus strand of NW_023425529.1, from coordinate 141,649,112 downwards.
TTTACCATCTTCACAATAAAAAAATTTGGAGGGGGGCAAACTTTTTATTTTTTGTATATAAGTATTTATTTTATTGTTGAAAGTATTACAGATATCTCCCATCCCCCCTCCACTTTACCCTCCTCCTCCTCCCCACCCTATCTTCCAGATCTTCATCATCCTATTGCTCTTGTCCATGGGCTCTGTGTATAAAAATATAAGTTCTTTAGGTAGCTGGTGCTAACTCTTTAAGCTGTTTTTCTTTAGTTACTTAATTTATACTAGAGGCCCAGTGCATGAAATTCAAATATGAGGGGGTGGGGAGCCTCAGCCTGGCCTGCACCCTCTTGTAATTCGGGACCTCTCAGGGGATGTCCAATTGCTGGTTTAGTTCCAATCCCAAAGGACATCCCTCTTGCAATTTGGGACTTCTGGCTCCTAATCGCTCATCTGCCTGCCTTCCTGATCGCCCCTAACCCCTCTGCCTACCTGCCAGATAGCCCCTAACCAACTCTGCCTTGGCTCCTAATATCATGGCTTGGTCTGGAAGGACACCCAGAATAACGTCTGGAAAGTCATTTGACTGTCGGGTCTAATTAGCATATTAGACTTTTATTATTATAGATTACAATTGATAATGTACACATCTCCTCTAATTGACTACAATATTTTTTTTATCTCATAACAATTTATGTTTAAATTATTTTTATAGTATTTTACTTAAGAATATTAGGGGTCAAGTGCACAAGTTCATGCACCTTGAAAGGAATTGTGGGCTGTGAGGCTGCAGTGGTCACAGGTGCAAGTCTCTGCCCATCCTCTATGCCCCCTCCCACCGTGACCCCCAGACTCTTGTTTGCTGGCAGCCCTGCTCTCATCACTGCTCTCACATGCTGACAGTGGCAGCTCCACTAGCACCCACTGAGGGCGCTGAGCAATTAGGGCCACCACCAGCAGCAGGTGCGAGCAGCTTTTGCTGTAGGCCCTGATCATCCCTCAAAAGCAGGGGGAAATGGAGAAGCTCTCAGAGGCGATCAGGGCTGGCAGCCGCTGCTCGCACCCACTGACAGCACCCAATGATCAGGATTGGTCCTGGGTGCCAGCAGCGGGTGTGAGTGGTGTCTCATGCCCTGGCTGCAGGTGTGAGCAGCGGCTCCAGCTCCATCAGAGGCTCACCCCAATGACAGCAATCAGCTCCCTTCCTTGGTCTGGCGCCCCCACTCACCTGCTCCATCATCCCTCTGAGGCCAATGCCTAACATACTGCTTGCATGCCCCCTGGTGGTCAATGCACGTTGCAGTGACCCCTTCTTTGGTTGTTCAGTTGTTCTGCCATTCAGTCTATTTGCATATGAGGGTTTTCTATATAGAGATATTTTTACTCTGATAAAACAAGACTTTTAAATATACACTTGATAGGGGGAAGGATACTAAAATGTAATCATACATATTGATTATGTTCCAGGAATTTTAAAGTCACCATCTCATTTAAATTCTTAGACAAGTATTTATAAAGTTTTTAGAAATTGATAAATAGCAAAATGCAATTTGTTTAATCCCTTTAATAAACAAGTAATTATTAAATATAATTTTTATGGAAACAATACCTTTATTAGTTTAGCATGTTGTATTCTAATTTGATTATGCACTCTTCAGAAAGATTGTATGGAAGATATAATTAAGAAAATGGACATAGCAACAATGTTTAGATGTATTGGAGAAAATGTAGTCCTCTTGACATAGCAAAACGATTTTAGGAACATTTCACCACCAACATCTGTGTACACTGTTGACTGGTGAAATAAAATCAGGGACATATGAAAGGATTTCAGGTGTAAAGAAACGCTGTCCTTAAAACCCTGAGCCTTTTAGTGACTTCCCAAAAAGCATTAACTTATTATCCATTTCTTTAAAAATAAGGCGAAAATGTACTGTTCACTGAAATCACTTTGATTATTAAAAAGCAAGATTGTTTAAAGCTTTTTCACATCACATAAATAGAGTCATTCTCCCAGAGAGAATGCCTCATATAATCGAGTATTTAAATGATCTAAATTTATGTGTACCATATGCTCTGGGCCTGCTTTACAGTCAAGGCTGAAAATTATTGCAGCAAAGGGGGTGATTTGTGATCAAAGGGTGCAGCCTCAACCAGCTTAAGGAAAGGAGTACATCTGGTGAGGACCAGACTGAGTGAGTTGAGACACCTGCATGTGCAGGAATTGAAACGACTGCCATTGGAAGACATTGAAAAGGGACATTTCCTCTAGCTTTCTCAAGGATTCTGGAATCTTGTGCCTTACTCCTGCCACCTTCTGGTACCACACAGAACTGAAAACAACTGAAAAAATAGATTTTAATGTGAACTTTGCAAGAAACGTAAAAAAGAAGCTCATCTTTTGTCAGGAAAGTTAACATGTTTTTTTCTTAAAATGTATGAGTATTTTAAAAATATATAAATATATTCAATGAAGGCATGTCAATACTTTCCTATTTCTTGTAATTGCTTTAAGAACTTTATGTTAAAATAAATTATTTTTATATAAGGAAAAGTATGCAAGTACAGTGGTGCCTCACACAACGAACTTAATTCGTTCCAGGAGCAAGTTTGTTATCCGAAAAGTTCGTTATGTGAAACGCGTTTTCCCATAACAATACATGATAAAAAAAAATAATTCGTTCTGTAGCATAAAATATGCTAAGATGACATAAAAATAGATAAATTTTTTGTTATTATTTTTATTTAGATACATCTAAAAACATAATTTTTTAAAAAAATAACACACATTTTTTTAATTTTAAGACAGACTAAGTAGAGTCTACCGAATCTTGCACATCTTCATTGATTTTCTGCTTTTTGGCCGATGGTTTCATGAAAAACCTGAAATCACCTTCCTGCTTTTTTTAGAAGCCATGATATAAAAAAAATATTGAGTTTAACTTAAAAGGACGACTGCCGTGATACGTGCGTGATTTAATTCGTAATGAAGAATGATTGCCGCGATACGTGCTTAAGTTAAGCGCAGTGACTAACGACTGCCTGCAGTGCCTGTGCGGAAGGATGCAATACATCGGCAGCGATCGTGGAAGCTCGGGCGAAGCAGTTGTGGAAGCTCGGGCAAAGCGGTAGTGGAAGCTCGGGCGACTTCGTTGTGTGAAACGAAGTTCGTTGTATGAATCATGAAATGAAGTTCGTTGTGTGCAGCGTTCGCTGTGCGAGGCGTTCTTTATGCGAGGCACCACTGTAATAAGATATTTTTATAGGATATCTAAGTGAGGCTGGCAGAACTGTTAACTTAAATAATAATAATTCTTATATCTCCTTGTGGTTGGTTTGTTGTTCTTGGTTTCCCATGCCTTCTGTGCAAATGTAGGCCAAGGAATCTTAGCCAAAACAGAGTCATGTTAGGAAAGTCTGTTTTATTATTGGTCTAGCAGGGTACACTGACCATTCATTAGACTTGAGCTAAATCTATAGTGAGAGAAACTATAGGGACACTGTGTAATTATGATTTACAAAAAAGCCTATATGACTATAAATTGAGAAATTTAAAGAAATTTTTTATTTCACATTTGGGGACAAAATCTATGTCTCATGAAAACTGAGTCTTCTTTCTTTTTCAGAAGAGCAAAGACAATTATATACTCAAAAACATAATTAGTACAATACTGATTAAAGGCAAAGGCACTTTTAAAAGACCACTTATTAGTCATGTGTTTTAAATTTTTTCAAGAGAATGTCTTAGGAAAAGAAAAAATTAATGAATTAAATTTTTTCTTCTTCAGTGTATCTTATGCCATATTTTCCAGCATTTTATCCAAATTTAAATTGTTTATGCTGATTAAATCAGTCGAATCTATTTATAAAGGCTGTCCTATTTTCTCAGCTAGTTTGCAAAAAGTGGAGCCTGAGGCAAGGATTTCTTTGAGAGCATTCAGCTAGGCAATGCAACCCAGGAAATAAGGGAGGACAAGGAGAATGAAACAAGGAACAGAAAGCCAATATGCAGATATACTATGGTGCTGAGATGGCTAATAAAAGGAATAGTTATTAACCTCTGGATATTAAATGTAAATAAGGGATTGATGAGTGAATATGTGGGAATGTCCTCTGATAATCCTTGAAACTCTGACGGGTAGGGCTTGGTTCATCAGCTTGTAACCAATTCACAAATGTTTCACTCCTAAAGGTGTTAAATCCCAGGCACTTCTGAACTGTGCATGTATGAGTACCTCAAGGCATAAGCAAGAGGCAAGCAGCATGAGTATGAACTGAGGCACTTTCAAGTTCCATCTGCTGGAATTGGTTGGAACACACACAGAGCTGATTACTTTAGCAGCGGTTGAAACAAGAATTTGGTGATCTAAGAAATTCCAAAGTGCTTTATAAGAAGTGCCAGATAACCTTTGGATGTTCAATATTCATTACCCCATTTAAATATTACTTAAAAGTAATCAAGGCTTGAAAAAAAGTTGTACATTTTAATCATCCAAATATTTCAAATATATGGATCATGAAAAAAGTATCTGAGAATGACATTTATAAGTAGAATTTTAAAAAGGAGAAATTCACCAATAAATCAACAAAATAACAGCCAAATTTTTTTTGTGTTTTTGTCTGTGTGTTGATTGTTTTTAATATGTGCTACATCATAAATAGCATTTGAATGGAAGATTGAAAAGAGATATAAGCTTACTGTTGTTTTTATATTATTAAAAATCTAAAAAGTCATAAGTAATATATGGTTGTACAAAATAGTGACCAAACAAATTGCTGAAGTTTCTTTCCTGTTTTCTGTTTTTCTTTTACATGTTTTTGTTTGTATCATATTTGCACAAATATACAATTTTAGAATGTAGAGACACCACGTACGAACTATTTTATGACTGCCAGCAATTTTCTTCTCTTATTTCAGTTCTCTGCTCATAATCTAATTCCAATGATTCTGAAAGCCCTCAAAATGTTCACCAATGGCAATAATTGCTAGACATGCCATAATTAATGGAGTTTAGGTAATTTCCAAAAATATAATGGGCAGTAAATATTTTTCCAGGTTTGTAACAAGACAATCAAGGCTTGATGTCTAAGAAGCTAGTGTCTTCTCTAATAGATCCTTCTTTATTGCAATCTAACATATTAACTTGGTTTCCTTTGATGCATAAACTACTATACTGGGTCAAAACCATGTGTGGTGATATTGTCAAGAATTCAGGATAGCCCTTTTCTTCAACCTTTGGAAATATTCTGTTACATAAATGCTTAAGATATATTGCCTTATACTCCCAAATATTATTGAATTTTTTTAGCTTTTATTTTCAAAGTCCTATACCTACTAGTACCATAGATTCAAACAATTCATGAGTGAGGGATATTGTGAAGTTCTGTTTGTCACATATTGAATATCAAAGTAAATAATGTCATAATGCATTACATAACTCATTCAATAAAACTAAAAAGAAAAAATGGTTTTTATTACATTAGAACACAAATAGATTATATATAGATATAGATGATATAGATATAGATAGATGTATATATATACATATACTTAAAGATATAGACTAAAATTGGTGGGTTAAAGTTTGAAGAGGAACAGGATATTTATATAATCTTAAAATAGATATGTACAGCATAGTAATTAATTAGTTAAATATTAATTAAATTTACAGAGGAGAAAAATTTTGGGCACTTTCTTAAACAAGTAATCAAAGCTGTCATTCACAACATTGAGAAAATAATGACGTGTGTGTCTTCAGGTATAAGGTGCCAAGGACACAATATAGGCGGTACAGTGTGCTTAACAAAGAGTATAATGTGACTCTAATCATTAGGAAACAACAAAGTCAACTTATACAACATAACAGGCCTATATTTTTCAACAATGTCAGGGTAAGAAGCAGAAATGATGGCTGTGGAACAGTAAGAGAAAAGCAACTGGACACCATGTGTGGTCCTGTCCTGGGTCCTGGGAGAAAAAAGTCTCTAAAAACGTAAGGTTTACAGATGGTTCTGCAGGATTGCAGGCGCCACCTGAAGAGGATGGCTAGAGAACTGCAGCCCCTCGGGGTACTGTTGAAGGAAAATCCCGCAGGCAGAACTTCACGCTGTACTCCCTCTTGCTCACTTTGCTTTGAGAAATGGCCAGGCCTACAATTATTTGTTGATTTATGCACTTGGCTAGATAGTCTAGGGCTTGGATGAAAAATGATTCAAGAACTTGTAACAAATAAATTTGGGAGTTACATGAATGGCTCTGAATTTGAAAAAAAAAAAAAGATATATTTGTCCTTTGTAATTGCTAACTAAAAGGTGAACTCAGCAGAGAAGGATGTAATAATCAAGTGAATAAGATGACCCATTTTGAGGATACCAGACAATCTCCCTCCCCAGCAACTCTGTCATTGCCCATGGACTAATGAACAAAGTAGCCATGGTGGCAGGGATGGAAGTTATGCATGGACTCAGCAACACCAACTTCCGACTGCTGAGTACCTAGTCTGTCAGAAGCAAAGACCAACATTACGCCATTAATAAAGCCCCATGTTCAGCAGGTGATCACATTGGATTGCTTCCATTTTGGAAGAAGCAGCATTTTGTACTCACTGAAATAAACACTTATTCTGGGTATAGATTTGCCTTCTCTGCATATAGAGGTCAAATCACTTCTATGCATTTATTAGTTTTTAATAGGACAGTCCTCCTACTTTGTTATTTTCATTCTAAGTGTCATAGACATTTTGGCTCTTTGCTTATTCATATACATAACAGAACCAGCTTACTAATGTCTATGAGCAAGCAGGTTAGAATATTGATAGAAAAGTATTATTTAATCCATTCATATTTGATACACTTCTCTAAAATTTCACCTATTACATCTAAATTACCCAGATGCAATATTTCAGTAGTGTTAAATGGCAGTTTTAAGGGGGAAGAAGTTACAAATTAAAATGTTAGTTCAAAAATTCAAGTTGTTGCTATTTAATATTTATAGTAATAATAGTTATGTGCTTGATGCTATATTTGAAAGTTAATATTAAGAAGGAATGTGTAATCTAATTAGTCCTTCATAATGCCTTCATACAAAATAATATGGGAAGAAGTTATGAGTAAGTAAGCAACTATTTTTCTGGGTTTGCATTTTAATTATTTTCTTTTATTACCCATGCCTGGGATTACTTTAAATAGTTTTAATTTAATATAATTTTACTTTTAATATATTTATTAAATATTTTATTTGAAACTTATATTAAGGTAGGATTAAATATTCATAAAGGGAATTAAATACATGTGTTTGCATGCTCATCAGTCTCCAGGACTTTCCTGTTGCATTAAATTGTGAATTTCTCATCACAAATGTTTCAGTCTAGAATTCACACTACATGTTATAAATAAAAATGGTCAATACATGGTGAGTGTCTAAGATAACATTTTTAATCTTTCTCCAAAATGTTGTCATTTTGAACTAGAAAATGTCCGCCCTTCCTGTAACTCTGATGTCAATGAAAGCATTGTTTATTCTATGTCAGGTCTAGAGAGTATGCTTCCATTTATGTGCCTTTTTTTAGTCCTTACACAAGGATATATTTTTATTGATTTTAGTGTGAGAGGAAGGGATACAGTGGGAGAAAGAAACATATGTTGGTTGCCTCCCAAATGCTCCCAGATATGGATCGAACTGTCAACCCAGGTGTGTGCCCTGACTGGGAATCAAACCCACAACCTTTTGGTGTCCGGAATAAGGCTCCTACCACCGCAGCCAGGGCCGTGCTTTTTAAATATTATCTATGGTTCTTAATTATTGAGTGTCTGACTCATTTTTACCTCAAGTGAACGAGGTATTTTTTGTTAAGGTAAAGTTCTAAGTGCTTGCCTTGGAAGACAACCATAAGCTGAGTCACCGGGTCAATATTTGAGTTACTTTTCGCACCATCTTTCATTCAGCAGCATCCTGGGGGTGGCTCTCAGTATCTACTCGGGGCTGGAGGAAAAAGCATTTTGCACAATTATAATCAATATTGGAACATGGGTTTCAAAGGTAAAGGTGAGTTTAATGTGAAAAACTAAGGTGCCCATTTCCTGAGGTTGTTTATAACTTACCAAATGTGCTTGAAACATCTGCTCATTGGAGCCTTGGACCAAGGGTCACTTCCAAAGTTGAACTCAGACATAGTTAGGTAAAGTGTTTTTTGTTTTATTTTAGCAACAGTGTTTCATTCTCTGTACAATATGTGAAATGTATGTATCTACTTGATCTTATCTATCTGAAAAGAGCACTTTTTTTTTGAATTTCTTTTGTTAAGAGGTACAGTATACTGCCTGAAGAAAGCTGTTAGCCATTGTGCAAACTGTTTCAGAGACACAAGGCACTCACCAACACTATTATTTTCCCTTTATCATTCCTTAAGCATTCTGCCTCAGTGTAAGTTATTACATTCATCATTTGGCATGAAAATCTATCCTAAACATTTCAACACCTTAAACAGAACTTTCATTTCCCATTTTCTTATCTGCTTGTAGGGGTTAATATTTATCAGACCTTTCATGCCATAACCAAGCAGTGATAAGATTTTCTTAAATTATACTTTATGACAATGAACTGCCCTCAAGACAATTTCAATATAATTTGTTGTGCAGAAAATATTTTCTTAAAAAAATGTTAATTGAGCTCAATGTTCAGACATTAATTTAAGAATACAATGCTATGTAATCAAGGCTGAGAAAACCCTGCTTATACTGACTCTGAGATATGATTATTTCCCTGTAGTATAATGATCTCTAATGAAAATCAGAAGTCATAAGGACACAGCAACATAATGAATTTTAGCTGGAAATAAGACTTGCTTGTAGAATAGGTGTAATAGAAATGCTTCTTTGTCCTTTCAGAAGGGGAAAAAGGAGTATGACATAAACTAAGAGCTTCACTGGGGATTAACATGGCAATTACACATGTATTTAAAAATATTTGTTTGTTCCTTGACCTTAATAGATATTTATTCTAATTTTTTTTTTAATTCAGTATAGCTGTCAGAAAAATGGACAGAGTTTTTTAGGGAAAGTTATTTATATTTTATCAATTATGTCAATAAGTATACTACTAAGATTATTTTAGATTATAAGGAAAAAATTTTTTTACTCTATTTGCTAAAAATATTCTGAGTCACATTTTGCATGTAAATATAAAAATTAATAATGTATTGAAATACATGGGAATAAAATATTCTTTTGTTTTTCCAAATCATTAATTCATGTTTTGAAATATCTTCTATAAGACATCTTAAGGCATACTATACTAGAGATAACAGGATTGCTAGAAATACTTAAATCTTAAATATTTTTAAAAAGTCAAATATTATGCATATATGTAATTTAAAATATGAATATGTGTACATATAATTTGAAATATCTATAAAAATACCAAATATGAACTCTAAATCTAAATAATTATAACTGCAAAAATTATTATTAAGCTTTTTGAGTAATCAGTATCCTAACATTTCACAACCTCTTTCGGTTAAAATACATTTTAAAAAATTTGTTTTGAAGTAATTGAAATTGAACAATTAACACTTGTTATTTTGGTACTAAACTGAGTATAACTTTTTAAGAACTATTTTATTCAAACCAGTTGTACCTGACTACAAAGTAGCAAAACTAGAAATAGCTATAGTGAGTGCATTTTATTACTTTTATATTTGTTTTAAAACAATTTTTAAAATTATCTCGAAGTTTATAACCTTCTTTACCAAGCTTTCAAAATCCTTTGTTTTGTGTTTGCTTTGTGTAACTGTTACTTTCATCATATCAGAGAGGTTTTAGAAATGTGCAAATTAATTTTTCTTCTCAGTAAATAATTTGTATGTGTCTGATTTAGCACATTAAACAAAGTGGTATTACACCTTTATCCGACAGTGGATTATTTTAAAGAGTAATAAATTAAAAGACTATATTAAACCAAAAATGTATCCTAACTTTTCCTTTGTCTGAAATCTATCGTGTCCAGCAGAAAAAAAAAGAGATAGCCAGGACCAGTTTGGCTCAGTGGATAGAGTGTCGGCCTGCGGACTGAAAGGTCCCGGTTTCGATTCCGGTCAAGGGCATATACCTTGGTTGTGGGCACATCACCATTGGGAGGAGGTGCAAGATGCAGCTGGTCAGTGTTTCTCTCTCATCGACGTTTCTAACTCTCTGTCCCTCTCAATTCCTCTCTGTGTAAAATCAATAAAATATATTTTAAAAAAAAGAAAAAAGAAAAAAAAAGAGATATTTCCTTCTATAACTTATATATCAGATAAAATGTTTAAAGCCAATGATCAGAAAAAAGATAGGTAGTCAATCAATCCCCAATGAGCTGAGCAAGATGCAACAAATCTCAAGTTTACCCCCCCCCCACCTAGCACAGTATAATACAATGTACAAACATTGGATATATATATATATATATATATATATATATATAGAGAGAGAGAGAGAGAGAGAGAGAGAGAGAGAGATAGATAGATATATAGATATATAGATATAGAGATATATAGATATAGAGATATAGAGATATAGAGATATAGATATAGATATATAGATATATAGATATATATATATTTATTTATTTGTTTGTTTGTTTATTTATTTATTTATTTATTTATTTATTTATTTATTTCAGAGAGGAAGGGAGAGGGAGCGATAGAAACATCAATGATGAGAAAGAACCATTGATGGGCTGCCTCCTGCACGCCCCTCACTGGAAATCAAACTTGCAACCCATGTGCCTGACTGGGAATCAAACCTTGACTTCTTGTTTCATAGATTGATTCTCAATCACTGAGCAATGCCAGTTGGGCAAGAGACATTGTAAAAGGAAAATGAATGTTACATAAATTGTATGTCAGCATTAGTTGAGCCCATTAATAACATCATTTAAAACTTTATTTAAATCTGTAAGCAGAATACCTGTAGAAATTACCAATATTAGAAGAGATGGTCTTATCAAGGAAGATATGAGTAGAGCAAAATTGAATCTATTTTTCTGGAGAATCAGAGTACCACACAGGCAATCAATGCATAAAAGAGTAGGTAGAGACATATTTAAATGAGATTATAATATACAGTCCAGGTGTATATAATAAGTAAATAATATAATAATAATAATAAGTAAAAGGTAAAGTTTATTTACATTCTCTAAGCAGGTCTAATAGATATGTTGACTTAAAAGTTTACTACTGGACTGATCTATCCAACCCCTTCACACACACATACACATACACACACACACACACACACACACACTTACAATGTAGGATTTTTATTAGTTTCTAAGTTTTGAAACAGGCTAGTCTTTCTTTTTTTTTTAGTGCTAGGTACTAAGTAAGCATTATTTAAAATTTTTAATAAATTAATTAATAAAATAATTAATTAAAATATCTTCCATTTGGATAATTGTTAAAACAGCTGCATATGCATGGAGAAAGAATAGGCAAGCACATCCCATTATAAATAGTTGGCTACAAATGTTGGCCCAATTGGTAAATTGGTTATAGCATCATCCCATATACCAAAAAGCTGCTGATCTATTCTGGGTCATGGAACATAAGTAGGTTGTGGGTTTCATCTTCAGTCAGGTGAGTATTGGAGGAAACCAATAGACAATTGATGCTTCTCTTTCACATTGATGTTTCTCTGTATCTTTCTCTTTCTCTCCCTTACTCTCTGTCTAGAAATCAGTAATTACATATACATATATCCTCAGATGAGTATTTATAAAAAAGAAAGAATCTCAAAAATTTTATAGATTTAGCTATAGATTACAACCATTTATCTCAATTTATCTACATCTCCTATAAAATAGTAGCGGAGTTCCTTATTTGAAGTCAAGTGATAGTTTCTTCATTAGGTATTTGAAGTGATATTTTGATATTTAATATTTTTTTCAAATATATTTTATTGATTTTTTTACAAAGAGGAAGAGAGAGGTATAGAGAGTTATAAACATCAATGAGAGAGAACCATCAGTTAGCTGCCTCCTGCACATCTCCTATGGGGGATGTGCCCACAACCCAGGTACATGCCCTTGACCCAAATCAAATCGAACCTGGGACCCTTCAGTCTGTAGGCCAATGCTCTATCCACTGAGCCAAACCAGTTGATACTTAATATATTTTATAATTAAGTACTAATTAATTTGGTACTATTACTTTTACTTAATTTGTCAGCTAATGACCAAAAGATTGCTTTAAATAGCAAATTATAACAATTAGTGCTAATGCAATTCTTTACTACGTAGAGAGTGATGCACATACTAAGTAATAAAGAGGTTCTTAACTAGTAAATAATTAATTAATTATGTTGGCCTCTTAGATAAATAGAAATAAATAGCATAATTCAAGCAGATCAAATCATTCATTATTGACTATTTGTAATATATCTCTTATATGTATGTTCAGTTTAAAGTTACTGATAAACTTTTTACTAATAAAATCTATTCTCATACATAAAATATATGAAATCATAATATTTATCTTTAGACTTTAAAAAAATAATCATTCTTAAAATATATATTGTGAAATATTCAGATAAGTATATTAAATCTCTAGTGCTGCATAACAAGGTAATATGAATGTATAGACTTAAAAAACACCTTTATTATTTCATAGTTTTTATAGGTCACAATCTAAACTCAGGTTATCTTACCCCAATTTTCTTTATTTCTCTCTCAACTATTCAAAACTATGATAAGATTGAGATATTACATGTGGTGGAAATGAAAAGTTAAGAAAACAACTTCATATTTGTTGTTCACCTACATTAAAAAAAACACACAACATTGAATAAGATGATGTTAGTTAACAATTTTTCATGAAGGATATAGAAATGGGCATATGTATATTTCGGTGGCTGTGTTTAGTGATGCAACTAACAAATGTAGTCATTTTACAAGCATCCAGCTAAATTTTTATTTCACATGATCATTTATTTAATTTGTCAAGCTACATGCAAAGACAAATATTCTGGTATAATTTTCTAAGCAAAATTTGTTGCTGTTGTTTTTAACCTTGTGAAACATTAGTATTAAAGAAACAAAATCAAAGCATAAAAGGAAATTTAATGTAATAGTCATTATTCAATTCTAATTTATTCATAGCTACTACCTATCTCCAAAAGAATAGAAGATAAATTAATATATCCTCCTGATTGTCTGGAGGTTCATTTTCTTCATTTTATAAAATAATGGAGAAATTTCAAAGAGTAGTTCAAATTTTTAAGCTAATATTTGGACTGATCTTTTAAACATTAAAAATATTGTAGAAAATTTATCTCATATATATTTTTAATACTTGAAGTATGCAAATTTGTGGATAGAAGGGAATGTTAAGGGGACAGCCTATCTTTGCTCTTATTGTTATTTATGACTATAATCCCAGGGTTCAAAAAGACATTGGAGGTTAACCTGCTAAACCTGTTAGGTGCTCGACAGGTTAATATCTGAATGTCCTCCAGTGGCTACCACAAGAGTTAAAATAATGACCTGAAACACATTTTCCACTCTCCCATGTCTCCTACCTTTGAGATTTTTTCTTCTCCTTTGAGTTTCTATTACCACATAAATGTCAACCTATCCATTTTCTAAAGCTCCCTGATTTTTCTTCTAACATTAATTTTATTTTGACAGATCTGTCAACATGTCTGTGAGTTCTGATAACCCTTCTGGATTAAGTTTGAGAAAAGAAGTCATGGCTCATATTATTTCTTTACCTCTCCCAAAAATGAAAAGTTATATTTTTAACTTACATTATTTACTTTATAATATTTGAAGGGTGTGACATATTATTATAATTTAAATAACATTGATGAATCAACCATAACTTGTAATGGGATAGGCATAAATGAAGTAATATTGGTATCAAATCCAGGACAACATATTCTAAGGAATTAAAATGATTGAATTCAGTGAATGCTATGTTTCTCCTGGGGTGCAAAGAAATAACAATTCCAACAATTGCAACTTAAAAAAAAAAAAAAAAAAAAGTATGGCCGAAACCTGTTTGGCTCAGTGGATACAGTGTAGGTCTGCGGACTTAAAGGTCCCAGGTATGATTCTAGTCAAGGGCATATACATTGGTTGTGGGCATATCCCCAGTAGGGGGTGTGCAGGAGGCAGCTGGTCAATGTTTCTCTCTCATCAATGTTTCTATCTCTCTATCTCTCACCCTTCCACTCTGTAAAAAAAATCAATAAAATATATTTTTTTTAAAAAGTATGCAAAAATTTCCACATCTATTATCTCAATATTTAACATCCTTCTTTGAGAATTCTAATTATTATATATATATATATATATATATATATATATATATATATTATAAGTAGTTTAATATATCATTTTAGAATGTGATGATGGCTTCTTCATTGAACGTAATATTTCTTCTAAATTTTGTAGGCTAACAGAATGAAGACAAGACCAATTTCACTCACATAATCTTAGGATTTTTAGTAATGCAACAATGCATAAAAGCTGATAGACAACTAAGAGTAAAATATCAATAAATAATGTCATCATATATTTTCACAGTTTCCTGTAAAATATTTTTAGTTAAGTCCTCTGATACCACTATAAAAGTCTATTTCTCATAATAAGCAACAGAGGCACTATAAGGAATGATGAGAAAATTACAAGAGCATTTGTCTTCAAAATTCAGAGGTATTATACATAAAAAGGCCTTTTACTAATCTTATGTTCCCATCAACTTCATGGGCCATTCAACATTTGGCAGCATCCTACTCTGGATATTACATTTTATTCGCTCATAGAATCAATACTATTGATCACCTATCTGTCACACATACGTTAAATGCCAAGTTTGCAGTGGTGAACAAGAGAGAAAAGTGGTTTTTTTGTTGTTGTTTGTTTGTTTGTTTTTGTTTTTTACCATCATTTGACTTACATTTAGGGGGGCAATATACAATATATCCAATACATAAGTACTTCATTATATCATATAATTTCTGGGAGTGTTAATGCTATGAAAAAGAAACAAAGAGTGGTGCACTGGGTCTACGTGGGCATTATTTTTAGATACAACTGTCAGACAATAACTGTAGGCGACAAAGAGATGTTTTTAAGAAACCTAAAGGAAATGAGAGGCTGAGTCACCTTGACAAAAGTTAAGGAGGAGAAAAGGCTAAGTACAATAGCCCAGAATCTGGAACAAGTTTGGCTTGTTCAACATCACAAGAAAGCAGCATAATAGTAAACGCTAAGAGAGGTACAGGATGAGTCTGAAGACCCCTGCCATGGGGGCCATGATTACGGAAAGGATTTGGCTATTTATTGTACAGGCGATGGGAGCCCATGGGACATTTCTGATTCTGAGAGCCAGTTCTGAAATCTGTGTTGCAAAATCAAGGTAGGTGGGAAGAGTAAAAATAGATAGATCAGTTAAAGGCTGAGGAAGTTCAGGCAAGAGAGAAAGATGCGAACAATACTGACTTCGTTTCTCACAGGTAAAGAGCTTAGAAGTTGCCATTCTTATTCTTATAACACGAGGGGGGAAAAACACAGAAAATTGGGGGAAAAGTCAACATTTGGGGGGACCCATTAGAGAATTGAGGTGCCCAAGGCAAACTGTCACTCTGAATATAGGAAGATATGCAAATATTGAGAATCACAGGCCAAGAGCTGCTTACCTACAGCAGAGGCACCAATGGAACTATAAACTCATAACAACACTTAAATCTTCATTTTCATGAATTGCTGAAGGCTAAGTGTGGCTAGCATGTTGCTGACAAACTCCAAGGCACTGAAGTCTTAGCACCCCTCCACACACATATACTTTTGTGGGTGTAAGCTCCAGGAATCCCATTAGACTCTTTTAATATATATTGAATATTTTTTAAATTTCTAAGTTACAGGTGACATTCAATATTATATTAGTTTCAGGTGTACAGCATAGTCGTTAGACATTTATGTAATTTATGTGCAAAGTTATCCCCCCAATAAATCTATAGTATCCATCTGATACCATATATAGTAATTATAATATTATTAATGATTTTTCCTATGTATTAGCTTCTCATGATAAAGAGCCATGAGAAAAACTCCCCATGGCTCTGCCAGGCAGAGAGGAAAGTAAACATTGTGAAGTCTTGCTGGAGCATTCTCTTAAAGACCTATTTCCCAGGAGGCAAGACTACAGAGCCTTATCTCACTCAGGCAGTGGTACCCCACTTTAGCCCTCTCTAGTCTAAAGGGGAGGGGATCTAAGAAACATTGTGAAGGCTGCAGCACAGGAACACAAAACTAGTAAGAGGCAGATGTAATCATAGGCTTATAGAAGGCTTCTCTTCCTCCACACCTTGTCACCACCTCAAATATCCTATGATAGCAACAATAGATTATGGCTGAAAGAGAAAGAAGGTGACAGCTTAATGTAAGGAAGAGTTCTTAGAGAAACCCAAAGAAACGGGAGAGGAAAAAAACAAAAACACCAGAGGGAGTGAAGCCTCTGGCACCTACAAGTGGGGCAAACATAATTAGAGCTCAATTCCTAGTCAAATTAACATAAACACTTTACAAAAAACAAACAAAACAAAACAAAAAAGCAAGGGGGGGCTCCAACCTCAATTCCTATTACAGAATACATCATGACTGACTTTCATTAAAAACTCTTAAAGTATGTCAAGATAAGAAAAAAAAAATATTTTGCAGAAATAAGGCAAGTATAATAACCAGATTTAGATATCAGCTATTGTGATTCTACACAGTTTCATGATTTTTACCAGTCATTTATATATTGGTGACTTTCAAACTGATACTTCTAATAATTTTCTCTCCATGCTTCAAACTCAGATATCAGACTACTCAAACAACATCTCCACTTCAAAATATAATGTTCAAAGAGAACTCCAAGTGATAAACATTGTAATTAAATAGTTCCCTACTTTGTTAAATCATACCACTACGTTATCAGAACCCCAATATTCTGCCTGCATGCACTGGCCCAAAAGAAATGTCTGAGCAGAAATTTGCAGTGTAGAAATAAGGATTATTAGAGATTTGTCAGTCTGGAGTACAAGGAACTAATTCTGTAAAGACCCAATTTCTGGATGGCATATAGAATGCAGATTATATTGGGAAAAATCGCAAAAACACTGTGGGCTTTGGGATGGGAGTCCTGCTGTGAGTTGATTGGTTGGAGATGAAGTAAGGGTGATGATTTCTTCAGGTCTTGAGGACAACTCTGAGGTCTGCTCTGGCATCCTTCTGTCTGGTTGCATGGAAAAGTAGTGAGGGGATTACTCTATCTTAGGGTTCAGGAGCTGAAACTTAACTTTGGTCAAGGTGCTGTCTTTAAGCCGCCAGAGGTCCAGATCTTGTGACCATTAGTCAGGCCTAGTCTATTGTCTTCTGCTGCCTCTGGGGTTGCTGATTTTCCTGGGGAAAGGATAGATCTAAAAGGGGTATATATAGAGAAAAAAAAATATGATTTCTAGAGTTTGGATTCAAAGATAAACTTAACCAAAGTCATAAGGACCCTCCGTTCCAATTATTCACCAGTTTCCCACAACACCTACATAAAATGTATTCTTGATTCCTTTTACCACACTTTCCATGACAGTTTACCTTCAAAATATATTCTAAGACAATAGGCACTTTAGTATATTCTTTTGTACTACTTAATATATATATATATTTTTTAATTTTAATTTTTTTAATTTTTTTAATTTATTTTTTATTTTTTATTGATTTTGTACAGAGAGGAAGGGAGAGAGATAGAGAGTTAGAAACATCGATGAGAGAGAGTCATCGATCAGCTGCCTCTTGCACACCCCCTACTGGGGATATGCCCGCAACCAAGGTACATGCCCTTGACCAGAATCGAACCTGGGACCTTTCAGTCCCCAAGTCGACGCTCTATCCATTGAGCCAAACCGGTCCTGGCTACTTAATATTTTTAAAGTTAAATAGGTTTCAGTTTTTTAGGATAATTTTAGACTTATAGGGAAAAAAATAGTGCATATTGCTGATATAGATTCCATAACCAGTTTCCTCTATTATTAATATTTATAATGGCATATTACAAATGTTACAAGTATTAAGTAAATATTAATAAAATATTAATGAAGGTTCTTATTTTATTTATATTTCCTTAATTTTCACATCTTGTCCTTTTTTGTTTCATGATTCCATTACACATCACATTTAGCTTCATGTCTTCTGAAGGTCCTCTTGGCTAACACTGTTTCTCAGACCAAGAGGATTTACTTCTAGATTTGACTAATGGGGCCCTGTACTAGCTAGACATAATGGGCTTTGAGCCAAACACAAAAACGTGAGATGATTTGTTTGGGGTAAAATGTGCTCTGAGGGTAAAACTAAATAAACAACCAGTTATGAAAGTGGAAACCAGCTATTTGATCAGAAACTGATAGCTCTTTATTGAAGTCCAATCTCCCCATCTTTCTCCATAGTGAAATATTCACCTTGGCACATCATGTTCTAGAATAAAATCTCCATTCTCTGTGTTCTATTGAAGCTACCTGAGTGCATATGACAATAGCCTGACTAATCAGAAATAAGTAGGAATATTTGAATGGCATTTTTCAGAATCCTTCCTTATAAAGGGGCTTGGAATAATATTTGTTTTGTTTTTCTTAATTCTTTGGTTTTGTTCCTTTTTTGCCTGGAGTATGATCAGATCCATGGACAGTGACTCTCACATATGGACTTGCAGTGGGCTGTGAATTCAACAATTATAGCAATTTAGCTGTTCTACCATTAGATCCTTAGCTTGATTTCCATCGCAGTTGACTCTTTGATTGCAGAAGGAAAGGTAATGCTTTAATGCTTATATAAAACTAGAGGTCCAGTGCACAAAATCCATGCACGGGTAAGGTCCCTAAGCCAAGCTAGCTGATCAGGGCCTTCCTTCCCCAACTGCCAGCTGTTGGCCGGGGCCTTCCTTCGTTCCATGTCACCCCCTAGTGGTTAGTGCATGTCATAGCAATGGATTGAACTCCTGGTCTCCTGGTCAAACTTTGCATATTAGGGCTTTATATTTGTAGACTAGAGGCCAACATAATTTCAGACAAAGATTTGTAGGTGCTAGAAGTTAGAAGTCTCAATAATGCATAGGGAAAAAAAGAAAAATTAGTTTCAGGGATGCCGCGGTCTTTCTCAGCATCTTACTAGGGTTTAAAACATCTGGAAAAGGTGATAATTTATCATCATCTTTAAACCACTCACCTGCCTGCCTCATTGTTCATAAATTAAATGAAGAGACTAGAGAAGAAATATGAATTTGAAAGGCATTTTGGGGGAGCCAGAGGAGGCTTACTTCAAGTAATTAAGTTCTCTGTGAATTTCTGGACCCAAGGCTTTTTATTCCCACATTTTCCCCTCTAGTAAAGCAGATATACAAATCAAGGGTAAGGTTTGGTAAACAATACAGTATTATCAGGTTGAAGAAAATGCCTACAGCTGTTCAGCCCTGCTGAAGCCCCAAGGTTTATCAACCTTTTGATGAACTTCTTGCATTTATGACCTGCTGGAATTAGCCTGCAGCAGAGGGATACTGGCAGAACACTGACAGTATCTGCTACTTCTAGAAATGTCCATCATATTATCACTACAAAAGCATTTGTTTTTCCAAGGCAAGGGTCAGGCATCTATATGGCCAAGCACTTCTGAATGTGGGATTCAGTGATAAATTTATCCTTGAATAAGCTGTACTTATTTTACTTGCCAGCATTTACTAAAAGACTACTTACATTAGTGCATTTTCTTTAACAGTGAATTGAAAGAAAAATAAACGTGTTTAAAAACATATCTAATATTTACTGAAAATTTAGATGAAAAACCATCTAAAAGGTAAAAGAAGAGTATATTTTATACGTAATCTCAATATGTAAAGTTAGTTAAGTAAAGATAAAAATGTCAGGTGGTTCAGCTCTAAAAACCATCTATAGTAATAATAAAAGTGTAATATGCTAATTAGACCAGACAGCTGAATGACCTTCCAGACTTCATTCCAGATGTCCTTCTGGATGAAACTGTGGTAGTGGGAGCCGAGGCAGATTTAGTTAGGGGCAATAAGGCAGGCAGGTGAGTGGTTAAAGGTGATGAGGCAGGCAGGCAGAGAGGCTAGGGGCAATCAGGCAGGCAGGCAAGTGAGTGGTTAGGAGCCAGTGGTCCCGGATTGCCATTGGTTGCAGGCCAAGCTGAAGGACACTCCCCTCATGCAGGAATTTTGTGCTCCAGGCCTCTAGTAAATTATAAGTGTTAATTAGTTGGAAATGTTTAATTATTGTAATTTAAGAACATTAATGACAGTAAAATAGTTTGAAAATTTAGGCTCACATGATTTTCAAAGAAGAGAAATCAAGTCACATTATGTGTTAAAAGTCAGAAGACTGGCTGAGAATTATTGCTTTAGTTGATATTGTGTGGCTTCCTCTAAAGTACTAAGATGATGACATTGAAATATAGTGAGCCAGTGAAACCAGAATATCTAAAGTTGAATAGAATTCAGAAGACATGATGAATTTTGCCAGTTTTTGGCTGAGCAGTGTTGGTGAATTTATTTTAGGACACTAATAGTTCACTAACACAACTTTGTTTTTACAATGTTTGCACATAACATAATGTTTGAGTTACAAAGGTGTAATCCTTAGTGTAGGTAGCTAGATGATAAAGGGAACCAAAGGAATTAGACATTAAGAAGCCTAATAAACTGGGAAGTTGAATCCAATAACGGACCTTCTTTAATAGGAAGCTACAGCTTTTAACACTCCCCATGGAGCCACTGGTTAGTTCTCCACAGATTGCCAGGGGGTGGGATAGAACAATACAGGGGAAAGACCTTTGCTGGGTGCATGGTTAGTAGATACCAAGATTGTGAAGCAGGAGATGCCTGTGCTATGAGGCATGTACAGTAAGAACTAATATGGTGGCCATAAAGGACTGTCTGTCTGGCCTGTAAATCAGTTGAAATTCTCTTAGGAATTCTTAAAATGTAAAAAAAAAAGGCAATATACTGAACTTTTTAAATTCTTTGTTTTATGATGTTAGTCATTATTTCATTGAGTTAAAAAAAAAAAAAATCTCACAGGCCTTAGCTGTTCACTGGGATCTTTCCTCAATCCTATGCAACAAAATTGATGGGCTCCCAGGGCAGCAATACAACAGATAGATTGTGACAGCTGTGGCAGGTTTAGTCTCTAACTACCCTGTTTCCCCGAAAATAAGACAATGTCTTATATTAATTTTTTCTCCCTAAGTTGCGCTAGGTCTTATTTTCAGGGGATGTCTTTTTTTTGGGGAAACACGGTAGTATGGAGAAAGGATGTCTTTCATCAAGCCTAGATCAAGTAAGATCTATTTAGACCAATGACAACTTTTCATAAACACAATTTTTGGAATGCATTGGTTTGCTTTATGCCTATTTTCATGATATATATTTCTCTCCATAATGTATTTTTAAATTTTAGGTATTCCATTTATTTTACTTACTGATGTCATCTGGGTGAGTTCTTCCATCAATTTGATCTTTGGCAACCATTCTGCTTCTCAACCCAGTTAGTAAGGTTTTTTTATATCAACTCCTATATTGCCTGTATTCTGTATCTAATGTGTTCTTTATAAGGACTCATTCGAGCTTCATCATTTCAACATCACCCTACATCTTCTTGTGGATATTTACATCCTTATTTTTATCATAGGACAGATAATTTCTCCTTTGAGCTAATATTTCATCTGATTATTTTTAAATCTTGGTTCTTAAAATATAAATTGGTTAGGAATAAAAATTCAAGACCTACTTTTTTTCCCTTTTGCTGAGAAAAGGGAGTACTTTTGGGTTTGAGCTTGTTTTAGATTTAAAAATCTCTGTTGTACTAATTTAAAAGGTCATAAATAAAACAAGAAAATAGAGAGGTGCTGAAAAGATATATATTTAAGAAATCATGAAGTTTCTAGATAAATTTGATTGTACTAAATATTCTGCATTTGGATAATTAAATGATGAATTAGTGATTAATACAGTAAAATATTAAGTATAACAAAGTTGTAAATATGGGAAACATAATGAATGAGGGATACTACTTATTATTCATTGTTTTAATTCATTATGGTTGAGAATTCAAAACACAAGGAATAGACATCTAAATATGATGTTGAAAATATAGTTACACGGAACATTGAAAAAGTAACCACTGTTTCATCTGCAGACCAAAGTGAAAATCACAAGGGGTGCCTGCTATTTTTCATTGTAAAGGTTTCTGGTTGTAATTTATTAGTATATAAATATTTTTATTATTACTCTAATGAAAAAAATGTTTTCTAGTTTGAAAGGTCATCACTTATTGTAGATTTATATAGACAAAAGAATGGTTATTTCTGGGGCAAGGGGACTGGGAGGAGGTGGAGGAAGGTATATGGGAGATAGAGATGGTGGTGGACAGAGACTTGACTTGGGATGAACACAGTATAGTTTACAGATGATGTGCTCCCTCTCCCTTGCACATTCTCTTCCTTAATCCCTCAGGACAATGAGGTTCTGGTAATCTTAGGAACAAAACCTTGGATCAATGGAACAGCAAGACAGAGTTTGGTCAAACTAGAGATGACATTTAGGCCTCAATTGTGTTTCAGCTTCAGACCCAGAAAAACAGAACAACCACACCCTTAAAAAACCAGACAGAGTGATGTCATAGCTGACAGCAGTAACAGATGTGATGGATGACCCTAACACCAACCAACTCATCCCTTTTGTTCCCTATATAACCCTTCCTCTAGAAGCCTTTTGGAAGTTAGATCTTTGGCACTAATAACCTCACCTGTGATTCAGGGCTTGGCATCATTTCCTCAACTAATAAACCCTTACTTTCTTGGCTGCAAACTTCTGTTCATTTTTAATTAGGATTTGATGGGTGCAGGGAAACGAATCCTTTTAGTCCCATAACAGGTGGGTTATTTTAAGTATAAATAATTTATGCAATGTTGGATAAATTCCCAGAAGTGTAATTGCTGGGTCATAAGGATATTCCATTTTTAACTTTTTGAGTTAGTAACTCTATACTGCTTCCCGCAATGGCTATACCAATCTACATTCCCACTAACAGTCCACAAGGGTTCCCTTTTCTCCACATCCTCTCCACCATTTTTTGTTTTATTTGTTGATGTATTGATGATAGCCATTCAGACAAGTGTGAGGTGATAACTCATTGTGGTTTTATTTTGCATCTCTCTGATGATTAGTAACCTTTAGCATCTTTTCATATGCCTGTTGGTCACCTGTATGTCCCCTATGAAGAAATGTCTATTCAGGTCCTTTGATCATTTTTTAATTGTATCAACAATGTGGTGATTTCCATTCAGAGATGGGTGTGGGGGGAGGTAGAAGAGGGTATAGAGGGAATAAATGGTGATGGACAGAGATTTGACTTCAGGTGGTGAACCCACAATACAGTGTACAAATGATGTGCTGTGGAATCATGTACCCTGTTTCCCGTAAAATAAGACAGTGTCTTATATTAATTTTTGCTCCCAAAGATGCGCTAGGTCTTATTTTCAGGGGATGTCTTATTTTTCCATGAAGAAGAATACGGTACACATTTATTGTTAAATGAAAATAAAGGAAATTTATTACCTGTATATGGTACGGTAGTACGGTAGTTGTCAACACAAACCAGACAAACTGTGAATCCTACAGTATCAAAAATTTACTCATTTATTCAATGGCAATCATGTCATCATCTTCTGGAACATTATCATAACAATCCAATTCCTGAATTTCCTGGTGAATTTCTTGTGACTCCATTTCTCTCAGAATCAGTGGACCAAATCTCTCATGTTTAGCAATAACATTCTGAGACAGAGCTTAGGGGGGCCTTATTTTCAGGGGATGCCTTATATTTCACTCAGAAGGAAACCTGTAAGTAGGTTTTATTTTCAGAGGATGTCTTATTTTCGGGGAAACACGGTACCTGAAACCTGCATAATTTTGTTAACTAGTGTTACCCCCAATAAATTCAATAAAAGGAAAAAAATAAAATAACATGTGTAACTTTCTGGAAATATAATTAATTTTTTTTCTTAAAAAAACACAGATATTTGGAATTCCATTGGGGAACTAAGACATAGGCGATATTAGTATATATATATATATATACTTATATATATATATATATATATATATATATATATATATATATATATATATATATTTATACACTAGCTCCAGACCCAGAAAAACAGAACACCAACCCTAACACCAGTAATCTATTTGAATATCTCAAAGGGATTATTTCTAATAAGTATAACAATGAAATTAAGTCAAAATTAGTAAACAAACAAAATTAAATGAATTTTTAGAGAACTAATTCAAAATAAGAATTTAGCCAAAATTAACTAATGGACATTCTTCTTTTTAAGACATCTAAATAATTTAATCTTTAGAGTATATGTATCAACTAAGATATGCAAGTAAATATGGAATAAGCAAAAGTAACTACTGGGTATTATTGGGAAAATAATCCTAAAAGACCCTTCTGTACCAATAAAGAAGAGAGATAAAGAAATGGTTAATTGCTCAGTAAGCATTAACAGATTTACATTTATATAAGGTAGCATTAAAAATAATTAAAAATGGTAGACAGAATATCATACAAATTTAAACCGAAAAAACTTATCTTACTTCCTTAAGAGACAACAGGGTTTTCACTTCCTCAGAGTTTCCTAGACATCTCAGAGACCCCTGAGCTTAGTCTGTTGGAACATGTTTACATATCTAAAGGTTATTGGACCTGCAAACTTGGAGATAAATCATTGTAAAAATTGGAGACTGGGCTTAATCCCTAGAGAGATTTATGTTAGAGACATATTCACTATGTCTCCAAGGAAACGCTCCACAAAAATGAAGAAAGAGGGAAAATTATTTCTTATCCATTTATATATGAACAAAATAATTTTCATTTACCCTTATAAGATCTTTAATAGAAAATAATTATTTTTAGAATGAACACATTTATCTGGTTTACCTGTTTCAAGCCTTTGTTTTCCTTTAAACTGTACAAAACTAGATATACAGTAGAGAAGTAATGACAAGATAGATTCAAATAATTCTATCCTGTAAGTACATTCATACTCCCTCTCCTCAATCCCTTATGCCCCATCCCAAAAAAACAGTCCAGCAGAATGTGGCAAGTTTATTTGAATATGCTTGATCTATATAAATGTGTCTTCTCTTTGCACCCTTTAGATTTATTGTAAACATCTGCTTGGTTTCTTCATTAATAATGATTTAAAGAAAAAATTTAATGCATGTTCATTTTATATCTTCCTCAAAGTTATGATTTTACCTTTATGGAGCAAAATACATTTGAATAGACATATTTGGAGACAAGAACCTTGAAAATATATTCAAGCTTAAAATATGCATAATAAAATACAGAAAATATTTTGGTACTTTTGTATCCACAAAATCAGGTGATCAGTAATGTCACTCTAATCCTAAATTATTCTCATTTCTTTAATGTTTTCTGTATTTGGCTTCTTCCTGAGATTGGCTGCTTTAAAGTGTTTGAAGAGGATCAAAGTTTTGCCTTCCAAAAATATGCCTTTTCAGATACTGGCTCTAAGCTGGTTATTAAAAAACAAAAGATTTAGAAATAATCTTTGACCCCTTTCCTTTCCTACCTAAGAGATTCGGATGGAAAGCCTTGCTCTCGGAAGGGAATCCTATATAATAAAAGTGTTGTATGCAAATTGTCCCCTCAACTGGAAGTTCATCTGGGAGTTGGACCAGGAAGCGGGGCGGTCAGGGGAAGAGAGGGAGGCCCCAGCCACTAGGGGCCTTAACAGTGGAAGAATTCCGTGCACTGGGCCTCTAGTCTTAACATGTTTATTTTAGCATTAAGGAGAAAGGATCCACACAGATGCCTGTTAGCTACATTCCTCTCTGAGTCCATTGCTACTGGGTTCCTAGCAGGAATGTGTTTGCTACTATGTGTTCAAATCTTTTCAGCTACAGGTGAATTGCCTTTCTTTCTCCTTTTGAAATCCCAGACAAACCATACTCTCCCTCCCCTTTTCTCCATTGTCCATTATAGTACATAATCCTCAAGTGCCCAATGCATCATTCTTATGGCACTTCTGAATGTGCATTTGTGTAATAAATCTGCCTCTGTTAATTTGATTACTAGCTCAGTTTAGAGAACCTAGAAGGTAGAAGAACATTTATTTTTTTAACTCCCACATTCTCAAGATAGAAATGAACACTCATCAGATATCCAGCCATATCCACATTAAGCTTAAAAAGTGTATTTGAAATAGAGAACCATGCTACATTCCTGTGGTTTGCTAATACTATGTCACTTAACAAAAGCAGTGGGTCCATTGTCTAGAATGAATAAAGAAGCCAAAGTGTGAGACAACCAGTATGTTTTGTTTTTTAAGAGAAATGGGGCTTATTTGTCAGGTAGCCAGATAAGACAGGCGACAAAGCTGAAATCAGTCTCCCCAAATAAAGACTTGAAGCCAATGTTAAAAATAAGGGTTGGAGAGACTATACATATTTAATAATTCTAATTCAAGGGTCTGAAGGTACAATCTTGGAACTAAGCCATCTAAGGTATGAGATGTGAAAGTGAAAAGAGGAAACAAAATTCTAATCTGTCAGAGTTCGATTAGTTATTCCAGTATGTGTTCATATTTGGTCTGGGAACTGGAACATCCTTATTGAGAGACCTCTGGCTTCCTATAGAGCTCTAAGTGGCAAAAGGAGCTTCCCTGTTAATTGGTTTGTGCATTTTGGCTCTGCTGTGCTCTTGAGGTCAGATTAGGGTCATTGGGCTGCTAACCTCACCTGCTAAAGCCTCGGGGACCAGTTTGATCCCAGAGGCGTGATTTGGTCATCTCAAGGGTGCTATGAGAAGGCCTGCTGTTAAGTCCTGGATGACCCTGAAGAAAGAAACAAACAAACCTATTAGGGTCTGATTCCAGTGTTAGGCGCTAGCAGGAATTTGTTAGGTGCTACTTTCAAATGGACAGATTTAATTTTCAAGTTCACATGTCACCAAAGGACGATGCTCTGATGGGGAATTATAGATCTCAGTTACATTTGGTCATATATTTGGATAACAATATATAGGTTAAGCTCCTGGAAATGTGACGGAATAAAATGCTCTGTCTTTTTGGCTCCATTTTATTCCATCCTGAATTGTGCCCATGACCTTCAGGCTAATAGCTCTCTCTATAGACATGTTACTCTCAGAGTCAAGTCCCTGCCCACCCACAGGCAGCTCAAAATCACATGAGACCCAGACCCAGCTGGCCACCCCCCCTCCCATTGGGCTAGATCCAGACCTATCCAGTCACACCCTTGTCAAGTCCGGCCTGGCAGAGAGTGTAGCCTTAGGTACCCTGGCCTGGTGCCAGGACGGGGTGCATGGCCTGAGGTCCCCCAGCCCAGGCAGGGGCGGAGGCATGCCTTCAGGTCCTCCATAAGCCCTGCCAGGTGGGGGACACAGCCTGAGATCCCCTGTCAAGCCCCCAGGTGGGGGTATGCAGCCTCAGGTCCCCGGGCCCAGCAACGGGCTTGACAAGGGTGTGACTGGCCAGGTCTGGATCTAGCTCAATGGGGGGTGGCTGGCTGGGTCTGGGTCTCACAGGATATTGAGGTGCATGTGGGTGGGTGGGGACTTGACTCTAGGATTAACATGTCTATAGGGAGAGCTATTAGCCTGAAGGTCATGGGCACAATTCAGGATGGAATAAGATGGCGTCAAAGAGACAGAGCATTTTACTCTGTCACATTTCCAAGTTGTGGGGCACAGCCTCAAGTCCCCCTTCAAGCCCCACTGGGCGGGGGGATGACCTGAGTTCCCCTGACCCAGCACTGGGGGTGCACTTTGAGGTCCCCCATCAAGCCCTGATGGGTCAGGGGCATGGCTTCAGATCTCCTGGCCTGGCACCAGGACAGAAGGTGTGGCCTGAGGTCCCTCAGCCTGATGCCAGGGTGGGGGTCGTGGCTTGAGGTCCCTTGGTAGGGACCAGTAGTAGGGGACTTAACCTCAGGCCAAGCCCCACAAGGGTGGAGGAGGGTGCAGCCTCAGGTCCCTGCTGATTGCTTGTTAAGGCTCCTTATGGGAACTTGGCCTCAGCTGTGGGGGCAGCCATCTTTGTGACAGAGTGATGGTCAATTGGCATATTCCCTCTTTATTAGATAGGATAGTAAATCCACAATGAGTCAATCGGCTGCTATAACTAATAAACACGATGCTATTCTGGGGTTTCCAAATGTGATACAAATTGTGTTTTGTTTTGTTTTTTACATTAAAACCACACACATTGTTTAATCATAAACAATATACTTAGGTTGCTGCAGTACTGACTATTCAACCTTTCCTTCCTATATTCAGATCTACATATTTTAACAGTAAAGTTTATGCTCTCTCTCTTTCTCTAAAGCAAATGTAAAGTCAGTCAGGAACATGATCCAAGAGTATAAATATATGTGTTTACTTAGTAGCAAATACATTCAAACCCTCTGCAGGCAATAACAAAAAGTATAACAATCTTCCATTTTCACATCTGATATGTAAAGAATCTTACTGCCTGAAAACTGGTGCTGATGTCAGAAACAAATTCTCAAGTAAGAGCAAATGCATCAATGCCCCAAATTCAGACTAAATGTGCCATCCCCAAAATGCTTAAGGAACATGTGTCCACGAACCAAAAACCGTAATTGTTAATCACTACATTAAAAAAGGATTACAACTCTAGACACCAATAAGACTTTATTGCCTTACTCCTAGCCCAGTAATCGGCAAACTGTGGCTCTGTGGGACTGAGTTTGCCGACCACTGCCCTAGCCACCTTTATCCTAATTCAGGATGGTATTGAACCAAGGATAGAGAGATGAGACGGTTGCTCAATTAGGTCAGAGAAAGAAACACATAAGACTTCTAGATCTTTTATTCTCATTATAGGCTTTCAATGAGGAGCAATATTGAGAAAAGACTTCTGTTGAATGACAATGAAATTTTTGTAGTTATAGTTTAATTATTGTAATATCACTGATTTTGTGACTTAAAATTGTGTGGGAAATGCCTATGATTATGGTAGGCAGTTAGACATGAGCCAAGTAGAAATGGTAGGACAGGTACTGGTGCCACCAGGGTGGAAAGCCCCAAGTAACTAGCAATGGGCAAAACAAGGACCTCACCTTTAAAGTGACCTTTTCTCCCTACCATATCACTGGTGCTGTGGTTTAAAACTCCTGACCTTTCTTATCTCTGGTCATGCTGTTTGGACTCTGCTTTGACCTTTCCTCCCTTAACATGTTGCTAGTCACATGTTAGACCCCTTATAGCCTCATAAAACTCCCATACAAGCCCTTGCACAACCACTCCCTTAAGTATCAGTCCTTCAGGACAATGCTATTCTGATCCACATCAAATAATCTTAGGAACGCTGCCTGGAGTCAGTTGACCATGGAGATAGAATTTTGATCAAACTAGAAATAAGATCTAGGCCTCAGTAGTGTTTCAGCTCAGGGTTCAGAAAAGCAGCAAGGCTAGGTGGGGCGATGCTACGGCTGACATCAGAACCAGCTTCCACGACTAATGACACCCTCCCTACTCTAGCGCTGACCAATCAGTGGAGACCACAACCATGAAAGGAAGCACGTGGAATTCAGATAAATATTCTATTGACATCCTCTCCTGGGATCTTCTCTATAATCCCTACCCTTAAAAGCCCTTAAGAAGGAAAACTCAGCATTGCTATCTTTGTTTTTCTGTCTCTCTCTGACTTTCTCTCTCTCTCTCTGTCTATCACACAAACACATGCTTACACCTTTCCCATTCCATCTTTCCCCAGGACAAGCTCTCTTTGAAGCATACCTGAGCCTTTCCTTTTTCCCCCTTCCTTCATGCACATATACTCTTGCTTTATTTCTCCGAAGTTCCAAAGGCCCTACTTTTCCTCTTTGACTTGTTTCCTGAGCCCATGCAAACTAGTTGATTCATTTCTTCCATGCCTCACTTCTCTCTGTGACTTTCTAAATAAACTTTTATTTTGTATTTAAGTGTTGACTATAAATTATTAGCCAGAACTCAAGTACCAAGGTTGCTGAACTGAGTTCCAAACACTCCTAACAAGATGACTTACAAAAATTCTAATTATGTTATATGGGTCTATTTTTATAATTTTTTATTGTGCCATTAACACCTGGTCTTACTTATTATAATTTAATAATAAATAAAAATATTTTACCAGACACTCTCTTTTTAGTCATTTCAAGATAGTTGGTTGTTTGAGGGCCTTTATTTATATGACTTTTGGGGACAGCTTGTTACAAAAATTATTTGCATATTGGAGTCTCATTTACTTTATTGAACAATCTGGGGGAAATGACATTAATATAATATTATTTCATACATAAGCATGGTATAGCTTACTCAACCTTTAGTTTCTTGTTTGTTTGTTCACTTGTTTGTTTGTTTTTTAGTATATCTAAGTGTTTTAATGGATGATTTTCTAGTAACTAAACAGACCACTCATAACCAGTCATCCACAGTTTTCACTAAATAAATTTTAAATTATTCAAATCTTCTATTGACATGATACAAATGTTCTATTTCAAATTCTTATTTATAAAAAGAGAACAATTTTACAATAGAGGCTGCTGATTCCTATGTAAGAAAATAATCTGTAATAAAAAAAAGTGTAATATGCTAATTAGACTGGTTAGCCAAACGACCTTCTAGATGTCATTCAAAATGTTTTTCTGAATAAGCCACAGAAGCAGGGGCTGAGGCAGAGTCGGTTAGAGTTGATCAGGCAAACAGATGAGCAGTTAGGGGAGATCAGGCAAGCAGGCAGGCAGAATAGTTAGGGGTGATCAGGCAGGCAGGCTAGTTGTTAGGGGTGATCAGGCGGGCAGGTGCATTATAAGGGGTGATCATACAGGCAAGGTGGTTAGGGGCAATCAGGCAGGCAGGCATGCAAATGGTTAAGAGCCAGTGGCCCTGGATTGCAAGAGGGATGTCTGACTGCCAGCTTAAGCCTGATCCCTGGGGTCCTGGTTTGCAAGAAGGTGCAAGCCAGGCTGAGGAACCTCCCCCCTGCTCCCTGTGCATGAATTTTGTGCACTGGGCCTATAGTACTAAAATAAAATCAAAATGCAAACACATATAAATTATTATGTGCATATATTTCTTTTTTAAATTTACCTTTATTGTTGAAAGTATTAAAGATGTCCCCTTTAATCCCTTTGACCCTCACTCCACCCTGCAACTACCCCCCCCCACCTCAGCCCAGGTCTTCCCTGCACCATTGTCTATGCCCATAGTTCATGAGTATATGCATATAAATTCTTAAATAAATTAATATCTTCCTGCCTCTCCTTCCCTCTCAGATTTTTCAGTCTATTTATAATGAACTTGTACAATACTCTATTACCATAATATTTCTAAATAATTGAAGGTAGCATACAATTATATAGATGTTTTTTAAAATATTAATTAATTTTGACACTATATTTCTGAATGCTTTAGATATATAAGTATATTTTTTGTACAAAGTTAAGATTTTGAAGTTAGTCTCTGTCTCCTAGGAATTTCTCTTATATTAGTCCAGAGGATACATTTAAACTTAACCACAAAGGAATTTTAGGTGATTCTTGAACGGTGTCCAGCACTATCAGTGATGAACCTGAGGAAGGGTGGTGAATAATTGAAGAAAACAGACAAGAGAATGTAGCTGGAGCTTGGTGGAAGAATGTTCTTAGATGTAGAGACAGTGCCAAAGCTTGTAAGCTGAGTCTCTATTTTATTTTATAGTTAGATCCCACAATGCAAAGCAAGGGTGTAGTCAAGATGCTTACAGCAGTGTTTCCCAACCTTCTCTCATGATGAGAATCACCTGGTGGAGTTGTTAAAACACAGATTCCCGAATCCCAACTAAGAAGTGCTAAACTAGAATTTTTGGGAACATATAGGTAAAATTGCATACCTAACTTAGTGCTCTGTATATAAAATCTGTCTTAGAGCACTAGTTAAGTATACAATTTTACCTATATGTTCCCAAAAATTCTAGTTTAGCACTTCTTAGTTGGGATTCGGGAATCTGTGTTTTAACAACTCCACCAGGTGATTCTCATCATGAGAGAAGGTTGGGAAACACTGGCCTACATCACTCAGCCACCTGGGACCACAGGTTTGGACCATAAGGTCAAGCTAACCACCATAACCTTTGGCTATAATTGTACTAGGAGGGCTTTGCCCTCCAAGCTGGGACCTGAACATGGCTTTGCCATGAAAGGATCATCCCCTCTCATTAGTCCGAGGCTTGAACTTGTCCAAATGCTGTAGCTGCTCTACATAAATTCTAACAGTCAACAAAAATTTGAAATCTCTGAGTTTAAAAAGACATTGGAGAAGTATGGCTTTTTAATTTTTTTTTTCCTTTTAGTATCAATTTCCCAAGCAACATAGGTCAAATATTTCACTTTAAAAATACTCTCAGTGTAACTACTGGGTTTTGTGTGTGTTTTTTACCCTAGTCAAAAAAGCGAAGTAAAACTAAAAAAAAAAAAAAAAAAAAAAAAAAAAAAAAAAAAAGCATCTCTATAGGGATTCTCTTTAAGGACACAGCAGGGTTTGACCCCATGTAGACTTATCCCTGGAGTGACTAATTGACCAGCTTTGTGAAAGAATAAAGAATGGCCCCACAGTCTGAAATACAGGTAGAGAGGAAAGACAAAGGAAAGCTAGACTAGACCATAACTCCTCCTTGATTCCCCCCTCCCCCCCAACTCAGCACGACTGTGATTTAAATTTCTGGCCCTATACATTTGATTACTGCTTCTTATTCTTTTCTCTACTCAAACTCATTCTATTCTAACTTGGAAGAATTTTTCTGTCCATAAATACTGATAATATTTAGTCAGAGTATCTAAATCATTACTGTGTTAAATAGATAATACAGAGGAGGAGAAAAGTAATGTTGGTTTTTTGTTCCTTTTAAAATATTTTGACATATTATTCTCTTGTAATTACATATCAGCACAAATATATCACAATTGTAATAAATGAGACCTTATAAGAAATTTATGAAAAGTCTTCTTTTACATACATTATCATTTGACAAACTTCAAAAGCAACTCAAATAAATCATATGTACCTTACTGAGACTGAAATGACATTTTTAAGCGACAGTCAATATTTTGTTTAAACTCTTTTCTGTGGTTTGTGTTTCTGAATAAGTGGATATTATTATATCTTTTTTGAATAATTTTTGTTTTTACTCTCAAGTTTATAACATAAAAAGCCATTTCAGATGAATAATATTTATAATTATATATTTTTAAAAATCTAGTTATGAATACTAATATTCTAATACCTTAACAATTATAATTATTAATAAGTCAAATATCATTATCATACCTTGTGTGTTTCAAGGTGCCAATGTAGCATTAAATCTGCTTTATATTTTAAATTATACCACAGAATTGTAAATTTTTTTTTAATAATCTTTGAAATTTGTGTTTCTTACTTCACATGAGTACACACTTAACTTTTAGAATTGTATTTAACATATTTAATTTAACAAGCTGTCTAGGCATGTGATGACATGGGTGAAATAGTTATAATTAATAAAAGTTTTACTCTTATTTCCTGCATATTTTTTATTCTGAGTATACTTGTTACTAGAGATGTTGAACCTTGATTCTTGAGTTCAGCAAAGAAAGAATTTAGAGCCAAACCTGTAGTACAAGAAGTTTACTTAGCAAGTAAAACAAAATACTCAAAAATATAATTGAGCCAGCTGCTCAGAGAGCTGCCTCAACCTTTTAGAAAGTCACAAAGTGAGCCAGTGGGGCTGCATGGACTCAGGAAACAAGTTATAGAGACAGACAAAAGAAGGGCCTTTGAAGACAGGTTCAGGGGATTCATCCAGCATGAGCTAATGCTGCCTCCTGCTCTCCTGGTTGCAAGTCTTGTGAGTACCTTTAGAGTTTAGGAGAAAGAAAGCAAAGATAAATATCTAAAGAAAGAAGGTGCAGGCATGTTCTAGACCACATGTGTCAAACACAAGGCCCGCGGGCCAAATCCGTCCCGCCAGGCCTTGCAATGTGGCCCGCACCGCGCTGTCATCACTGCACTCTGCTGCGTTTCCATCACAATGACAGTTTATGACTGTTCAGTAAACCATTCGGCCAGCGATTTAGGCTGGATTTTAGATTTTGGCCCCTTCTCTGATTGAGTTTGACACCCCTATTCTAGACAGAGAGCACACACTGGGTCCTTTGCCTTAAGACTTTTTATCTATTATATTTTCTAAAGGTGGAAATTTTAGGAGAGTTCTCAGGGGAGAATCTCAAATGAAATAATTATCAGCTTTCCAATGTGTCCTTTAATATGTTGATTCATTAAAGCATCTATAATGTCAGTGTTGTAGTATTTACTTACAGGTCAGTGCTGGAGTAGCAGGTCATTGGTCATTGCATTGGGTTGTGATGCAATCCATGGCATTGATTTGTCTTGTTTTGCTGCTTCTCTGGGCCTGGGACTGAAACACAACTGAGACCTAGACTGAGGAATATAGGGCTGACTATGTGCATGTGCAGTCACATTCTAGCAATAGGCACCTAGGCATCCTCCACAATCCCACAGTCCTAGGTCACATACTTTCGGTTTTTCTAGCGCCTCCTTAAGTGGTGTTTCCTTCAGTTGCGTTGCAATGTCAAGTGCCTTTAGTTGGAGAGGTTTTTTCGTTTTTTTAACGATGATAGCTGTTTACTATTTGGAATCAGTGAAGTTTTAGGAGCACTGCTGCTGCCATGAACATGTCTGTCACAAGTGCACTCATGAAACAATAGCCCATTCAGTCTACAACTGGCCCTGTCCCGGTTCGCAATGAGAAAGATTCTGTGCTGAGCTGTTTTCCAATCGTATCTTCCTCTTCCTTCCCCAACACACTCCAAACCTACTCCAGGCCAACCCCCCCCCCCCCCCCCAAGCCCACAGACTCTCAAGACCTAGCTCCCTATTTTTCAAATTTCCCCCATCAAACTTGCACCTTATCATGTTGCCTAAGGGTGCCCCTAACTGCTCCCTGGAGGGTGGGGCCAGCCTGGTCACTGTCATGAGGGTGAGCCTCTGGTGGTTACTGAAAATTCTTTGCTCCCATGTGGTGTGGTCCCACCCAGTGCTCATACTTGCTGCAAGCACCAGCCCTGCTTGCACTCACTGTGGCACTGTCAGTGCATGGGAGTGGAGGCAGCAGGAGCAGGGCTGCCCAGTAGACAGGACATCAGGGGCCGCAGTGGGAGGGACTGGGTGGAGGCATGGAGGATGAGCTGAGACTTACCCCTGTGCCCACTACAACCTTGAGGCCCACAGTTCCCTTCAAGGTGCACAAATTCATGCACTGGCCTTTAATATAAAAAAAAATTGCGTTGCATGCATGTGTGTGCATGTGTGTATGTATCTCTGTGTGTGTTTAAAGTCAAATAACTTAAGTTTCCTATTAAATGGTAAAACATTATTACTTGTTTAGATTGGCTTTAGAATTTTCTAAATTAAATTTAAAAATATTGTTATGCAATTGCCTCACCAAAGTTTGAATTCATTCTGTCATTGCAAAAATTAATTTTATTATTGATGTAATTTTAAATAAATTTATAACATATTTTAAGTTTGTTATAAATTGGCTTTGATTTCATAAATTGGATAAATATAAACAATTTTTGCAGCCTCCTCATTTTCTGTTTAATTCATTAGAAGGTGTTTAAAAAAAAACTTCTATTATTTCCAAATATATTTTTTCCGGTACTTGACCTAACACATTCACAAATATCAATTCACTTTCTATGTACACAAGAAAACTTGAATTAAATAATAAAAGAAAAAGAACCATTTAACCTAAATGGAAAGTAAATCTTCAGAGTTCTATGGAGATATTATTTCTGCAGTTATTGCACCATCCTATCCAATAAAGGGGGATATGCAAATTGACCGTTACTCCACCACAAAAGATGACGGCGCCCATAGCCACAAGATGGCAGTGCCCAGTCCTCTCAGCCCCACAGGAGTCCCCCCGTCCCGGAGGGTGGGTGGCTGCTGAGAGCGGGCAATGTGAGCGGCCTGGCATAATGCTTGCTTTGTCGCCACAATGATGAGGCAAGCGTTCCACCCTGGCCACAGAAAGTCTCTGGGCAGGCCACCTGCAGAGTGTTTGCGTCATTGCAGGCTGGGCTGAGGGGCCACCCCTCCTGCACACATTTTGTGCACCACGCCTCCAGTGCTCTAGTATCCCTGTTGAAGTGGATTGTGGTGATTCTTCTGGTTACATAGGTCCAGTGAAATCTTACTTTTCCCTGACATGGTAGATGACTAACATCAACAAATATTGTGTTTATCATCAACTTTCTTAAAAAAAAAAAAAAAAAAAAAAAAAAAAAAAAAAAAAAAAAAAAAAAAAAAAAAAAGCACTACATATATTTCATTTAAATTTTTGTTAGCTCGTTTTTAACAGAAACTCACAGAATTTTAAAAATGCATTATTGACCAATAAAGACATAAGTACATAAGTATCTTGTGATTTGCATGTATGATTTCATGATGAAATAGAAGTCTTATTCTGTTCCAGCTGCCATAGCAAAGCATCATAAACCAGGTAACTTAAAGACAAACTTTTACAACCCTATAGTTTGGCAAGTCACAAATCAAGGTGCTGACATATTCATTCTTTGGTGAAAGGGAACCCACTCCCAGATCACAGAATATCTTCTCGTGGTCTACACACATGGTATAAACAAAAGAGCAAGAGGCATCTCTGGGTGTCTTTTACAAGTACTCTGTCCCCATCGCCTAATCACCTCCCACGGACATATCCTCCAAATACCATTAGCTTGGGGGTTAGAATTTCAATGTATGACTTTTTTTTGGGGGGGGGGGGTACTTGAACATTCAGTGCAATCATGATAAAAGCTTTCAAACGATTTTTTACAAGTATGATGTGATTATGCAACCTCTGTTTCTGTGCTGTTGGGAAATAAAACAATCCTTTTAGCCAAAAGGCTCTTCAGTACCAATGTATAATAAGAAAAGCATAACATGCTAATTAGACCAGAAATCCTTCTGGACGTCCTTCCTTCCTGACAAAGCCACAGTGGATGGGGGCCAAGGCGGTGGCAACAGAAGACCCCAGTGGCAGCAGCAGACAGGGCCCGGGGCCAAGGCCCGTACACGACTTTCTGGTAGAAGAAAAAAGAACACAATGTGTTATTGGGTAAGAATATTAGCGTGTTTGTTTGTTTGTTTTGTTTTTTTCTGTGATAAAATACTATAAACCTAATGTTGTAAATCATATAAAGCATATAAATTTCTTCTCTCCTAGTTCTGCATGTCAGAAGTCTAGGGAAGAATCTGTGTCCTTACTTTTTCCATCACCTACAGGCTGGCCACATCCCTTGGCTCACAGACCTGCATCAATTCCAACTTCTGTATTTGTCATTATATGTCCTCTTCTGCCTCTGCCTTTCCCATAACAAAGATTATATTGCACACATCTGGGTAAACCAGCATAATCTTTCATAGCTCAGAATCCTTCATTTAATCGCATCTGCAAAACCCCTTTTCTAAGTAACACATTAACAGGTTTTAGCAATTAGAACTGGGCAGTTTTTGAAATTCATTATTCTTTCTACCAAAGTAAACATTAAGAACATGCATGTATTATAGTGCAAAAACAATTAAAAAGATAAAATCTCACACTCTTTATATAGCAAAGCAGAAGGAAAAAAACCCAAGCCAAACAAAAGAAAGAAAAAAAGAAGAAAAAAACAAAACAAAACAAAACACAAAAACCACCATCTTATCTTCTTGAGAGACCAAGAGTTATAACTCCCAGCAGCTTTTGTTACTCCTTGTTGAGAGACCACAGAGCTCATTCCAGTGGCACGCTGTTACATATCTAGAGGTTATTTGGTCTGCAAACTTGGAGATACCATTACTTTGTAAAACCTGAAGGATAAGCTCAATCTCCAAAGAGATCTTTATTCCACAGGTTAAAGAAAATGCTCCAGGAAAGATAATCTTTTTAAAGAATTATAACTAACAGTGGGATATGGCTGTAAACTAAATTTTAGCTGGAAAAGTGAGAGGCCTCTCCAGAAGCAAGCCTGGAAATGACCAGGCTCTGCTTATAAAAATAGATAATGAAAAATGCAGACATTACTCAGGAACAAAAATATTAATCTAAAGAATAAACCAAACTGGAGGACTCAGAGTAGCATATTCAGAGTTTTGAGATATGTCAATCTTTGGCTCACTGATTTTTATTTTCTCCTTAAGTTATAACACAATATAAAGGTGCATTTTAATGAAAGTGAATAACTTAGTAATGTATCCTCAAGTCTTTCTATAAAATCTGTTTAAGTTGTTCAAATGGCACTATAAATAATATGTGTTTATTCTGTTTATACAGATAAATTTGGGTGTCTCTGTGCATGGTGATATGAACAAAAATACTGAATACATGTAAATACTTTAAACTTATATAATCAGTGTCCTTTTCGATGTTACCTTGAAGCATCCATCTTATATAAAAACTGCTGTTTGAAATATTAACCCAGCTATTTGGCTTCTATAAATGCTTGCTTGTTTAAATAATAAGGAAAATAAGACTACTCCCACTTCAGAGAGGCCATTAAACCTTCCCCGGACAAAATTATCAGTGCTGTCACCAGGCCAGGCCTTTGATTGAGGTCTCAAGGTCCCAGCACATAAGGGCTCTTTAAGAACTTTCAAAAGGCCGAAACTGGTTTGGCTCAGTGGTAGAGCGTCAGTCTGCAGACTGAAAGGTTCCTGGTTCAATTCCAGACAAGGGCATGTACCTTGGTTGCGGGCACTTCCCCGGTAGGGGGTGTGCAAGAGGCAACTGGTCAATGTTTCTCTCTCATCGATGTTCTAGCTCTCTATCCCTCTCCCTTCCTCTCTGTAAAAACTCAATAAAATACATTTAAAAAAAAAAAAAAGAACTTGCAAAAGGGGCCAGAAACACCCCATATTTGGGAAACAAAGAAGGTAAAAACATATAAATAGGGAAAATTCCTCCATGTTGGGGCCCAGAATTTGGGAGACATTTTCCTCTGGACCCACACATAATAAATATAACTCCATCTCTCTAAGTATTGCTTTGTTCTTCTTCAGTTTTCTATAACATCTTCTTGGGATTTGGTATTCCAATAGCTAAGTTTCTATTCCAAGGGAAGAAATTCCTGAGTCTTTCAAAAGCCAATGAAGCACTCCTAATCAGCTCTAATAAAAAGATTTTTTGCTAAAAAAGAAAAAGAAAAAGAAAAAAAAAAATAGGCCCCAAATGCAGTCACTATGCTAAGCCCCACATCTGCAAAACAAGATGTTCTACCTAACCTAATTGCAGTCTCAGTCTCCACCAGATATGTCCCTCTAACCAGTCAATCAGGAATCACCCAGTCAGCATTAGTGAAGTAGTCTGTCTGATAGATCCCCATCTAGGAAGGAGATCTTGACTGAAACAATTCAATCTTTGACAATAACTGCCTTGTCTTGCCCCCTTTGTGCCTATTAAAAGCATACTCCTTTTTTATAGCTCCCAGAGTTCCTTTCTGTCTGCAAGATGGGGAGCTGCCCAATTCATGAATCAGTGAATAAAATCGATTATATCTTTAAGTGTACTCAGTTTATTTTTTTCACAGTTTTGAAGTTAATTACAAATCATATCATCTACACAAATCAAGGTGACTAAGGAAGTATAACAATAGTATTTTCTCTGGATTACTTGGTAATACTTCTTTCTGAAACATATAAAAGCATTTGGGAGAAATATCTGGAAAAGTTCCTGGGGTAAAGGGAATTTAAAAAAGAAATGGTGATCATAATTTAGCTGCAAATTTTAGAATCAGAAAAAAGTATATATATGTATATACTTATATAATATATATAAGTATATATATATGTTATTATATAAGTTATTTCAGAAGTTATTATTTCAGAAGGATAAGTTATTTCAGAAGCTGATTAATTTAGATGAGTGTAAGAGTCTGAATATAAGCTCCAGGAAAACGGGTGTTTAATGTGTCCAGGTAAATTACTTGGCCTGATTGGTGATTACATATATGTGATAATTAAGCAAGCTATATATTTATAAATTCTCTAGGTTTCTATAGTATGTTGTATATCAATAAAATGTTCACTAGAAATATTTTACAAATTAAAATCAGAAATACAAATATGTGATAGATGAATAGTGGTAGATTCACTCAGCTTTCAAATGAAGAATAATTCAAGGGTTTCCAGAAAGTGAACAAGCAATAATACATTGACTGGAGATGTGAAAGAGCTTTGAAACTTCAGTGTAGCTATAGTATAAGTTGATGAAGAAGAATGGCAGGGAAGAAATTAAGGAAGGAACACAGAGGGCAGATGAATTGTTTCACATTCCCAAATCCACAAGTTCATGTATTATTCTTTGTGGTATATGAAGATGCTTAAATTGTGTAGAATCAGCATGCAAAAGAACCAAGAATAAATCCTGGGCTTTTTTTTTTTTAATATAAAATGGTTGGATAGAAATGGATTACTTGAACATTAACTGTGCTATATGATCATTCCCAGTTTTACCATGTGCTTCAGTAATTTAGACAGATGGCAAATAGTGGAGGCAAGATTCAAAGACAGCCCATTCTGAATGGCTCTATCATTGAATTGCTCAAAGAAAAGGTACATGGGAGTCATTGAAAATAGGAAAGTTGAAGAACCACTTCTGGAGGTTTGGGTGGAAAGTACATGTGATTGTTTGAGTATTCTGTTACTTGAGGTTTAGAATAAAGAGAACAGCTATGATTTAGGTATCAAAGGCCCCTAAAAAGATATGATGGAGGGACCTACCAGGGACAGGATTATAGTGAATGACATATTGAGGTACTGGGACTATAAAGCAGTGGGGGTTTTACTTGAAAAGTAAAGTAAGAGTGTCCTTTAAAAAGTGTTCACAGCAGTCTCCAGCAAATCTTGCAAGATTTATAGGGATAGGTAAGCCCATTTGACTTGTGAGGCTACAAAAAGATTTTTATACTGACAACTATACTTCAGTTAAGAAAGAGGCTAGAGGGAATACATTTTTATGGTAAATCTGAAAGGGGCTATCTACTCAAGGTTTGTATTTTAACTTTATTTTATCACATAAATATTTTGTTTTTATTCAAGGGATAAGCAGAATCTGCAAAAACACAATTCAATTCACCTTTATTTCTAAAACTATACGGACAAGGGTCTTTCATAGGCAAAATGAAAATAAAATACTGGTTATAAAATAATGTTTAATTGTTTTTTTTTAATTGATACAATGGAAAATGTAGGAGATGAGTATTTAATTGATTCAGGGTTTCAGACCATTGTTCAGTGCCTGACAGAAGCTATTTATTGCAGCAATTTACTCATAAACTGTATACTAAACACCAGAATGTGAGTGTATGGATGATGAGTTATAATACCAGTGATATGGAATTTTTGGACTGGAACCTGGATTCTTTTTCCACTGGAATTAAAGAATGAATCCATGGACAGAAAGT
Source organism: Pipistrellus kuhlii (assembly GCF_014108245.1). Lineage (NCBI taxonomy): Eukaryota > Metazoa > Chordata > Mammalia > Chiroptera > Vespertilionidae > Pipistrellus > Pipistrellus kuhlii. The sequence goes on along the minus strand of NW_023425529.1, from coordinate 141,607,524 downwards.
GGTATAGCAAAGGTGGAGATTTATTGAAGAACAAATACAGACTCTCACATGGGGAGAAGGAAAGAGTCTCCCAAAACAGACTCCCAAGTAGGGAGGGGGAAAGGGTCCCACTGAACTCCTTTTCCCCATGGCTTATAAAAGGGGCAGATCCTGATGCCTTGATATCCTATCTGATTGGTTACTATTCCCTTAGTTTGGTTATTATAGTAACTTTTGGTCTCTAAGGTTCAACTTCACATGGGACATGTGTAGTTCTCCCCTCCCTTCTCCTTCCTCGTTGTTTTTCTATTCCTTTTAGGGCTTTCTTCTTCTACTTCTGGATGAAGGGCTTCCTTCTCTTTATTTTGTAAATATAGACCTTTTGCTGTTCCCAGCTCCCTCATTCTATGGAAATGTATCTTCTGCTGCTCTGCAGCCCTGTGCTTTCCTCCATGTTCCATTTAATTTCCAAAATTTCCTAAACCAGTTTTAGTTCAAGCCCCACATTCCTGACTCACCAAGAAGATAAACACATATCATATGGTATGTCTCTGATAGAATGAGAGACAGTGCACCAAAAACCTAAAGTGGAATTTTAGGTTGTGATTACACACTAGCAGCAAATCCATTTCTAAACCTCTCCATTGCAAATGGGTCAATCTTGTAAAGGGCTACAGGAGACAAGTAATAAGTTATTTACAATCCATTTAGTTGTAGCTATGTGTCTTACATGAGCCAGTTACAAGTTTATAAAGAGAGTTCATAATATTGCATTTATTATTCTGATAATACATGCAATTATATTACTAACATTACATACATAAGAATTTCTACCTTGGAAATAAATCCATCAGTGGTCTAATCACATTCTAAAGTGGATAATATAATTCATTTAAACATATAAACAACACTTCATTTAAGGTCAGTGGAATGTGTTGATTCCTAAACACAGCCATAAAGTGCTATAGGTACTATCTTTAAGACAGATTTTTAACTTAAGAAAGTATAGAAACTATATTACATATATATAATATCTTATCCTATATAATAAAGAGGTATAATGCAAATTGACTGTCACTCCAACACACAAAATGGCTGCCCCATGTGGTCAAAGATGGCCGCCCCATGTGTACACAAGATGGCCACCACAAGACGGCTGGCAGGGGAAGGCAGTTGTGGACGATCAGGCCAGGAGGGGAGGGCAATTGGGAGGGATGAGGCCTGCAGGGGAGGGCAGTGGGGAGGACCCAGGCCTACAGGTATGACCAGGCTAGCACGGGAGGCCAGTTAGGGGCAACCAGGCCTGTAGGGAGGGCAGTTGGTGGCAATCAGGCTGGAAGGAGAGCAGTTAGTTTTCGATCAGGCTGGCAGGGGAGTGGTTAGGGGGTGATCATGCTGGCAGGCAGAAGCAGTTAGGTGCAAGTAGGCACGCAGGCAGGTGAGCGGTTGGGAGCCAGCAGTCCTGGATTTTGAGAGGGGTATTCCAGATTGGAGAGAGTTCAGACTGGGCTGAGGGACACCTCCGCCATGCAGGAATTTTGTGCACTGGGCCTCTAAATGCTAATTAGACCAAACAGCAGAATAATTATCTCTATAATCTTCCAAATGACTGTCCGGATGACCTTTTAGACAAATCTGGGCTGCAAGGGCCAGCTGAGGCTCTGAGGGGCTGCAAGGACTGGCCGGGGATAAAAGCGCCGAGCCCCTTGCATGAACTTTATGCATCAGACCTCTAGTCATTTATATAAAATGTGTGCACATTTATGTTTTAAATACATGTCTTCACATATGCTAACATATATATGGAGAAAGAGAAAATTTCTATTAGCTATTTTTCTAGAATATCTCTAGAAGAGCACAGGAACTGGTAAGTTGGTGTTTCCATATCAGGGAACTAGATCACAAGTAACAGGCTTAAAGAAACTTACTTTTTGCATACATTCTTTTGTTTCTTGGCATTTTGCTTAATATGTATATATTCTCTGTTCATATTCTTTTAATTACCTAAGAAAAATAAAAAAAAGAACCTTCTGGAAAGTAGACCTCTGAAAGATCAAGAGCTGTGATGTTAATAAACATTGGACAGTGAGTGTCATAGCAAAAATAATAAAATTATAATGTTAAGAAGACAGAAACTTAAGCCATCAGCTTATTATTAGTTTGGAAATACTAACACTTCCTACTGGAATGATTAATTAGAAAGTGATCAGCATCATTTCTTCTTACCAATATATTGGGGAAACATGAGCTCCTTTAATTACATCCTAGTTGAAAGAATAGTATCCTATAGCTCACAAGTTCAAACTGTTTTTTTTCCCTCTAGAAATTACATAAGTAAAGAGCTACTTATTCTCCCATTTAACATTTATCTATTCTTCAACTCTTAGTGTATTTAATATTTAATTCACCAACACCAAGTTGACAAAGTATGTAATTACTTTGAACTTATTTTAATGAAGAGTCCAATATGCATAGACATAAAATTCAGTTACTGTTGGATAATTAAAACTATTATTTTTTAAATTACTTTTAAAATATTCATTTTTTGTACCTAGATAAAAAGATACCTAGGTAGACATATAACTTGCATTATAAGTGGAAACATTTAAAAATGTTTTAGTTTTTAGATATTTTGTTGTGATAAAAATATACACTCTTAAATCAAGGAACATAAATATAGTATTTAGGAGCAATAATTAGTAAGGCAGTTGGATCGTACTGGGAATCAGGGAATAATGAAAATTCCATGGAGAAAAGGATAATAATTATAGGTAATGCCAAATAGATTTTTTTCCCCCCCAAAATACAGAGCAATCTAAAAATCAACTTAAGGACAGTTTTTGTTCCTTATTTTGGTGAAGCATACTTTAAACATTCCAACAAATAAGAATATACATTTATGGCCATAGCCAGTTTGGCTCTGTGGATGGAGTGTCAACTTGTGGACTGGAGGGTCGCAGGTTCGATTCCATTCAAGGGCATGCACCTTGGTTGTGGGCACATCTCTAGCAGGGGGTATGCAGGAGGCAGTTGATTGATGTTATTCTCTCATCGATATTTCTAACTATCTTTCTCCCTTCTTTTCTGTAAAAAAAATCAATAAATTAAAAAAAATGAATATATATTTATGTGAAGTTGTTATTGGCATTAAATAGTCTTCTAATGGTTAAAAATTGGGGTGAAATAATACACCAATAGATATTTTTGAAAGAAGATAAGAGATGTAAATTTAAAAACTTCCTTAAATTTCTGACAATGGGTATTTTCCACCATAAAATACTAATAATAGAGCACAAACATTTCTGTAAAGGTTATACATAAAAGTGATTGTTAGATTTATAAAAGAAATTGTCTTTTGTTATTATCTTAGATTCATTTTAAATAGATAAACTCACATAGTGCTTTTACTCTGCAATTAAAATTTTTATAAGGTTAATACACTACTTATATGCATTTCAATGAAAATAGCCCAAATCTCAAGCTATATTAATGAGTCATATGGTTTATAATGTGCTGCTTTTACTAGGATAAATAATGCATAGACATAAATGATCAGAGTAAATGATCAGAATAGAGTTAGCTAGATAAATTAAGTGATATGATATTAATTTCTAGTGCATCCATTTGACAGTGCTTATGCTCTATTTGCCTAGGCAGTTGACTCTATTTCTTAATCAGTGATGTAAGATATCTATACTAATAAAAGATAAATATACAAATTGACCATACCTCTGTGATGCCCACCAGCCAATCAGGAGTGAGTATGCAAATTAGCCCAACAAAGATGTTGGGTTAATTTGCTTACACAGGCGTGAAGCAGCATGGTGGGGCAGTACGCCTGCTATGAAGGGGAGGGCGGAGGGCAGAGGAAGCTACAGGAGCGGTGCTCCGGCAGAAGTAAACACTGAAGGCTCTGGCCAGAATGAAAATGGAAGGCAGTGGCCAGAGCAAAGGCCTGGTCCTGGATGCCAGAGGAAAACCAGTGCCAGCAATCAGTGGAAGGAAGTCCTATTACACAAATATTTGTGCAACAGGCCTCTAGTAATCATATAATTGTGGTAAGTGTAAGAAAACAAATTTACACATATATATTCTATAAATATAGCTGAAAGCTTTAAGGCATATGGCCGTTTTTAGCATTGTCTTTTTTCATCCATAGTGATGATTAGATTTCACCTCTCTCTAATGAAGCATTGGGGAGTTATCTGATCTAGTAAAGATGCAATATGCCAATTGACTGTCACACCGTCATAAAGATGGCGGCTCCCACAGCAGAGCTGAGGTTCCTGTAACACAAGATGACTGCACCCACAGCAGAGGCCGAGTTCCCGTAATGAGCCTTAAGCAGCAATCAGCAAAGACCTGAGGATGTGTGGTGCTGGGCTGAGGCAAGGGACCTGAACCTGCACCCCTCACCCAGTGGGGCTTGACAGGGGATTTCAGGCCATGTCCCCCACCTGGTGGGGCTTGAAGGGGGACCTCAAGGTGCACCCCCAACCCCAGTACTAGGCTAAGGGACCTCAGGCTGATTCCCCCACCTTTGGCTGGGAGATCTCAGGCTGTACCCTCACCCTGGTGGTAGGGGACCCGTGGCTGCCCCCCTCCTGGAGCCAGGACAGGGGACCTGAGGCTGCATCCCCCAACTGGTGGGGCTTGATGGAGTACCTGAGGCTGCGCCCTTGCCCAGCAGGGCTTGACGGGGGATCTCAGACTGTGTCCCCCACTCAGTGGGGATTGACGGGGGACCTCAAGTTGTGCCCTCTGCCCCAGAGCTGGGCCAGGAGACCTCAGGTTGTGCGCCCACACCTGACAGGGCTTGACAAGGGATCTCAGACTACTGCCCTCTTCCAGTGGAGCTTGCCAGGGGAACTCAGACCACACTGCTCACCCTGGATCTAGGCCGAGGGACCTGAGTGTGCACCAGGGGCCTGAGACTGCACCCCTTGCCTGGTGGGACTTGACAGGGGACCTGAGGCTGTGCCTTGATGGGATCCCTGAGGCTGTGTCACCCTCCACCAGGCAGGGCTTGATGGGAAACCTGACGCTGTACCTCCTGCCTGATGATTTTGATGTGCTGTGGGTGTGTGGGGACTTGACTCTGGGTCCTGTGGTGCACCCCAGACTCTGACAGGAGGAAGATTTTCATATACATTTTACTAATTTTATTTCATCTCTGACACTTCTATTATAGAGAAAGAGCAAATAGCAATATTAAAATGTTTCCTCTAATTAATCTTCTTTTAATGTGCACTAATTTCATGCACCAGGCCACTAGTTCACATATAATAACCCACTACTAGATGAATACAGCTGAACTAATGGATTGGCAGAGAGGATAATTCAATATTGATATAACATTTGAAATTGCTGAAAAACAAAGTAATCTATACATTATTTTTAATTTTTTATCAGTGATTTTACTATGTTTATAACGAATTGGGTCATGATGCAAGTAATTGTCTTTAATGCCAACAAATTATTATTTACCATCATTTGATAGCATAAATATATATTTACCATCATTTGATAGCATAAATTTCAATATCAGATAAGGTTAAAAAGAGCACATTACCATTCATTATTTGTCCTTGCCTGTAGAAGACAAATTCCTAAAGATATAATTGGTAAGTCACAGCATATATGTGTTTTTGAAATTGCCAAATATTGGCCATTTCCTCACCCCTATTACCCCCCAAAATACTCTAGTAGATATTCAGGGTATCAATAAGAGAATATGATATTTTGGGCTGTCTTGGGCATTGCTATATTGACATTTAAAAAACTGCATCTCATTGTTATTTTAATTTACATTTACTTGGTGGTGACCAAATTCAACATCATATTGTTACGGGAATTTTTAGAATAGAACACGCATTGTTCTCCTGGGCCGGATGGCTTTTCCCTGGCTCTTTGTCTGTCAGAGTCAAACAATGAAACCATGGATGGAAGATGGTATAGTAAAGGCAGAAATTTATTGTAGAACAAGTACAGAATCCTACATAGGGAGGAGGACAGAATCTCACAGCACAGACTCCCATGTGGGGAGAGGGAAAGAGTCCCACTGAGTCCTTTTCTCTATGGTTTATAAAGGCTTCAGATTTTTGTGCCCTGATATCCCCTCTGATTGATCACTATTTCCTAAGCATCTCCTGAGCTCAAAGATCTAACCTCACTTGGGCACATGAGTCTCTCCTTCCTCATTGTTCTCCTATTCTCTCTTGGCTTTCTTCTTCCCTTTACTCTGTAAATGTGTACTTTTTATTACTCTCAGCTCCCTTATCTTATGAAAATGTACCCTTTTGCTGCTCTATAGAGCTGTGTTTTCCCATGGACCCCTTAATTTTCTAAAATTTCCTCAACCTGCCTACTTCACCCCTAGAAAAGTCCTTTCAATATCATGTATATGAAAATAATTTAAATTTATTTTTATGTAAAGTTATTGATTTGAAAAACAAAACCATTAATGCATAAGAGTCATTGAATATATTTAGGAATTGTATAGGTTCTTAAATATAAGAATTATAGAATTTCTTTAAGTAAGAAATTACTAATATTTTTCCTGTTGCAATTTATTTGTCTTTAGTTTAATGTATTCTGCTATATATATATATATATATATATATATATTTTATGAAGTAATTTTAGTAATGTGTTTTCTTAAGAATTCTGAGTTTCCTGAGTCTAATGCCTTACTTTAAAAAGAAAGTTTCTTTTATTCCTATTTTATAAAGTGCCTTTTCAATTAACAGGTAACTTATCTGTAGAGTTAATTAGATATTTATTGAGATACAAGAACTCCTGTACAATAGAAAATAGCAACAGTGAAAATCCACTTCTTTAATGGTAAACCTAGTAATCTTTTACTAGTAAGTATTGTTAGATTGTAAGTTAGGAGCCGACATAAGATGCCTCAATAAGCCAAATTTTGGAGTCCTTTATTACACCGCAGGCTTAGAGGAATAATGTTTCCAAAGTCTAAGCAAAAACATGGAGGAAGCTCTTCCTATTTATACTTTTTTCAGTCCTTTATCTTCCAAATTTGGAATGAGATTTCAGGGCCTTCTGAGAAAGAAGACCTGTGTGCTGGGAAGGGACCATGAGACTATATCTCAAGGTCTGGCCCGGAGCCAGCACTAACAACTCTGTCTGGGGCATAGTTTATGGCCTCTCTGGAATGAGAGTAGTCTAAAATTCCTTATTACTTAAGCAAGCAATCATTAGCAAACATTTACAAAAGCCAAAATAGCAGGATTAAAATTTCAAAGGGCAGTTTTTACACAAGACAGAGGTTACTATGCTTCAGTATGAACTTCGTAGAGGGACAGAAGGAATGGTGATACGTGTTCCTCTTAAAGTTAAAAGGCAAGCCTGCATGTATAAAATCTTTAATTAGTAGTGGTTTATTTATTTTTCCATACCACTACATACATATTGGATTTATTTCAGCAACAGAGATCAGAACACAAATATTATATTTCACAGCTGTACTGACACTGAAAATTAAATGTTTATGGATGTGTGTAAAGTTCTTCCCAGATCCCCATTTGCTCATTTTTGCATTATTTTTCTATTTATAAATAAACCTGCATAAAAGAAAGTTAAAAATTTTGGGATCTCAATCATATGGAAGCACTTTTCCTACTAAAAATTAGGCTTGAAACACTTTTCAAGAAAAGAAGGGCACTCCCAGACATCCCGTACAAAGAAAATATTATTTATAATAAAGTAAATTTAGTAAATAAGTGTAGTAAGTGAAAAGTCCAGGTTGCATAATTTAAAAATTGAACTATGAGTAGGTTCAGTAGGATAAACAGCTTAGTAAAAATATAGCAGTTACATGTAATATTTAAAATATAAGAGTTGAAGTTCCATAAACCTTTCTAGACATCTATCTCATTTTGTACTTTGACAAGTAACACTGTGATCCTATAAATTGAAACAAAGCAAGAAAACTTTACAGCAGCAACCTGCTCCTTTATACCATGGCCTTAGAGTAATGAAAGGTCAAGATCAGCAATCATCTATCTCCATAATTTCACTACCAATTGACAAACACAATTTAGAAACTGCCAAAAAGTGAAATTGATCTTGTTGTTAATGAAAATTGCATCTATCTGTTTAGATTTCTCTACTATGGTATGATAGCAACAATGATAAAAATTCATTCACTTACATCAATAAAAGTATGAAAGCACTACTTTGTAAATTGTTTGATTCCATTTATAGAACAGAAATTCTATTTAAATGAAATACCTTATAGAGAACCGGGAAATGTTATAATACTATGTTTTTTATTTTCTTTACATTTACTATATGCAGCTAAAATTTTGAAGCAGACATAGTTAAGGAATTTACAAGTTTTTAAATTTAAAATATTTAAAGATGCTAGCTTATTTGTATATTGAGTTCCCCAATGAACTCACAATGTCTTTTAGCATTTTCTACAGATTAAAAATACAATAGAAGGAGTTGACTCAAAATGTTATAGCATAAGAAACCTACATTTAAAGATAATTACAATAAATAATATTTTGCCTATTAGCTGAAATATTGGACAGCCATTTTATATATTTTGAAAAAATAAATTTTAAACATTTATATAAAAAATAGTTTGAAAATTGTGGTCTGGTAGTAATGATAGCAAGTTGGAGACCTCTGCATAGATAAGCTTTTTATTATGATGAATTTTTAAGCATTACAGTTTGCCAAATAACTGTAACTACACACAGGTACACAAAAATATACAAGATAAGTTTATTTTAGGTAAATGTAATGGATCAGTAAACAGCATTTAATGTGTTTATTTTCAGTAATTAATAAGTACATATTGAACCTTTTTAAGTGATGAGTGTAGAGACTATAAAAACATTCAGATACATTCATACTTGCTCTCACTAATCACACCTTGAAAATACATAATATAATATATTAAATAATTGCTACAAAATAAGAATTAAATGTTTTCAATAGAGTGCCTGAGATTTTATCTTTCAGAAAAAAAAAAACCAAAAAAAAAACAAACATCAGCTGAAGTTTAGCTTATTAAATTTTAATATATACTATATTTTGGCCATTCTTATAATTTTATGTTTGCTTTATGCTGCTGAGCATTACAAAGAAAATTAGGAACAGAGCTAAAGAAATATTATAATGATACTATATATATATATATATATATATACACATAAATATGGCTAATACTAGGTGTACCAGTGAATTATGTGGATTTTTTTCAATAGATGGAATTACATATAAGTTGATATACATGTGATTTGATATGTTTACTATTTTGTTGTATGACAATAAACTTCAAAACTTAATATGTCAAATTTGCTGAAGATGTTAATATCATAAATATCTTTACACTTAAAATGTCGAATTTCGTGCCCAAAAAAGCATTTGGGGAAGTTTTACTTTATTTTGAAGAAAAATGCTGCTGAAAGTTATTGTATACTTTGAGAAGCTTATAGTAAACATGCTCCAGCTCACTCAAGATACTTGTGAATGCTGGTTCAAATGCTTTAAAAGTGGTGATTTCGATATGAAAGCAAAGAATGTCCAGGTCATCTGAAAAGTTTTGAAGGCCAACAATTACAAGCATTATTGGATGAAGATGTGTGTCAAACTCCAAAACAACTTACAGAAAGATTAAATGTTGCTCAGCAAACAATTTCCTATCATTTACAAGCAATGGGAAAGATTTTTAAAGGAAGGAAAATGGATGCCACATCAACTGAATGAAAGACAAATGGAAAACCAAAAAGTCATCAGTAAAATGTTGCTTCAATGGCATGAAAAAAAGTCTTTTTTGCATGGAATTATAACTGGAGATGAAAAGTGGATTTATTTTGAGAATCCCAAATGCACAAAATCATGGGTTGATTGAGGTCAACCATCAACATCCACTGCAAGGCCAAATCGCTTCAGAAAAAAGATAATAATCTTCATTTGATGGGATCAGGAAGGTGTGGTGTATTATGAGATTCTAAAACCAGGTGAAACCATGAATACTGATCGCTGACAACAAATAAACAATCTGAACCACACTTTGTATATATATTTTATTGATTTTGTACAGAGAAAAAGGGAGAGAGATAGAGAGTTAGAAACATCGATGAGAGAGAGTCATCTATCAGCTGCCTCTTGCACACCCCCTACTGGGGATATGCCGGCAACCAAGGTACATGCCCTTGACCGGAATCGAACCAGGGACCTTTCAGTCCCCAAGCCGACACTCTATCCATTGAGCCAAACCGGTTTCGGCTTGAACCACACTTTGATCATGAAACGACCAGAATGGGCCAGAAGCCGTGGCAAAGTAATTTTGCTTCATAATGACACACCATCACAAACTTCAAAACCAGTTAAGACACATTTAAAGATCTTGCCTGGGAAGTATTAACCCATCTGCTATATTCACCAGACCTTGCTACTTCAGATTACCACTTGTTTAGATAGATGGCACACACACTTTCTAAGAAGCACTTCAAAACATATGAAGAAGTGGAAAATTGAGTCTCTGAATGGCTTGCTTCAAAACATAAAAAGTTCTATTGGGATAGTATCCACAAATTACCTGAAAAATGGGGGAAATGTGTAGCTAGCAATGGACATTACTTTGACTAAAACACATTTAATGTTTCTCTTGAAATGATCATGTTTGATTACAAAATCCACATGGTTATCTGACACACCTAGTCTACTAAGTGTCCCTGCAGCCACCCAATTGGTTGCTATGACACACACTGACCACCACGGGGAAGATGCTTAATGCAGGAGCTGCCGAGATGCAGTGACTTGGCAGCAGTGATTCTCAGGTGACACACCCCAAAACCAGAAGGGAGGGAGCCCAATTCCTCTCAGGGCCACACGATTCCACCTTAGGCCATGGGTTATGTTGTTGTTGGGGCATTGTCAGCCCCTAATATGGTTTATTGCACGTTTGCATTTGTGCAACACTCTATACAACAGCAACTTGTAGAGTGCCCTCTTGTATTCTGGGACCCCTCAGGAGATGTCAGAGAACTGATTTTGGCTTGTCCTCACAGGCCAGACCAAGAGACCTCACCTGCTGGAGGGACTCCGCTCACTCCACAGACGCCAGGGAAGGACCTTGGGATGTTGGCTCCAGGGTGTGTCTTGCCCATCTCCCCCAGTCCCACCCCACCAGCCACCTTCTAATTGATTTCCTTTTAATGTGCATGAATCTGTTCACTGGGTCATTGGTTATTTAATATTTCTAATCTGGATCCTAAAACTTAACTATTATGGCATTATGCAGTTATTTGTTGATAATACTTTACCACATCCTACACAATGAGAACTATGAGTGTTTCAGAATATTATACATTTATCAATATTCATGTGTGTAGTATATACATATGCATGTGTGTAAGTGTGTTAACATTATATATGTATTGCTGTATATGTATATATATATATAATGTATACTACAGTAAATTAAGAAAAGAGTAGTAAAAAGATATAGTAAAATATAGATTCATATTAAATCCTACTTTTGAAGCAAAGGAATTATAACTCAATGTATTCTGCTTTATAGCAATATAATATCAATAAAATATTTTCTTTCAATGAATATACTAAAACTAGATGCCTGGTGCATGACATTCGTGCACTGGATGGGGGGGGTTCTCTCAACCAAGCAGGTAATCTCTGGCAGTCAGGGGATGTCTGCCTGGCAGCTTAGGCACACTCTCCAGTGTTATTGGGCCTAAGCCAGCAATCAGACATCCCCCAAGGAGTCTTTAGTGCTGCTGTGGAGGCAGGAGAGGCTCCCGCCATCACCACTGCCTGACTTCTGGCTGAGCAGCACCCCCCTGTGGGAGTGCACTGACCACCAGGGGCAGCTCCTGCACTGAGCATCTGCCCCCTGGTAGTTGGCACACATCACAGCGACTGGTTGTTTTGTTGTTTGGTTGGTTTGCATATAAGGGTTTGATTATATAGGATTATTACTGCAATATGGCTAAGAAACATTCAACTTCTAAACATACTTGTCATTTTTTTTGTCAAGTTCTGCTGATAGTTTTCTTTATGTTCAAAGGAGACATCACATCACTATTATTTTTTAAATTTTTTATATATATTTTATTGATTTTTTGCAGAGAGGGATAGAGTTAGAAACATCAATGAGAGAGAATCATCAATCAGCTGCCTCCTGTACACTCCCTACTGGGGATGTGCCCGCAACCAAGGTACATGCCCTTGACCAGAATCGAACCTGGAACCTTTCAGTCCCCAGGCTGACACTCTATCCACTGAGCCAAACTGGTTTTGGCCACATCACTATTATTAACACAGTTTCCCACTCTAATCTTGAAGTATTTTTTTCACTTTTTTTTTTTTCCTTTTTGATCTAGGGATTTTCACCACAGAAATGTTAGTATAAAATGAGATTAGACATGAAAATGAACTGATGACAAAGATAAGAGCTAATTTAAGTTGAAATCATCATCATTGTCTTTGTCATTATGATCATCTCATCATCATTAGTAGTGTTAGTACAACTGTTAGTTATGTTAGTGAGCATTTTGATCAGAAACTCCAATTTCATTTCTGTGATGCCATATTTTGTGTAACAAGGTGAAGGAAGTATTATGTTCTAATCCATTTGGCAGATATAATACTTTTCTAATTGAGTTCCATAGTAAATATGAACCTTCACAATCTGAAGATAAGCATTATATATCCTGCATACCATAAAAATTTATCCGTCATAATTACAATTTCCTTTTGTGTGATTTTTTTTTGTGTTATTTGACTTAATAAGTGGCTTATACTATAACATTTTTGGTGATTGAAAATACATTAGACTCTATTTTAATAATAGTTATGTTTACATAAAATTAAGCAATGAGTATGGAGATTTTTCATATCTCCCTTTCTCCCAACACAAACACACATCTACACAAATACATGCATTCTCACTTATTATTAACCACTTCCATCCATGTCAGGTGTGTTTTTTTTAACACTATGATACAATATTACTAACTGAATTTCACAGTTATATTAGGGTCACACTTTGTGTTGTACAATTTATGAGTTAAGACAAATGCATATTAATGTGTATTCATCATTACTGTATCATACAGAATAGGATCACTGCTCTAAAAATATCCCCATCCCCCCTTCTGTATACCAACCCCATAGAAACCACTGATTTTTAATGTCTTTTGACTATCCTACAATGTTTTATAGTTTCATATACAGTAGTATTCCGATTTTTTATTAGTTGCTTTCACTTAGCAATATATATGTATTTCCTCCATATCTTTTCATAGTTTGATAGCTCATTTCCTTTTATCACTGAACTAGAGGCCTGGTGCATGAAAATTCACGCATTGGAGCTGGGGTGGTCCCTCAGCCCGGTTTGTCCCCTCTCACAGTCCGGGAACCCTAAGGGGCAGAAGGCAACCCAGCAATCAGGGGAAGGAGATATCCCATCACACTTCTGCTGCTTCCACTGCTGCCCTGGCTACCTGAGCCTTGGGAGGCCCTGGGTGGCTCGGGGGCTGAGGGTACTGGGGGACTCTGGAAGCAGGTGTTCAGAGTGGCCAGACCTGCCTGGGGGTGGGCCTGGCCATGCCATACACCTGCCAACCCAGCAGGGCTGAGGGGACTGGGCACCACCATCTTGTGGCTGTGGGTATGGCCGTCTTTAAGGGCACGGCATTCAATGATCATATTCCTTCCTGATTGGCTGTGGGTACCACCATCTTTGTGAGGGCATGATGGTCAATTAGCATATTCCATCTTTATTAGATAGGATAATATTCAATTGTCCAGATGTACTGCAGTTTGTTTATCCATTTTCCTATCAAAAGGCATCTTGATTCTTTAAGAAATTTTGAATAAATTTACTATGTTTCATATTTACCAAAAAAATGAGGTATATTTATTTAATGATTGGGTTTGCCTTTCACAAATATTTTAAGCCAGGTCCCCCTTGCTCTTAAATCAAGCAAGTTTATTTCTTCAAGAATGTGCCAGTAAAAGTACAATAATGCAAACCAATATTGGGTGTTTCTTCTTTTTCTATGTCCCCTACCTAACAGGCCTTTATCCAAATAATTGTGTATTTGAACTATATGATTTACACAGAACACTTTAGACATTTAAATATAGTCAAGAATATTAGGAGAACATGAATATTTTTTTACTATGCATGGTCACATCACTATTACAGGACATGGGTGTCATCCTATATAATAAAGAGGTAATAAGCAAATTGGCTGTCATGCCCTAGCCCAAGATGGCCACTTACATATTTCACAAGATGGCCAGCAGAGGATGGCAGTTGGGGGCAATCGGGCCAGCAGGGTAGCAGTTAGGTGTTGATCAAGTTGGCGGGAGAGTGGTTTGGGAGTGATCAGGCTGGCAGGCAGAAGTGGTTTGGGGCAATCAGGTAGGCAGGCAGGTGAGCTGTTGGGAGTCAGTAGTCCTAGATTGTTAGAGAGATATATGACTGCCTATTTAGGCACAATACCTAGAATTGGGACTAAATGGATAGTCAGACATCCCTCTAGAGGTCCCAGTTTGGAGAGGGTGCAGGCTGGACTGAGGACAACCCCTCCCCCAGTGCACACATTTTGTGTACCGGACCTCTAGTAGTATTATAAATGGAGAGAGTCTTAGAGACTACTTCAGAATGCCAGACTACTTAATACATTTCACTTTCATAATTTCTTAATAGCATAAAACTACTGAAGCCTTGTAGTTTAGAAAATGAAATTCCTCTTTATGAAAGAAGTAGTAGTAAAAAAAGAAAATATGATGCTACAGGAAAGTAACTGTAATCAAATACAAGCAAAAGAGTGGAGATAGATAGATAGATAGATAGATAGATAGATAGATAGATAGATAGATAGATAGATATGTATATACTAGAGGCCTGGTGCACAAAATTCAAGCATGGGGAAAAGGTGGCAGTGTGTCCCTCAGCCCAGCCTGCACCCTCTCGAAATCCAGGACCCCTCAGGGGATGTCTGACTGCCGGTTTAGTCCTGATTCCACAGTGGATCAGGCCTAAACCAACAGTCAAACATCCCTCTCATAATCTGGGACCACTGGTCCCTAATGGCTCACCTGCCTGCCTGTTCACCCCTAAGCTCTCTGCCTGCCTGATCTCCCTAACTGCCTGATCCTCCCTAACCGCCTCTGCTTGTCCACCCCTAACTGCCTCTGCCTGTCCACCCCTAACTGCCTCTGCCTGTCCACCCCTAACTGCCTCTGCTTGCCTGATTGCCTCTAACCACTTCTGCCTGCTTCTCTGATTACCCCTAACCACCTCTGGCTACCTCTCTGATTGCCCCTAGCTGCTTGCCTGCCTGCCTGCCTGATCACCCCTAAGTGCTCCCTGAACTGGCTGAGGGGCCATGGTCATTTGGCCTCTGGTCATTCTGACCATTCTTCCATTTTGGACACTGGGTTTTTATTATATATGATCATCCTAGGAAAAATGCATTCTAGATCTTTTGTGGACCCACTAAACCAGTCTGCACAGCAAAATATGAAAAATACCTCTACAATGCATTTGTTTTTAACTTTTATTTATTTTTCTCATGCTAAAAAATCAACTCAACAGGCTTACCTATTTTTATCATTGGTAGATATTTAGTGTATATAATATTGCTTACACATTATAGGTGCTCAATATTTATATATTTATGGAATCAGTGATCTCCCTAGAAAAGAGAATTTAAAGATTTCTCCAAGCCCTGACCCAGTGATTCTCTGAATGGTACAATTTCTGGGCACTGGTTTAAAGTCCATGAAAAGAGAAGAACCAATAGTATTAGTAATTTATGTTAAAGAAAAGAAAAAAAAAGAAAAGCCTGTACTATATATGTATGCACATATATTTTGTGTATATATAATAGTGCATATATATTGATATATATTATCCATCTCTATCTCTGTCTCTATTTCTATGTCCTTATACATTACATCTAGATTTATATCTATTTTTATATCTATATCTATCTATACCTATACCTATCTATCTGCCTGTCTTTATATCATCTATCTACCCAAGGCATGTTTCAACTCTGGCATTTAGTTTTATGAAATTTGCCTTTTTTTTTTTAATTTGCAAAATAGCCACAAATTTTTCTCTTTGCAAACATTGTAATGGAGATACTCCCCATTAGAGGTAAAATTTATTATTCTGCTCTTTGATTCTCTGAAGAGGCTTGTTTTGGTCATCAACCTTATAAATGAATTACAAACATTGGCTCATAAAGTGTTTACACATTAACAAGCACTTTCTTGCTGCCTTTCCAAATCCTCAGACTACCATGGGTTATCAGGGGAAGAAGCCCAGGCTGGCCTAATAGGTGACAAGGACCATGAGGAGCACCAATTAATTGTCCCAGCAATCCCCTGCTTCTATCAGGCTGCCAACTGCTCCGCGCTTGAGGGAGGCCATCCTAGAACATTCAACAGCCAGGTGAGTCACTAGCTGGCAGTAGAACTGTGCAAGGACCCCTTTGGGCTGGCTAAAAGAATCAAACAGTTGAGTTACAGAATTATGGACTAAATATAATTATATTCTTTAAGATGCTAAGTTTATGTTACTTTTATTGTGTAAGAAATATGACTGATACACTTTTGGTGCTTTTACATTTTGTAGGCAAGCAAGTCCAAGGTACCCTTTCTTTTTTTATAAAGTTTGAAGTATGATGAGGTGGTGTGAAGCTAATTTATTGCCTGAATATAAAAGCAGGCTACATAACATCTCACATTGTAGTGAAGAATAATTAGTAATCATCTTATGATTTTATAAATAAGCACTCAACAATGCTTCTTTCACACTCGCTTGCATTAATAAAAGTTTTATAGCATTATTATAGTTCACAAGGTTTAAGTTATTGCTTGTGATTTTTTTGTGTGTGAGTTCTTCAATTAACACTCATACAAAGTTCTTCATTTGTTTTCAGTCTAATTATTTGAGATAATTTCTTATGTATTTATTTTTTTGGTTACTTTTATTTAATATGAAATAATGGATTTATCTTATTTCTTATTAAAAAAAACAACAACCTCACAAATGTACATAATGCAAACAAAATAGATTCTGATACCTTTGGGTGGGTTTCTATTTTTCTAGTAGAAAAGTGTCCAAAGCTCACAATAGTATTATACCTGCAACTTCATGTATTTAAACTATCAATCTGTTCACAAATGTTTGAATTATCCCTAGCATACAGAAAGGATTCTTTGTAATTCTTTACATAGTTTTTTCTCGCTATTGATATATTTGGTAAAACTGGAAACCATTGAGGGCAATAAAATATTATCTATTGAATAATATCCAAACTCACTGCATACTTCTAAATGTTAATATGAGTTTTAGAAAGTGGAATGTTATTTTTAATATCCAAGTGTAGAATGAGCCATATAGTCTGAAAAGAAAATTTTATCACCTACTACTGTCAGACTCAGTAAGCATTTGGTGGTTCTACCATTCTGCTATGTCAATGTAAACATAACTTTTAACCACAATTTTTTTTACTTAAATAGAAGGGAGATTTATACTGTTTAAAATAACATTGTTCTAGAAATAATAAAATGCTTGCCCAGGTCATTTCCAGGGTCATCATATCCTAATGAGAACAGCACATTCTGTATTGTGTGTATGTTTGTGTGTGTGTTAATTTAAGCAAGATATCTACTCAGGCACTGAAATGTGAGCAACCTCGTTTGTGAAATACGTGTTCGATGTATTAAAAAAAGTCTTTGCTCTTAGGATTAGGATTGTTCAATATTAAGTCAAGTTGGAGC
This sequence comes from Pipistrellus kuhlii, assembly GCF_014108245.1. Taxonomy (NCBI): domain Eukaryota; kingdom Metazoa; phylum Chordata; class Mammalia; order Chiroptera; family Vespertilionidae; genus Pipistrellus; species Pipistrellus kuhlii. The sequence continues at coordinate 141,589,740 of NW_023425529.1, read as the reverse complement.
CATAAAGCACACATATAATTATTTGATTTTTCTACATCTATACCTTGCTTCTCAACAATACTGGGGGGAAAAGAGGAAAAAAGAAAAAGTCAAAGTTATGCAGTTTGCTGCTCTCATTCACAGCTATGGCTCCAACTACCATATTTGATGGTCCTGCCTGAATCTCTAACCTTAGAACAGCAATTTCAACCTTTTTGCATTGCATGGCATGCCTAAACTAATTACTGAAATTACTGAAATTACCAAAAAATGAATTATATTTATGCCAATGTGACAAAAAAAATAGTCATAATTTTGATTCATTCAAACCAGATGGCTATTGTGATTGCTGTTGTCTTTTTTTTATTTTTATTTATTTGCCAATCTAAAGGAAAGGAGATTGATTTCCCTGACTAAATAGTCAGGCAACATTTTAAAAATTCTTGCAGCACATCAGTCTGTGGCAGCCCACCAACTGAAAATCTCTGGCTTAGAATAAATCTTTACACTTATCTCTAATTTGGAATATTGTTTAAAAGTTTATGTATTTCTTTTACCATCTATCTATATATATATAAAAGGCAGCTACCATAGTGGCTATAATGACCTAACAACCAGTCACTATGACACCCACTGTGGCCAGTGAACTGGCTCAATCAGGGGATGGGGCCCGTGGCCAACCTTGAGGCCCCTCCCCTCTGATGGCCTGCCCCTGGTTGGACTCTCCCACCCTGATCAAGAGCAGGCCCTTCTGGTCAAAGGCTCCCTCCTTCCCCCCACAGCCAGCTGCACCCCCCCATCAGCCCGCCTCTGATCACACCTCCCCACCCCAATAGGGGACAGAACTAGCCAGCCAACCTCCTGCAGCCCCTCCTCCAATCTGACCACACCCCAGATCGGGACCCCAACCACCCATGGCCCCTCCCCCAGGCCACTGGCCCCTGATCACCTCCACCCATCCCATTCAAGGGTGGGGCCAGCCAAACTACCATTCACAGCCTCTTCAGATGGCCAGTCCTAACCTTAATCAGTCTCCCAACCCCAAGCAGGGGTGGGAACCACTGGCCAATTGCCTAAGGCTGGCCTGGCCCTGACTGGGGGCCCTGATTGGCTCTGATCAAGGTGGGCTGGCCTGCCAACCTCCCGCCATCTTCTCCTCCCTACAGGCACCGGCCAGACCCCACCCATGCACAAATTCATACACTGGGCCTCTAGTAGGTATATAATAAACTATATATATATATATATATATATATATATATATATATATATATAAATTTTAATTGTGTCCTTGATATTTGACGGCAGATCTGTCCTGAGAATTACATACTCAACTAGTGCAAATTTAAACTGCATATTCCTTGACAAATATTTCCTGCTGTACATATTCTGTATTCTATTAGCCTTCCCCATTATTGATCACTTTAGAAAGAAATCTACAAAAAATTTTTAAAAAATGCAAGGTTATACTTTTTTACTCAATATTAATACAGACAAGAAGTCTTTTTCATTTTGGTTTCCAAATATTTCCTAAATATATTGAATCCTTTATATAGATTGCATATTGTTTTGGTTAAGATTTTCATTATTTCATTCTTGGATTTTTAAAATAATTTTCTACATAAATATTATAGATTCTAAGATAGATGTATATAACTTAAAATTGGAACACTCATGGTAAAAGTAGTACACATTTAAATTTTTGGTAACTATTTCTATATGATTTTACATAACTTTTGTACCAATTAATAATCCCAATATTAGTTCTAATATCTTACATTATTATTTTTCTGTATTGTTTATCAGCGAGTAATAGCAACAAAAATAAATAATGGTGAAAGAGTATCACTTTTACTATTCATTTGTATATTTTATTACATTAAGTAAATTTGCTGAAGAATATGAAGTAATGATGTAAAAGCTAGTATATTTTTCTTTTCTTGAACACAGGGGTATCTCTTGAATTCCTTTGATGAGAGATTGAGATAGACTTTAGTTTTTTTTTTTATATGACCAAATGAAAAAGTGTTATTTTTTGTTATTTCTAATAAGATTGATTCTTCAAGATTATTGACTTTTTAATTCTTTATTTATAATTAAAATATTCATAATAAAGACTGTAAAAAGAGCATTGTGGATTTCTAAAATAAAACATAACTAGCTAAAGTGTTTTATTGACATATATTGAAGAAATCACATCATGTTTTATTTTCTGCTTTCCTTGTTTTATACTCCTCAAATAATTCAATACAGTTTTTCTCCACTTTTCATCTACCATAACTTATGAAACTATTCTAATTATGCTAGCCTGAAAATTGGTTTATTAGCATCATCAACAAAGACTAGAGGCCATGTAATCATATGTGTATACATATATATTATTATATATGTGATTAAACACACATTCAAGTACTTATATACATATGTTACCTAATACATTTACAAAATCTGTGTTCCAAAGCCATATTAGATAACTTCTCTATGGTTTTACCACATGTAAAATGAGCATAATTATATTATGCAATGGAATATGTATATGAAACACTTAGAACAGTATTGTGTAAATATTAGCTAATATTTACATTTAAATTTTTCACATTTCAGCAATGCATGAATGTAATTCATCAATGTCTTAATAATCTGTGCTTCTATGAACTTAGTGAAAACAGAAACAAAGAAAGACTATTTCTCACCTCTTGTCAGTAATTTTTCTCTGGTAGGTCTAGCAAGTGAAACTAGAACAGTAGTACAGTAGATATTAATAATAAAAATGTTGAGAAAATATATTTAGCTGAAAATATAAATATATACTGAAAAAATGAGAAATTTATGCTAATGACCTATTAGAACTAATAAGATTGATCATTAAGTGACCTTTCTCATAAATGTCAATATATTAATTTTTTCTGTAGGCCTATGCCATATGCATAAAGGAAAGATTTAAATAAATATGAAGTGTAATATTTTTGGCTGAAATTTTTAAATAAATATACATGTAATTTTTCTTTATTGATTTGAATAAATAAATCCAATATCTGATATGCTTTTAGAAAGATTAAATTAGGACACATGTTCTAAATTATTGATGAATAAACAATTTAGCTAAAGTATACTAACATTTCTAAAACTAGGATATTTGTGTATTGCATACATATTTACATATATGTGCATATTTAGATGCCTTGATGATAAAAATTTGAATATTAAATATACTTTTTTTAGTATTCAAGAAAACTTGTTTTTGTTCACATATATGCACATATACAAAGTTGTCATAATTTCAAAAACTGTGCTAGATAAACTTAATAATTAATCTTATTAGTTCTAATAGGTCATTAGCATATATTTCTCATTTTTTCAGTATATATTTATGTTTTCAGCTAAACATATTTTCCCAAGCACCACTCATCTGACCAACAGGTGGCAGATGGTGGGCTCATGGCCGTCCCTCAGCCCGGAGACCACAGAGGATCAGCAGCGAGCCTGTGGAGTGGTGGCGGCGTCAGATGCAGTGGGCTGGGATGAGCAGGAGTGGCAGGCAGGAGTAGCAGGTGGTGTTGGCCCAATCCCCACAGGATACACCAAGCGACCTCATGCACCGGGCCTCTAGTTTGTACTATAAGAACATATACAATGTTTTTGAAATAAAACAGGCATTGGAAATTAACTATAGAGTTATATTATTTGACACTCTCTGAGGAATTATACACTACATGTTTGTTTACTACAGCCTCCAAGGTAGATTACAGCATTTTATATTTTCTAAAAGATCACAAATATGTCTAAAACTCGGTACCTATGGAATGGCACTTAGATGCATAGCACCATGTTTGGGTGAGTTATCGTTAATCATGAAGAGGGCACCACACACCATAGCTAAATATAGTGTTCATTTTACTGTTTCTTCCTGCCCACACTAATTTGTGATGTAGTTTTAACTGTAGAGCGAGAGAGAAAAAATGGCAAAAGATGTAGGAGAACGCATTTCAAACATCAAAACAGGAGTCCAATTCCTTTGTAAATTGTGACAATAATCAAAATAAAATTTAATTATAGAAAAAATATTTAAAATTTAATAATAAATCTGTCTTTTCATGTTTTATTATTATGGCATGTTGTTCTTCTGACTAGTCTACTTTTCCTCTCTTCATTTATATCCTGCTTAAATTTATATATTGTTAGAGAGGAGATTTTATCTAAAATAAACTCTCCTATAATTCACTATATAGAATATAGTGTTTTATTTTTCTACTTTTTTTTTATAACTGCTATCACTGGCTTGAGTTTATGTTTTTATTTGTTTATTAATTCTTTAGGTAGGAACTTCACTACCAAGAGGGCAAGAATTTGCTAAATTTTACTTGTTACTTTATTTTGGATGTCTGGCATATGATGTGTTCTTTAAATATTTGGGATTTAAAAGAAAACCACCCTTGAATATGTGTCTCCCCCACCAAACTGGACTGTCCACTTGACTTGGGAGAATGGAGGGAACAATACCTTCGTTGTGTTCTCACCGTTTACCCATGTCCCTGGTCCTTAATAGAAACTCCATTGAGTGAATGAGCAAAAGACAGCACACATGGATGCACTTAATTTCCCATTCTCGCTCTTATAGGTTTGTATGAGAATTCCTGGGAGAGAGAACAGCAAGTGCAAACCTGAAAGATATGTTCCACTGAAGAGTTTCTGTGAGTCATTAGAATCCTAGGGTCGCTGCTGGGAGGTGGATTAGACCATTGTGGATGGCAGCGCCACAAAGACACGAAGGCACAGGGGAGCAGCTTCTGCACATTTCTGCTTCAGCACTATCGGCAATTCTGTAGGCATTATTGTTGCCACGTGCTCCGGCAGCTGCCAGCAGTAACGATGTATGCTCTGCAGTAAATATAACCACAGGGAATAGGAGTCAGAACCAAAGGAGAAATACAAATAAGAAAACAGCGGATCCAGACTGTTGGTGCTAGCAATGGTGGCTGTACGCATACAAGAGACACCCCAGGCAGCGGTGTTGAATAGAAATGTTTAAGGATCCCTACAAGTCTCCCAGCCCAGGCAATGGCAAAAGTGAAGAAATAATATTTGCCATTGTACCAGTGGATGTGTATATTTTTTCCTTAGGCTACTGAGAGAAGAGCAAACCCTGGTCACAGATAAATGAGAAGAACTTTATGTTCAAGGATTCTCAGGTATATAATATGGAATCCTTGGTGATTGTGCATTTCAAGGAATAGGTGGAAGCAAAATAAAGATATTCGATGAAAGAGATATACATTGGAAAAAAGAGACCTTCAAAGAGGTCATGAACAATTACTCTTCACCTATACCTGTGCACAGCTTATTAATACTTAGAGTGAGGATACTCAGAGTGCTAAATGTTGCTCTAAATATTGATTTTGAATGCATAAATAGGAAATTTGGCAATATAAAATCAAATGTGTAAGAGTAGGCATTTTCTAACTTTATAAAAGGCACACTAATCTCACTGAGATAGTGGAAAAGGAGAGTGCATACAAAGAAGGCTTCCTTAAAAAAGTATCAAAAGCTGAAATCTGAAGGAGAAGCAAAGATTTGTAAAGAACAGAGGGTGTGGTTTGTGAGAAGAGTCGAATTTTCCATTTTGTTGTGCTGTGAGACTCAGAGATTAGAGAGCATGACACAAAGGAGGAACAAAATGTTCCAAACCCTTTGGACTGAAGGGTGGTCATATTTTGGAGTAGAGGGTTAAAGGAGGCCAGAACATAAAGGTTTATTTTAGGCATTAAAGTCTTATAAAAGTCATGCTTTATTTCATTGCTACCTCCCACAAATAGTTATAGCATTGTTAATGCATTGACCTATTTTCCAGGACAAAAAGTCATAAACAGGGAAATTGGTTAATATATATTTTATTTTTTTAATGTCATTCTAATTGTATTATATTGCTGAACCTTCAAAATCTTAAATTCTTTTATCTCAGTTTCAGAAAACAACATCCTATGTTTTACCCTACTTTTACTACAATATTTTAATTTTTTGCCAATCCTGAAATTTATGACTGATCAATTCATAGTTTCACACCATCACCCACAAAATTCTTGACCCTGCATCATAATTTAAACCCCTTAAAAACCCATATCCTATAATCAACTTATGATTTGACTTTTGCTATACTATTTTCATGATTACTTAATGATATTAGCCAAAAATCTCAAAACTATATGAATAATTGATCCTATAAATTGTGTTTTTTAATGTTTGTTGAAGGCTCAATATGGCATCTCAAAAAAAGAAAGCCCTAGCCAGTGTGGCTCAGTTGGTTGAGCATCATCCCGTTTAATTATTTGGTCAACTCACATGCCCAAGTTGTAGGTTTGATCCCCAATAAGGGACATGCAGTAGGCAGCCAATTGATGTTTCTCTTTCTCTCTCTCTCTAAAATCAATAAAAACATACTTTAAAAAAAGCATCTGAAATATTTTATTTTTCTTATTTAGGTTTTTATCCCACCCCATCATTAGAATGTGGTTGGGTATGTTAGTTATTGCACAACCACTTTTATGATCTGACAACAGTCTGCTACCTCAGCCTCATCTTTCTATGCTGAATTAATATTCCAGAACTCTACTTCACAAGCCAGAAATAGCAGCCTCTTTAAGATTTTGAAAACACATTACATTCTATTCAAACATTTGCACCTTTTTTAATATTACCTATGTCTGAGATGTCTTCATGCTGTGTTTTCTCCCATTGAGAACTCTAAGTCATTAATTCAAATGTAATTCTCTAATCAGCTCTTCTAGGTAGCATTTGCTGAATATCTGCCAAGTTCCCAATTAAACCGGCATTGAATGACAATTAGACTCTCATATCATTATGCACCTAGCTCTATGAAAATTCTCATAAAGTAGTGTTGAAATTGCTATGCCATCTTCCAAAAAATAAAGGATAAAAACGATGCCATGCTATTTTTAAATCTATAGAGCACAAAATAATATGTGATATCAAGTAATGAATAATTTTAAAACAAAATAAAGGAGAAATCTTGTGAGTGTGTTGACATAAATGATCATAGTTTGCTTTTCTTCTGCAGAGATCCACAATAGCTAAATGACTAGAAACAGAATACTTAGGCTTGGGTCAAAATAAAATATCAGAGGCGAGATTTATTCCCCCATATAAATGCCAAAATGAAAGTGATATTGCAGATAAGGGGGGAGGGGGGAAAATACTGCAATTGTCCCAGAATAGTGTTCTAATGTGGTTTGCAGCTCAGGGTGAGCAAAGGAAGAAACTCGAAGGAATTAGACACCTTTACTAAGAGGTTAGTAGAAAAATCTGAGAATCCAGAAAGATTAAAGTCACTTTGGTTCACAAAACAACTTCAAATGAAAGAACCGCACATGGAGAACTCCCGAGTTTCTCAGTGGGCTCTCCTTGAGTATATTCAGCTGTATACTGAGAAGCTTACATCTGAAACTTGCCTAAGACCACCAAAATAACCATCTCGAAATAATTAGAGGGAAGAATGCCTGGTGCTCCCCCACGGCCAGGAATTGCGCATTTTTCCACTAGTAATTAGAAAATATCAAGATTAATGATATATTAAAAAGAGTAAATAGAAGATGGAGAAATAATTAGCTAGAGCCTGAACATTGCTCTCTTTCTGCCTAATCAATCATAAAAATAAGATGCCCCAAAATACAATTTTTGCAAATAACTAAACTGTCACAGAACAAAGCTCAAAATATTTGTAGGAACACAAAAATTATCAGACAAACTAAGAAGGAAAAATGCCATAACAAAAAGAAAATTTGACTAATGGAAACTGACAAAAAAGTAACACAGATTTTTTAAATGAGAAGAAAAGGACATTAGACAATAATTTTAACTATTTCATATGTTCAATCAAAAGTATAGATATGAGATATATATTTAAAAAAACTAATTATGCACCTAGAAATGAAAATTACAATGTGTAAAATAAAAAATAAAAATGCTGGATGAAATTAATAGCAGAATACATGTCAGAAAGAAGAAAGATTAGGGAATTGGAAGTAAAAAAAAATAGAAACTATTAAAACTGAAATAAAAAGCACAGAGTGGGGGAAAAGGAAGTTTCATGACTGAGCTATAAGACAGCTTTTAAAAATCTCATGTAATTTCAGTTTAAATTATTGAGGGAGAAAAGAGATGATGAATGAAAATTATATGAAGAACGCATGGGCTGGATTTTTTTTCTAGATTTGTTAATAGCTCTACAACTTCATATTTAATGTGCTCAATAAAACTTTAATACAAAAGAAATGAAAAAAACTTTATCAAGGCACATCCTAATTAATTTTCTTCAAACCAGTAATAAAGAAAAATAAATATTAAAAGCAACAAGAGAAACAAAGATAAGTTTTGTATAGAAGCACAAATATAAGATTGATATAAAATTGTTTGTTGGGATAATGCAGGTGAAAGGACAGAATTGTAACACTTAAAATATTACAGGGGAGAAAAGTCTACCTTTAATTCTATACTTATTTTATCAAAACAAAGGTAAAATAAAGAAGCTTAGAGATACCAAAGCTAAAAGAATTTATTACAAGTTGAATCACACCACAAGAAATATTAAAGAAAGTTATTTAGGTAGGAAAAAATAAGAGCAGATAGAAATATAAATCTAAAGAAATGAATAAAGCGTATGGTAACTATAAGGATAAATATTACATCTTTTGTCTATTATTTCCATCTTTTTTAAATATAATTGAGAGATCTGTAATACTTTCAACAATAAAGATAGATTTAAAAAAAGGTAGCTGCTTAAAGGAAAATATTTTTTAAATGAAAGGTTATATAACATGTAAAAGTAAAAGGTATGTCAACAGTAACACAAATTCAGGAAGAAATGAAAGTATACTATTGATTAATTTTCATAATATATGTGACGGGATAAAATGTCATTTAAAATTAGAGCATTTTATGGTAAAAATAGTGGCCTGGTGCATGCCATTTGTGCACAGGGTGGGGGTGTCCCTCAGCCCAGCCTGCACCCTCTACAATCTCAGACCCTTTGGGGGATGTCTGGCTGCTGGTTTAGGCCCAATCCCATACAAATATATCTCTATAATCAAGTGAATATGACATACCTTCCTGTGGATGTCATCTTTACTTAGTTACCCAAATAGTTCAATAGGCACAAGTATAAGGAGACCGTAGTGGTACAACAGGAAAGCATGGTTAAATTCAACAAAATGCAGTAACCATAGTCTAATCTGCCACAGCAGCAAAGCAGCAAACTAAAACTTGTGTATAAGAATCAGTCACCCAGCTAGGAATAACCTTGTTTTTAAGCTTTCCGTTAAACAACCTGAGTAACCAATGTTTTGTGGAAATGGGTCAATTTAAAGGAAATGTATCAATGTTCACTGGGTAAGTGTTGCTTTTTTGGAAACAAGACTGTGTATGCATATTATCTCAAAAATAGTGGTAATGGAGAGCAAACATTCTGAAAACAAACAAACAAACACAGGCTTGTACTAAACGAGAAAATGTTTCCTCCCTCCATTGTGGAGTCCAACTTTCCTGCAGAAGCAGGCAGTGTGGAGGCCTGCACCTGGGGTGACATTATATTGATTTTCTTTTCCATGGGCGAGGCTGCAATATGTTCTCCAAGGGGCACTTTCATAATTTGGGTAAACATATGCCTGCTCAAACATTGTTGCCAGAAGCACAAATTGTAGAACTACAGGTTGCCAAATGAACCAGCATAACCCAATAACATGGTGACTGCTGATAATTTCTTTCCATGGTAATGGAAATGAGGCTATTTTTTTTTTCAACTGAAGAAATGGAATAAATAGCTTTGAACAGCAAAATGGGTGCAATATTCTGGATTTTCTATGTTCAACCTTTTGGATCAAATCTTTACTTATTAGAACCAGGTAGAATGTGCCCACTAAGCATGCTTGCTGTGTGATTTCTGCCTGGGTTGGAACAAAAAACAAAAAATAAAACAACAAAAAAAACAAATACAAGGAAAAATAAAAATGGGGGAAGGGAAGAAGCCAGATATTGCCATTCTTCTCCCTCTATGTTTTTTCTCTGTACCTCGGGCAATAGTGGTGACCCTTCAGACTGTCTCCAAACATAATGGTTCCTCCTCCATGGATGTCCAATATTATGATAGAAAAGGGCTGCATTCAGATACCCAATGCCAGCCAATTTCTATTTTTACCAATCATTCCCACCCAGGGACCAGACACCGACAGTACGTTACTTCAGGCCCTCAAGTGTCAGCACAGTCATTGCCTGAATATCACCATGTTGCTCCAGCTGGTACCATACAAATCAAAGTCCAAATAAGCTTTTCCCAGATTCTTGGGACGTAAAATCATGCGCTAAAAATAATTTTTAAACCATTAAATTTTGGGTTAGTTTGTTATACTGCCATATATAACTAGAGAGAGTTGTACAGCAGATTGGCTGTGGTGTAAAAGCACCTGAAACACATATAGCATTGTTTTGTCTTGGGGATCGACAGAAACTAGTGGGAACTGGAAAAGGATGTTTGTAAAAATTGGAGGCCTCTGTAAAGCTGTGGAGAGCTTGAAGAAGAGTGAGGTATGAGACTTTTCAGCCTGGAGAAGACAGGAATATTTTTTATGGAGTAGTGGAAATCTGGCAACACTGCTTGCTGAAGTAATGTGGATATTGGAAAGCAGATCTCCTGAACTCTAAACTGGGAAGATTTCAAACAGGTTAATGAAAGTGCCCATGGATGTCTAGCTGCCAATTGTAACACATGAAAAAGAATGAATGGAGTCAAAACCGGTTTGGCTCAGTGGATAGAGCGTTGGCCTGTGGACTGAAAGGTCCCAGGTTTGATTCCGGTCAAGGGCATGTACATTGGTTGTGGGCACATCCCAGTGGGGGGTGTGCAGGAGGCAGCTGGTCGATCTTTCTCTCTCATCGATGTTTCTAACTCTCTATTCCTCTCCCTTCCTCTCTATAAAAATTCAAAAATATATATTTTTAAAAAAAGAATGAGTGGCATGGGTGCTGCTTCAGTTTCTGAGAAAAATATTAGAGGGGATATGAAAGCAGAACCTGCTGGTTTTGAAAATATAACTAATTCTAATCTCCATGTCCTTATAGCAACTAATTTTCTATCCAAGAAATTGCATCAAGGTAAAGATCAAGTGCACAGTGCTGCCATAAACATGGCCTCAGAGCTAAGATGTCAGGTGAGTGGCTGTAAGACCTTTTGTGCAAACCCCATGAAAAATGCATGGGCACATGTAATAAGGCTTCTTAGGACCCTTAATGGTGTTATAGAACAGTATCCTGACTCTCAGCCTAAGGTAGAGATGAGCTGCTCTCTAAAAGAAAGGTGAAAAAAATTATAAAATGGATTATAATTAGGTAAAGCAAACCCACACTGTTTTTAAAGTAATTATACTTGTTCAACTGAAAGTACAAAAGGAAAAGAATCATTTAGTCACCCAAACCTCTTTAAGCAAGAATCAAACTGAAAAGCTACTTATTTTAAAATATGGTCATTTAAAAAAAATTAACATTTTTTAATTGTTATTTGTTATTGTTAAAATTAACATTTTTAATTGGGAGCATTATACTAAGTGAAATAAACCAGTTAGAGAAAGACCATATCATATGATTTCACATATATGTGAAATTAATGAACAAAACAAACAAACAAACAAACAAAAAACATACCCATAGATACAGAAAACAGACTGACAACTGTCAAAAAGGAGAACAGTGGTGGGACTGGTTGAGAAAGGTGAAGATGTTAAGCAAAAAAAAAAAGAAAACGAACGAAAGGAAAGGAAAGGAAAGGAAAGGAAAGGAAAGGAAAGGAAAGGAAAGGAAAGGAAAGGAAAGGAAAGGAAAGGAAAGGAAAGGAAAGGAAAGGAAAGGAAAGGAAAGGAAAGGAAAGGAAAGGAAAGGGAAAACTCCTAGACACAGACAACAATATGGTGATTAGCAGAGATAAAAGGGAGTGGGGAGAAGTAGAAGGTATAGGGAGGATAAATAGTGATGGAAGGAAACTTGACTTGGGATGGTGAACACATAATACAATATACAGATGATGTGTTATAGAATTGTATGCCTGAAACCTATGTCACTTTAATAACCAATGTCAATAAAAATAAAATAAAAAGATGTCAGAGTAAGAAAGTATAAGAAAGCTGAGAACAGGTCTAATAGACAAAAAGATCACTCCTAGGAAACATAAATGGACTCTAATCCCTGAACTAGCAATTTTCTCTGAAGGATCCAATAAATTATAGGTACCTCCCTTCATTACTCCTTCTCCACTTTTTTATTAAGGCTGTCTATTATGTTATCTCACTTCTATCTCATGATTGTATATGGGGTCTTTGGATTGAGAATAACCTGTATTTTTTGGTTCATGGGACTTTAGAAAATGCATCCAAGGAAACTCATTTTTATATTAACAAGATCCTAAGTTCAACAACACTTGAGCTGACACTGTAATGGAGTGAGGCTTCAGGGGATGTGTGTAGGGAATGTGTGTATTTTACATCTGGAAGAGATGTGAGTCATTGGGGAACAGAAGGCAGCCTGAGACAGCTAATCTCCCATGGCCCCCAACTGCATGCACCTCCTAATATTCAATCAGACTGCCCTGTGTAAACAAAGGATACCTAGTAGAAGACCAGAAATGCATCTAAAAAAAACCTTGCTGTTTCCATGTTATCTCTTGGAATTTTTATTTATTTATCTTTATTGTTGAAAGTATTACAGATGTCCCCCTTTCCCTCCCCATTTATCCCTCTATCTCACCTGCCACCACCACTCCCCCCACCCCAGGCCTTCACTACACTATTGTCTGTGTTCATGGGTTATGAATATCTTATATAATAAAGAAGTGATATGCAAATTGACCATTACTCCAACGCACAAGATGGCCACCCCCATGTGGTCAAAGATGGCCACCCCAGGTGAATACAAGATGGCCACCAGAAGATGGTCGGCAGGGGGCAGGGGAAGGCCGTTAGGGTTGACCAGGCCTGCAGAGGAGGACAGTTTGGGGCAATCAAGCTGGCAGAAGAGCAGTTAGGTGTTGATCAGGCTGGCAGGGGAGTGGTAAGGTGGTGATAAAGCTGGCAGGCAGAAGCAGTTAGGGGCAATCAGGCAGGCAGGCAGGTGAGCAGTTGGGAGCCAGCAGTCCTGGATTGTGAGAGGGATTCCAGGCTAGAGAGGGTGCAGGATGGGCTGAGGGACACCCCCTCCCCATGCACGAATTTCATGCATTGGGCCTCCAGTATGCATATAAGTTCTTTGGATCATCCTTTCCCACTCTGCACATTTCCTCTGAGATTTGTTAGTCTGTTCAAGCTTCTATAGCTCTGGATTTATTTTGTTCATTTGTTTATTTTGTTTGTTAGATTCCACATATGAGTGAGACCATGTGATACTTGTCTTTCTCTGACTGGTTTATTTCACTTAGCATAATACTCTCCAGTTTCTTCCATGCTGTCTTAAAGGGTAAGAGATCCTTCTTTTTTACAGTTGCATAGTATCCCAAGGTGTACATGTACCACAGCTTTTTATTCATCCATGTACTAATGGGCACTTGGACTGTTTCAAGATCTTAGCTATTGTACATTGTGCTGCTATTAACATAAGGGTGCCTGTATGCTTTCTGATTGGTGTTTCAGGATTCTTAAGATATATTCCTAGAAGTAGGATTACTGAGTCAAATGGCAGTTCCATTTTTAATTATTTGAGGAAACTCCATACTCTTTTCCATAGTGACTGAACCAGTCTGTATTACCTTCAGGGTTCCCTTTTCTCCACATCTTCCCCATCACTTGTTATTTGTTGATTTGTTGATGATAGCCATTCTGATAGGTATAAGGTAATACCTTATTGCCATTTTAATTTGCATGTCTTTGATGATTTGTGACTTTAATCATTTTTTCTCATGTCTCTTGGCCATCTATATGTCTTTGGAACCTTTTGAATTGCTATGTAAGGCATGAAAATACCTGAGGAAAAATAATTTGTGAGAAAGCCCATAGAGACACACAGTGATGACATATGGAGAGAGAGAGTGATTCTGTCCATACACCAGTATTTTTTTGGTCATTTTTTTCTTAATATATTTTTATTGATTTTTTTACAGAGAGGAAGGGAGAGAGATAGAGAGCTAGAAACGTCAATGAGAGAGAAACATTGACCAGCTGCCTCTTGCACACCCCCTACCTGGGATGTGCCCACAACCAATGTACATGCCCTTGACAGGAATCGAACCTGGGACCTTTCAGTCCACAGACAGATGCTCTACCACTGTGCCAAACCAGCTTCGGTGGTACAACCCATTTTGAATCCCCAATTCAAGACCAGCAACAAGTGAATATCAATAAATGAATCATATGGGTAGATGAATGACCCAGAGGAATCTTTTTTGAAATATTGACCCACAAAATGAAAAGCAAAATACGCTGATCTTCTCTCTCTCTCTCTCTCTCTCTCTCTCTCATTCTCTCTCTCTCTCTCTCTCTATATATATATATATATATATATATATATATATATATATATGAAAGCCCAGCGACCAAATGGTGGAAAGACCAGAATGACCACTTGACCAGTCACTATGATGCACACTGACCACCAGGGGGAGGAGCTGTCCCCTGTTGGTCAATGCAGTCCAACAGTGGGAGCACCACTCGGCTGACCAGGATGAGTGGATGCTCCCACAGCAGGCCTATCCCCACAGGCCACAACTCCTACCAGTGCACAAATCTGTGCACCAGGCCACTAGTTATAGAATAGCATTTCACTAGAACATACTTAGCATTAAAATAATTAAGGTATTTTTATAATTTCAATGCTACTATTATTTATGTGTTGTCCTTTCACTTAAAATTTATATTACATAAATTCATTGGTTCCTACATTAATTGATTATTTGAGTAATTCATTTTTATAATTATATTTTATTAACTTTATTGGGTGACATTGGTTGATAAAATGATGTAGATTTCAAGTGTGCAATTCTAAAATATATCATATTTTTTTACATTGTGTATTTACCACCCAAAACCAAATTTTTTGTCACTAGATATTTGACCTCCTGTACCCTTTATAATTGTTTTTCTAATTCTTGCTTTGTACTGATTATACTAAGGTAAATGTGAAAAATGAATTCATTTTTTTTAATACTAGAAACATAAATACAGTGTGTATATAAGCTGTACAGGGCTTCATAAACCATATGTGTGGTATAAATTTTGATCATTATTAAGCATGAATCAAGTTAGTAAATGATAAATATGTCATGTGTGCAGACACAAACCACACTTGGTGCAAAATGTACAATTCATGAAGCTGGCTGTTATAGCCAGTCCAATCCCAGGACAATATTTATAGGTTCACAAATCAATTGTTTTCCAGACCAGTGGTCCTTCCAAAGAAAAATGAGTGCTAGGACATATTTTATTATCATCGGTGTCTTCAGACAAAGTTAGAAGTATAAACAAATTCATGTAATACAATAGATCCTCAATATCTCTAGAGTATGCAATCACAGATTAAACCTGTAAATATTACCTGCATTTTTCCCTGCATGACTTCATTCTTGCTCATCATAAACTTTTTCAAGTGCATCCTCAGCATGTCTCCCATAATCAAGATAACTAATTAATCTTCACTTTAATTTTGTTTTATGTCACTTTCATGTTCATTATAATACAATTAATGTATGATAGATCATCATTGCCATGGCAACCAGGAATGCTGTGATGTGACTTAATATTTACTAATTAGAAATTTGCTTTGGATTACCTTAGTATAGTAGACAAATGAATCTAAACTATTCTATAGTTCTACCTCTCTACCTCTGTTTTATTTATTTATTTATTTATTTATTTATTTATTTTTGTGTTTTTTTTTTGTATATATATTTTATTGATTTTTGTACAGAGAGGAAGTGAGAGAGACAGAGAGTTAGAAACATCAATGAGAGAGAGTCATCGATCAGCTGCCTCTTACACACTCCGTACTGGGGATATGCCCGCAACCAAGGTACTTGCCCTTGACCAGAATCGAACCCGGGGCCCTTCAGTCCCCAAGCCGACGCTCTATCCATTGAGCCAAACCGGTCCCGGCTCTACCTCTGTTTTAAATAATTTTCTGGTGACTTATAAAATTCCCCCAAATTGGGATTTCATAACTTCATCCCTATTTTTAAATCAGTGATATACTTTTTTCTTTTACATTCCAATAGAAACTTCTCTCTAAATAACACCTCATATCAAAACATGTATTTATTATATAGTTGTCCTCTATGAATCAGTGGATGAAATATATCTAAATTCAAGAAAATTTAGGTTTCTTTTATATATAAAATTTAGGTTTTATATATATATATATATGACTAATATGCAAAGTATCCCCTTGGGAATTTGACCAGGAGAATGAGAGCTCAATTGCTCACTATTATGTGCTTTGAACACCAAGGGGTGGCACAGAACATAGCAAGTGACCAGTTGTGGTGGGGGCGGAACTGAGGGATCCAGGGAAGGAGGAGGAGGTGGGGGAGGGCAAACCACTTGGTGGTAGTGCACCAGCAGCAAGGGATGGAGAAGGCAGGGGAGGCGGGGAGGCGGGGAGGTGGGGACACGCAGAACCTGATCAGCTCTGATCACTGGCCAGGGCTAGGCACCCTATCCAAGCACAAGTTCTGTGCATTGGGTCTCTAGTTCATAAATAAAAATGTGTACTTGTACATTAAAAATGCACATTATTTTTACATTCAGTATAATTTTGTATTTGTTTCAGGTGTGCAGCATAGTGGTTAGACAATCATATACTTTAAAAAGTAATAACCCTACTATTTCAAATATCCACCTGGCGCCATAAATGGTTATTATATTATTGACTATATTTCCTATGTTGCTTAATGTATACTGCAATTGAAAATTAAAATTTTAAGAAAAGGGAAAGAAAATCTTTAATTTTTATAACATTGTTAGAGATAATTGTTCATGCTTATTTTTATGCCGTGGAGCATAAAAATTAAATGTACACAATTTATGCAAAATAGGAAATGGCTTCAATATCATCTTTTCATTTTATGCTGGGATGAAAATTCAACTTTGGAAAATAGTTGATGCTATTATACAACAGGTAGGATGATATTGAACCTTCTCATCTTTCATAATATTAAGTAGATCAGTGAAAAAGAACATGTTTGTGAAAAATATTGGTCTGTGAATGCCATTTTATAATAAAAATATAATTTTAAAACATACCTATTTAAATGTGCTTAGCAAATTGTATAATAATTAAATTTATTTGTGATATATTTTAATCTAAATGGATACTTAATTTACAGGATCAGTTCATAGCCGTTGGTTGGGTGCGATGCCGTGCGTCGGAAGGTTACCTGTTTTCCTGGCCTAGGACACATGCCAGGGTTGTGGGAATGATCCCCAGTGTGGGTATACAGGAGGCAGCTGATTGATGTTGCCCTCTCACATCAATGTTCTTTTCCCTGCCTCTCTCTCTTCCTCTCTCTCTAAAAATTAATAAACTATTCTTTTAGAAAACTATTGTGGTTTTTTAAAGATAACTATAGTAAATCTAGGAAACTGTCTTAAAAATAATTTTGGGGAGAGATCAACCAAAGGACTTGTGTGCATATGCATATAACCCTAACCAATGGACACAGATACCAGGAGGGTGAGGGCATGAGTGGGGAGGGGGGGCAATGGAGGGATAATGACACATGTAATAATTTAATCAGTAAAAAAAATAATTTTAATTTTGATGATATGTAAAAGTACAACCTTCACTGAGTGAAATTGCTAAAGCTCTAAAATATATTTGTATTGTATAACTCTAAATAAAATATTAAAATTTTTCTAATGGAAATAACATTTAATATAAGAATAGCTTTGCAGAGTTTATTTTAAATGCACTAGAGTGAAAAATTTCATTCTTCTATATATAAAAAACATTGATTTAAACCTATAGTGTATACTTATATACATTTATGTATCCAAATAAATATAAAAATACAAGATAGCATGCATATATTCATTGCTGCAGAGTACTTCATCAAGATTCATTCATCAAAAATCACCATGAGATATGTAGATATTCATTCAGATGAGCTCTCTGAGTTCAGGCTGGACAATCTGTTTACATCACAACAATGTCTGAAACACTGCTCCTAAATCTCTGTCCTTCCGTATTCTCACCTTTTATCAGTATTCACTGCGTCTTTAAACTAGCTGAAACTGCTAAGAAAAAAAAGTCCTATTGTAGCTAAAAGAGGTTACTGGATTGAGGAAATAATTATACAAAAAAGACAGTCTGTACATTTTTCAATAATTTTTGCAGTCTTCCAAATTCACTTTCTCTTAAAACAATATATCGAATAGACACTCTAATCTTTTCAAATGTGCATAGCATCACTAATAGTGCAGAAGTTTGCTAGTAGAGCTAGTATAGTAGATAATATGTGTATTTTGTTTTATACCAAAATTAAACGTTAAAGCCTTCTCTATGAATGTGCCTCGTTCATAGTCATTATTTATATGGTTTTAAATTTTATCTTGAGCCTACACAAGTAGTGTGGCAGCTAGTCTGTGGGAGCCATGATACACTAGTTATAAATCACTGCTCTAGAAAAATAGAAATTATATGGCAATGCAATATTAGTATACCAAGTGTCAACCACACTAATTCTAAAATAATTTTTTATGAATATGGATATAAGATCCCATAGTAGTATTTCAATATTAGTAAAGTTCTTACTTTAAATTTAAAATTTTGTATATTATATATAATGTAAAAGAAACCTATAAAATATTACTATTTAAATAGTTTAAAACTATCCAAGAAACTATAGGCTATGGACTCATATTTTATTAAAAAAATTAGCAAATTAAAATGATGTGCTGCTGATTACAGATAACTCTGATTAAAATTCTTATCTGAGAAGTAACAACCCTACCTGAGAAGAATTAAGGGTAAAGAACTTAGAACTTTGCACAAAATGTTGTAGACATAAATTTCACATTCTTGTTTTGTCAATAGCTTAACATTTTCTAAAACTACTATTAATAATAACTATTCTAATAACTTCATGGTTCAAATAAAACATTAACATTTTGCTGCATCACCAGCAAGGCAGGAGATCTATTTCTTAATGAATTCTATAGAAGTGAAACATGAAACATACCCTCAATGTATATTCAATATTTCAGAATCCAAATTACTGTCAACGATATCCAATAATAAAATTTAAAATGTCTTTACTTATTCTGTTTGGAATGTGAAATTTATTTTACTTAGAAAATAATATAAATATTTATGTAATGCAATATCACTGATAATATAATGGTATTAAATACAATATTGTCCTTCCTGCATTTGATAGTGAACAATCACATTTTAGGACATTAGTTCTGTGGAAAATACATACTTGGATATCTCTTACATGATCAACTTTTTCTTCTCTTTTGAATAATTTCCACCACTGTGTTATGTATACAAACACAGACAGACGGAAACTCTCCCGACTCCATATGTATCTCTAACTACCATAATATTTCTTTGCTCACCTTTACAGCTAAACTCTTGGGAAGGGTTTTCTACACTTAAAGTCTACAGTTCTTCATTTCCTCTAGCTTTTGAGCTCATTCCATTTGGGCATATTCACCACACCAGTACAATAAAATAAGAAAAAGTTTCCAACCCATCATCAAACTTACATTTCAAAAGCTGTGTTGATTCCGTCAACATTATTTGCCACCTGTCATCAGCATTTGCCATGGTGACCTGTCCATTCAAATTGAAAGTTTTTCTTTACTTGGCTCTGAGACATCCTACTAGCCACTTATTCTTGATTACCTTTGCTGCTTATATTCAATTTCTCAACCTCCAGTCTCTTACTCAATACCCTAATCTCTTCTCCTCTCTCTATTTTTAACACTTATGTTAAATATGTAGCCATAGAGCTGTAAACTGTGATTTTTAGCTTAAATTATAGTAATACTAGAGACATGAAATTAATGCAAGGGGCTTAGCCCATGCTGCCTCAGCTTCATCCCAGAAGGTCATGTGGTCTAATTAGCATATTACACTTTTATTATTATAGATTATTATTATAGACTAGAGGCCCAATACATGAAATTCATTCATGGGTTGGGGTTCCCTCAACCTACACTGCACTTTCTCCAATCCAGGACCCCTTCAGAGGATGTCCATCTGCCAGTTTAGGCCCAATCTCTGGGATCTGGCCTAAACCAACAGTTGGACATCCCTCTAATAATCCTGGCCTGCTGGCTCCTAATAGCTCACCTGCCTGCCTGCCTGGTTGTTCCCAACAACCCTCCCTGCCAGCCTGATCACCTCCAACTGTCCCCCCACTGGCCTGATCACCTCACACAGCCTTCTGTTCAGTTGTTTGGTCGTCCCTCACTAACCCCTCTGCTGGCCTGGTTGTAGGAGCCATCTTGTGAGGGTGTGAAAATTGGCACATTACCCTTTTATTTTATAAGGGTAAAAAAAGTAAAATTTGAATATTACCCTTTTATTATATAGGATGCATTTAATCATATAACAACATTTTTATACATCTAGAAAATCCATTGAATGCCAGCTAACTACCTAGAACTGTATTCTGGACATCTCTTAATTATCACATATTTCTCAAATTTACTTTGTCCCAAACTGATCTTCCTTATAATCCAAATTCACAGACTTTTTCTCCTCAAGACTTTTTTTCTATCACTTTACTATACAACTGAGTTGTTTTGTCACAAAAGCTTGCCAACTTTATGTCTTGTTTTCCATAATCCACATGCAAAGTATCTTCCTTTTGGCTCTAGCTTTCAAATATATTTAGGTCCTGTCATATTTTCTGTCTTCCTCAGATACCAATGCACTCCCAGCTGCTCTTGTGTATTCCATGGACTAAAATTACAGCTCCAAAACTGGTTACCACATTATTCTAATGAGTTCCCCATCATTTCCTACCAGCAGCCAGTGAGCAATAGTTTTTGGATTTTGTTTTGCTTTGATTTGTTTGATTTGTTTTCCCTATAACAGGGTATTGCTTTTATCACAGGATGAATGACTCTTTATCAGGAAAGGACAAATTAAATCTCTTAAATCCATCAGTCTCCCACATCATGATTATGTCTGTGCTGGACTTGGCCATCACTCAAACTGTTATAATAGTCTCATATATTCTTGTTTGATAAAATTTTCTTTATGGTATTATTTGCATGTCATCTTGCTTTTCTACTGTTTTTTTCTCCCCCCCCCTCCATGCTTCAATAATAAATTTACTTCAGGAGAAATTTTTATAATATGTCTTTGTACATGTCACAAATCCCTTGCTCAGTCTCTGAAGAGTTTACAGACAGATTTCAATATTCTTTTTTTTTTAAATCTAATAATTTTTTAAAAACATATTTTATTGATTTTTTACAGAGAGAAGGGAGAGAGATAGAAAGCCAGAAATGTCGATGAGAGAGAAACATCAACCAGCTGTCTCCTGAACACCCCCCAGGGGGGAATGTGCCCATAACCAATGTACATGCCCTTGACCGGAATCGAACCCGGGACCTTTCAGTCCGCAGACCGACGCTCTACCACTGAGCCAAACCGGTTTCGGCAGATTTCAATATTCTTAATGTTGCTTTCTAAGTCTGTTACGCTCTGGCCTCTGTGGTTGCTTCTCCCATCTATACTCCTCACTGCCTGATACTCATTTACCACTGCTAGTAATACTATATGATGTTGATATCCTATGCCTCTCCACACTAACTATGCCATTTCATGTTTCCATATCTTTTACTTAAAATTCCTTTATCCTTCACCACAACGCTGTATCCTTTTAGCAATCCTGATATATTTCAGAATTAAAGTTTGATTGCCACTTTTGGAAGGACATCAAACCTCCAAATTCCATACGGTTTTGTTGAGCTAGAGTAGCCTTTGCAAGATTTTATACTTTTGATGCATTAAAATTATAAAATTTTAATTTTATAATTAAAATTAAAATTTTAATTTTAATTTTAATTATAAAATTAAAATTATCATGTGCCCTCTATCCACTGCTTTATCATGTGCCCTCTATCCACTGTTTGGCTCAGTGGATAGAGCGTCAGCCTCTGGACTGAAGGGTCCCAGGTTTAATTCCGGTCAAGGGCACATGTCTGGGTTGTGGGCTCAATCCTCAGAGTGGGGCATGCAGGAGGCAGCCAGTCAATGATTCTCTCTCATCACTGATATTTCTATTTCTCTCCCTCGTCCTTTCCTCTTTGAAATAAATAAAAATACATTTTTAAAAAATCATAACAATATCTATATCATAGGGCATATAATTTATGTGATATGCTTGTATAATTGCCTGGCTTATTTTACTAGTGCAATAGATGCTATTTTTATTTCATTGCAATGTTTATATGCAGGTATCTCTTTATATTAACTTACAGCTATATGAGAATGTTGCCATAATGCTTTTAAGAGAAATTCTTATAAAAAGGGAGCATTTATTATTTAAAAAATACTTCTATAAAGCAATTGAAATAAAAAGGTTAAATAAAAAGGTTTAGGAGGCCAAAACCAGTTTGGCTCATTGGTACAGCGTTGGTCTGTGGACTGAAAGGTCCCAGGTTCGATTCTGGTCAGGGGCATGTACATTGGTTGCGGGCACATCCCTGGTAGGGGGTGTGCAAGAGGCAGCTGGTCGATGTTTCTCTCTCATCAATGTTTCTAGCTCTCTATCTCTCTCCCTTCCTCTCTGTAAAAAATCAATTAAAAATATATTTTTTAAAAAAAAGGTTTATGAGTACAAAGTCACTAGAGGCCTTATGCACAAAATTTGTGCAAGAGTCTAGGCCCTCGCAGCCCCAGCTGCTTTGGGGCCCCGCGGCCAATGCTCATTGGTCATTCTGAAAAGGTGGTTCCACCGTCTGATTTAATTAGCATATTTGCTCTTTATTATATAGGATAGGATACTACAAGGAAATAGTCAATAAGAGAGATAGACAGAAATCTATTTTGCATTAATAGGGAAAAGAGGTTTAGAAAAGGTCTTGAGAAGGAAAAAAAAAAAAAGGCAGAGTAATGAATTGTCCGAGCATCATGACAAGCTGGCTGCAGCACTTTTGAGAAATGTGATGTCTAAAACTCAAATGATTTGTTTTGTGGCTGTCTAACTCCCCTGTGTCTCACCCCAAAAAATATATTTGAGAATGTGTGGTATATGCAGAGGCTGGTAGTTGATTTTGTCTTTGTTGGTGTGTTTTGAGCTACTTTTACTATTTCCCAGATCATAAATAAAACACAAAGTTGAGTGTTAGAAGATATGCAATCACTCAGGGGAGAGCAGGAGTCAGAGGTGACCATGAGGACCTAAGGACCCAGGCATTTGCAGACACCTGGCACAGAACATGAAGGAGTTTAATTTAAATCATATTTCAATCTCAATTGTCAGTGACCCAAGCTAGAATCTGAATAACATTTAAGTCTATTACAGCAAACAATGCATTTTGAGATATCTAGAAAAATAGCTTATACACAGCAATATTTCTTCTGCATTTTATTCCCTATGCATTGATTGCATCATTATAAAATAAAATCATAATAGGTATGTTTAGCCTATTTAAAAAAAATTAGCTGGTTTATTTGTTAAATTCCACATATGAGTGAAATCATATGGAACTTGCCTTTCTCTTACTGGCTTATTTCACTTAGCATAACGCTCTCCAGGTCTATCCAAATTGAACTACCAAGCATAATAGAGACAAATTCATAGAGAGTAGGTAGACAGCTTTGATGGGGTCAGGAGTTGATAATGGACGGTGTGTGGAGGGACTGAGGAAAAAATATCATGTTGGGAGATAACACCTATACCTAGAGGGTTGCTGGATAGAAGTTGAAAATATCATATCTTTGTATAAAGAGATATCCCATTTTTAAACATTTTGTTAATTAAATAATAGCCATAATTATTTTAGGTCAAAGTTAGTTAGGATTTTTCTTAGCAGTAGCCAAATCATTCTATTAGTATGCTAGAAGAAGCTGCAGTCCAAGATAATCAAATATGGATTCTTTAATCAAGAAAATTGTAAAGAAATCTCCAATGTAAAAATTAATATAATAAAAACTCTGAAGTAAGAGAAATTAGTAATTTATTTGGATGTCAATCAACAGTAGAACAATCCATTCATTGTTATAATTTCTCTCTCTCTTTCTCTCATGTTTAATAATACCAGTGCTGCCAACAGAGGTAAGATTCATGTTGTGTATAACCATAAATTGATCATAGATGAAGTAGAAGGAGATTACCATAATTGCTTCCCAATTCTAAGTCACTTCCTAAGTTAAGTTTCTTAATGAAACTCAATTTCTGTTAGCAATTAGTAATAACTTCTGGGCAACTAGTATCAAACTAGTATCTATTTTCCACTTTAAAATTATTATTGAACACTTTTATCTCTAACTTACCCTTTTATTATTATTAATTTATAATATTTTTACTCTCATATTTTTATTTTAATATATTTACAGGTTGAGAAGAGAATCTTCTGTTTTAAAATCAAAGGTATAAAGTTCTGAATTATGTGAATGAATCATTAGCTTAGGGAATTACATTCTGCTTTAAAAAATAACATCAATATCACTGACAATATAAATTGCAAAAATATAAAGAACATTGTGAAAAACTTACCCACTGTAGTTAGTAATGGTTCCATGATTATCAAAAATTTTCTACAAATACATCAGTACAGACAAATTACAGGATGGAAATATTTTAGTGCATATAAGTTTGAATATTTCATGGGCTTTTCTTTAGTTAGTTATGTATGATCAATTTTTTTTTTCTATCTGAGAAATACATAAAAACTCTGCTCTGATGATATCTAAGTTAATATGCACTTTTCTATTTTCTTTTCAAAATTAGAAATGTGAAGAATGTAAATATTTTGAAAATTTATGTTATGTAAAATGTAAAGTTGAGTTTATTATGGTTTAGTTATTTTGAAAGAAAGTTTTTAAAGAACTGAGTTTATTTATAAATAAATGCCATCGTCAATAATTGAAATAATATAGTACTTGCGTGAAAAGAGTAAATCAACTTGGTATAATTAACAGCTGAGAAAGAAGTCCCATATTAAAACACCTGACAATATGCCTCTGGGACTAGATGATATCCCTGGTAATTCCATTTCTGTGAGTTTTTAGCCAATGGTGAAGGAAAATGTAACATTTATTGGAGATAATAAAACATCTAATAAATTAAAATACAATTTATTTTGTGAAGAATTATTATTCCTAGATGTAATGAGCAATCAAAACAAGAAAAAAAATAGAACAGTGAAGGGAGAGCTCCAAATTCATTGGGTATTATATAGGAACATTCATATACAAAAGTATTTCTAGTATCAATGTAATTTTTATATTTAGCTTTAATAAAGTATAACTACAAAGAGATATCTTATCAAAGAAAGATTTAAGGAGTTTAATTGCAGTCACATAGAATAACCTTTTCAGTTGTTAAGTAATAAGCTGAGTAAGGAAATCTATCATTTTATTTTTAATAATGTACTCAAAATGAAATGTTTAGACATTTTCAGCATTTAGCAATATTCTAAGTTGGCAGGTTAAAATTAGCATATTTCTTCAAAGCAGGCTAATTTAGCTATTAATTTACATAATTTACTTAACACAAACCACTTTTGAAACACTCCATTTCTTAACCTTTAATGAAATCCTAATTTCATAATAATAATAGATTACTCCAAACATGACAATTTGGTGAAATTATTGCATAATTTAGCATTTTGCTTTCAGCAAAGAGTTTCTATCATTTTTATGTTTTGAAGAAAAAAATCTTCCTTAAACTATGAAATGATTTAATACAGTGGTGCCTCGCATAAAGAACGCCTCGCACAGCGAACGCTGCACACAACGAACTTCATTTCATGATTCATACAACGAACTTCGTTTCACACAACGAAGTCGCCCGAGCTTCCACGACTGCTTCGCCCGAGCTTCCACGATCGCTGCCGATGTATTGCATCCTTCCGCGCAGGCACTGCAGGCAGTCGTTAGTCACTGCGCTTAACTTAAGCACGTATCGCGGCAATCGTTCCTCATTACGAATTAAATCACGCACGTATCACGGCAGTCGTCCTTTTAAGTTAAACTCAATATTTTTTTTATATCATGGCTTCTAAAAAAAGCAGGAAGGTGATTTCTGTTGAAATGAAACAGGACAATGCTCAAAGGGAAGCGTCATCTGATAACGAGGAGCAACAATCAAACAATCAACCAATCCCAACTGCTGACATCAAGAACATCCTGGTCAAATGGAAAGCAGTTCAGGAGTTTACCAATGCCCACTATCCGGATTCAGCTGAAGCAAACAGGATCAACGATCTTTACTCCGATACTCTTGTCCGTTATTTCTGGCAGATGTTGGAGAAAAGAGAAAAACAAACGACTTTGGACAGGTTTTTCATGAAACCATCGGCCAAAAAGCAGAAAATGGATGAAGATGTGCAAGATTCGGTAGACTCTACTTAGTCTGTCTTAAAATTAAAAAAATGTTTGTTTTTTTTTTAATTATGTTTTTAGATGTATCTAAATAAAAATAATAACAAAAAATTTATCTTTTTTTATGTCATCTTAGCATATTTTATGCTACAGAACGAATTATTTTTTTTAACATGTATTGTTATGGGAAACGCGTTTCACATAACGAACTTTTCACATAACAAACTTGCTCCTGGAACGAATTAAGTTCGTTGTGTGAGGCACCACTGTATTTTAAGTTTGTTTATTATGATGCTAATCCCTTCCCAGGTACACACCTTTCAAAGAGAAGACTTATCATATAAATAAAAGCAAATTATTCTTAAAAACTATCACTGTATTCAAGGCTAGTTCACTTCTTAACAGGCCTATGAAAAAAGTTTTGCACATCCTAAATTCTTTGTGGACATTTCTTTTATATTTCCCTGGTAGAACATTTTAACTGTCTCATGTGAGTTTTGTTAGAAAAATGAAGTCATGTAATTTACCTGGAGGTTATAATTAACCTTTTAAACTTCTAACAATCAGTTTTAACTTATACTGCTTTCGCTTCAAAAATACTTAATAAACTCTGCTCATATACATCATGATCCCTCTCTATGTTATCACAAATCATATTATAGTTTCATATCTTATGTGTCATTAACATCAATTTATAATAGTATTTTATTCATTTGTCTTTTAATTCATATATAAAAAAGAAGTTAATGCAAAATATAGTAATGCTAATAAAGGTAACTATGGATGTGTATATAAAATCTAATTTACCAAAATAAATTGATAACAATAAAAATACTGAGGTCAAAAGATAATTATGTACCTTTCCATACTTTGAGTTCTATATAGGTGAATTTGCAGATTTTTTTTTTTAAATCCAGCAAGATGTTGGATTTAAAAAAAAAAATAAAAGTAGCATCTATTGAGTAGTTTAATATGTTAGACATAATAGTAGAAAGTATTTAGGCACCAATTATTTGATGTATGTTTAATGGAGGAAGAATTTTTTTTAATAATTCTGAAATTTCTACTCATTTCTTGGAGTTTTATGATTTTCAAACATTTTATTTCTAAAATTCCTATTACTATTCCTTAGACCAGAGCTTGCCAACTGTGGCCCTGATTTTTTAGTTAGTGCCTAAATCCCTTCCTTCAAATTACTGCTCTGATATAACTTAATACTCATCTGTAAGAAAAGATCTCAATGTTTGCCTGGTACAATAGAGCTACTTGACTGCAAACGTGTTATCCTTCAGGAAAAAAGATGACCATAAAGATGTCTAAGAGGCTAGTAGCACAGCTATAGTCACCATCATCCCAAAGATGTGGATTCAGTGGGTGATGTTAACAACTCCTCAGCTCCAGAGGTCGGGATAACCTATTTGGTTCCAAAAGTTGGCTGTGGCTCTTGCAGGCCAAGGTGAGGATGGGAGGCACACCACCATGGTGGAACTGGCATATGATGTACATATAAACTAATGGAATAAAACTGAGAGTCCAGAAATATACCACCATATTTATGGTCAACTAGTTTTTGTCAAGAGTGTCAAGATACTTTATCCTGGAAAAGAATAGTTCTTTCAGCAATTGATGCTGAGATAACTGGGTATCAACATGAAAAACACTAAAGTTGGATCCCTCTTAGGTCACATGATATACAGAAATTAACTAAAAATGTATCAGCTTATTAATACCTACACTAAATATAAACTTAGAAGGAAACATAGAAATACATTTTCATGACCTTGAATTTTGCAATAGATTCTTAAATATGACACTAAAATCATGAACAAGAAAAGAAACAAATGAATTAGAACTCATCAAAATTAAAAGCAGAGAGCATAAAAAGGTATCAGAAAGAACAAAACATTCTACAAAATAGGAGAAAATAATTGCAGGTACTATGTCTGATAAGAAATCTATAAAGAACATTTATAATTCAACAACAGAAAGACAAAAAAACACCTTCCCATTAAAATAATAATCAAAAACTTTACTAAACATTTCTCCAAAGAAGATACTCAAATACAAATAAAGAATAGAGCCTGAAAAGATTCTCAACATCGTTAATCATATGGGGAATGCAAATCACAACCACAATGAAATACAGCGTCCTATTTATTAGGATCACTATTATAACACAGCAATAAAAAATGGACAATAATAAGCCTTGGCAAAGATATGGAGAAATTGGAATGCTTAAATATTGTTGGCAAAAATGTAAACCAGCAGAACTTTTGTGAAAAGCCATTTTGCACTCGCTCAAAATTTAAACATAAAATGATCATATGACTCTACAATTTCACTCTTAGAATTTACCCAAAAGAATTAAAAACATGTTCATCAAAAACATGTTCACACATGTTCATAGCAACATTATTCACAGTAGCCGAAGGGTTGAAACAGTCCAAATATAAATCAATGAATAACTAAGTAAAAAAGCATGATGTATGTACGGTATTCAATGAAATATTTTTTAGCCAGAAAAAGAAATAAAAAAGCTGACACATGATCTATTGTGGATGAATTTTGGAACTTTATGTTAGTAAATGAAATGACACAAACACAAAAGGTTTATATAATTCATTTTATGTGTTATACCAATTAAGAGATAGAGATAGAAAGCAAATTAGTAGTAGCCAGAGGGCAAGGGAAGGAAAGAGTGGAGAGTGATTGCTTAATAGAGCAGAGATTTTCCTATAAGGTGGTGAAAATATTTTAGAACTTGATACAGATGGTGGTTACAGAACATTGCTGATGCAGTAAGTGTCACTGAAGTGTACACTATACAATGGTTACATTTCTGCCCCCCCAGAATGGCTCAGTGGTTGTGTCGACCTATGTTCCATTCCTCGTCAGGGCACATGCCTGGGTTGTAAGCTCAGTTCCCTGTGGGGATCATGCAGGAAGCAGCTGATCTATGATTCTCTTTCATCATATATATATATATATATATATATATATATATATGATGAAAGAGATGGATATATATATATATATATATATATATATATATCCATCTCCCTTCCTCTCTCTGAAATTAAAAGCAATTTTAAAATAAATAAATAAGAATGGTTAATTTTCTGTTCTATACATTTCAAAATTAAAAAAAATATATATTATGTGTTGTTTATTTAAAATCAATTTGACAGCATATCTTATTTTCTCTGGCAACCCATATATATAATATTAATTGAATAACTTATAAAACACTAAAAAACTTACCAAAACACTATCCAAACACTATAGCAGGCACTAAAATTATCAAAACACTATAAAAATTACAAAATTATTTTTTAAATCAGAAAATGGCTTGTTGTCAGTCATTATTTCAGTCATCTAAAATGACAATTACTTCACTTGTGTATAACAGCCATTTTTTGTCTTTTAGAAGTACAAATGCAGCTACACAAAACAGTTTAAAAATTTTTGTGTTTATGTAGAAATGATAACAAACTCTGTGTAAAAGTCATTTCTCTCCTTTTGACTTCTCTTTTAGAAATCACTATTCTTATTTACCTTTTTGTACTCCTATCCTTTGTATCCTATTTTTTATTATCAATGCAACACTAAATGAATGATTATTTATATTTTTTTTCAACTTTGATTTTATTTCTTCATAATTTCCCCTCGCCACCTGTGTTTCTTATGTCTATTGCCTTGTGGTGTTTATAACACAATACTGTGAGATGACTCAAAGAGAACTGTTGAGACAGGATAGATAAGAGATTAAAGTTTTTATCTTTTGCTTCTTTTTAATTTCATAAAAGCACCCTAAGAGTTTATTTTTTCAGCTGAATAAAAAGAAAGTAGTAGTGTACTTTGCAATCTCTTGACGATAGAACAAAACGATGTCTAGAAGAAATGGTTGTGCTAAGCTCGAAGCACTGAGATGTTTATTAAATGGAGGCCTGGGGTTGCATGACAAGCGTCTTAAAAGATGATTTGAAGTGTGGCTTAGCGAATTTTTTTTGCAAGATGATTCTAGTAATAGGAGGGCAGCATGGATCAAGTGCTCCCTGCCCACTGTGGAAGCAGGGCTAACTGAAAGTGAGCACCGGCTTAGTAGAAACCATGGTATTCAAAGAGTGCCAACTGAGGACTTAAAATGAGAAAGATGAGCTCAGCAAGTCAGAGGGAACAAATCCTTCTGGGTGTTGTGGCTCTAGGAAGATTATGCTTTTAACATTCTGGAAACAGTCAAATTTGAAATTCTATAGCCCTTGAAAATTGATTTAATTTCAGTAAGGTAACATATTTATTTTGTGTTTACATTTCTTATAATTTTTGTAGCCTTGTTGAAATGCTAGAAAAATGGTCAAATGCTTGTCCTATATTTGAATATTAAAGCCTAAATCAATGTTTATTTTTATCTCATATTCAATATATTTTGCAAAAAGAAGTGGATTTTTCTCTGAAGAATGTGTTCAATCAAGAATTTAGTATAAGAAATAATAACAATCAATGTGAAATAATAAGTTTTTGATATTAGTTTACCTAAATCTTCTGAACTTTGTAATAAAATGCTCCATATCTGGGAAATCAGGTTATGCTAAGTTATTTTTACTTATAACAAAAGACTGCATATATCTTGGTTAAATTCAAATAGAGCTCATGCAATACAAAGAATTGAATTTTTAAGCAGTGGTGGCCATTAGCAGTTATGTCCAGGAAAGTACATTGGAAATACCATGACAATACAAAACCAGGCACATAATCCAACCTATACTCTGATCAGAAAGTAGCAACTTCTTTCTGAGGGAGCGTAAGGTCTCTTCTCATTCTTATACCAACAGAAAGAGTGTTGATGTGATTTAACAAAACAAGCATGAAAGAAAATATATAATCAAGAATTATTGCACTATAGAACCAGAATGATACAGCGCTGGCTTTTAGAGGTAGAACAAAATAAAAATTAAAACAAAACAAAAACACCATTTTGCAAAATGTGAGGTAGAAAATTAAAGTGTTAGTAGAAAAAATAGATTGGACTCAGTAATAAGAGTTAGCTTTTTCTTTTACTATAAAAAATATTGTTATCCATACCTGCATCTGTGTTTGGTGTTAAGGTCACATGATGAAGTAGACAACCAGGTAAAGCTGCCATCTGAAGACTTAGATCATATTAAACAGAGTTACAACAAAGAAAAAACAAATGCAAAAGCAGTGCAGAAGAGACTATCATAGGCTTCAAAAGCCCTGGATGGAAGTCTAGGCCATGTTTGACTGAATGATTTAGGGTTGAGGAAGAAGAAATGATGACTGCAGGGAGACCAAAGCTGCTCTGTATGGGTAAAGCACGGAGTGTAAGGAGTGGGAAAAGGGGGAAAGTCAGGTTGAAAAGTGAGAAACATGCCTTGAAAGGACTTGGTTGCTGTGTACAATCAAGTAAAAGAATCATGTAGAGTCACTGAAATTTCAAACCAGAAAATCGACCTGAATAAAGTTTTGCTATAGAAGACTGCTCTGATTGTTTAGAGAACATATTGTGTCAAACTCAAACACAACCATGACAACAACAACGAAATGATAAAAGTTGTATGATGTCAGTGAAGACAGAGGGAAATGAAAAGGTAAGAATCATAGAATTTGGTGAGTGATATAAGAGTAGGTAAAAATAAGTTAAATTCTATGTTGGTTCTACATTGGGCAACTGAATGGTGATACAATTCACTGAAATAGGGCAGGCAGGAGAGAAGCAGGTTTGGTTTGTTACATGTTGAGTTTGTGATGCTTGTTGTTCATGCATAATGAATTGACCCAGAGGGTAAATGCTATAAGTATGACTAAAATCTCAGTGGATTAAAAAGACAATGATTTTTTTCCCCTCATGTGTGTTAAAGTCTCATGGATAAGTGCTGTTCTTTGAATTCCAGATGCTGACTTATTCTAGGGGGATCCATTCTGAATTAAAATATTTCATGGAAAGAGAATCAGAAGCTCTAATTCATCCTGGCAGAGGCATGCTTTTAGGAGTACCAAGATTACTGTGTTGGCACATTGTGTTTCAGAAGAAATCTGGCCTGGGATCACCTATTGTATTCTTATAAACTACCAGTCTCATTGTCATTATATATTCCTGTAAAATCACAACATATCTTAAGAGAAGGAAACTGCTCGATTAATGTCAAACTCGGTTAAATATACTTCATATGTAAAAGTCTAACAGTGAAACTCTATAATTTGCAATCACAATAGCCATTGTCTAAAAGTAAAAACCTTGAATTTTTATTTAATTACTATGGGCATCTAGGGCTCACCTCAACATTTTTATTTTTATTTTATTTTTTATAATTAGAGTTAGGCCAGTGCATTTAAGCCCTATAATTTATGTAGAATTATCTGACAAGGCTTTCTTATCAATCAAGGTGCATTTTTCTTTTGGAATGTTTTATTATAGCGTACCTGACTGGAGACAAACGCAGTATAGAAGTGCTATTATTTAATGTTGAACATTCAAATGAAAGCATTCAAATTTTAGACGGTTTTACTTCCATGACTCTTCTAGACTGCTATCCCAGATTTCTTTGTATAGGCCATCTGTGCATTTTTATTTTATTTTTTATAGCAGAATGCTGTGTACCAGTTACTAAGGCCAAAGGGGAACAGAACACTCTGTGGCAATTACCAACCCCAGGTAAGACTGCAAAAATGTCTGCTAATTGTATGTCAGGGTTGCCAAGGAAAACACCCACAGTGAAGCTCTGAATGGAGCAACACTTAACTCCCCTAAAACTAGAGAAGAGACCCCGCAAGATGAGCTTCAATTAGGAGGGTCGGTCCCCCATCACTTGCAGATCTCTCTGGCAGCTGACACGGGGCAAATTGCCTAACTGCCTACACACACCCTTGTAGCTCCGTCCTGGAAAAATGTCAACCTTTCCCCTGTGGAGTCTGAAATACTGAATGCTGTGGGCATGAATGAGGACCATTGACATATACCCCTAAGCAGAACAAAAGAACATATGGTGAGCTTGAAACAGGAAAAGACATTTCCACACAAAGCAATATACACCATAGTCCGTGTGGGCTCTTTATCTCTTGATAGAAAGTGTTTCATGTCCGAGGTCATTTTTTATGTGGCCGAGCACGGGTTGAATGACTGCACATGAGATTATAGTTTGCAATGCATTTCAAGTGAGTGCTAAGAGAGACAGGTTTTTTTCAAGGCACATGGAAGACCTCCAGCAGCTTAAGAATGCTTGTGGGGGAATCTGATAAGTTAAATTCTATACCTTAGTTTGTTGTTCATTTTTAAAATAGGAACAATATCCAAACTCAAAAAGCTACCGGTGAAGACTAGACATGCTAATGCATAGTAAATGTTTAGGATTATGACGGGCACAGTAAGTGCTAAACAAAATTTATTACTATTATCATAATAACTGTTATTATTAAATGAGTGGTCACTTGCTCTTCATGTAAAAACTACAAGATCTCAAAAAGATTTCTCCTGGATTGAATAAATCTGCTAAAGAATAATCAGCCATACACATCAAATGGGAGTATGTAATTGCCAGTTTTATACTATATACTAGAGGCCCGGTACATGAATTCGTGGACAAGCGTGGCCTGTGGAGATTGGGCCTCAGCTTGTGACTCCAACCTCACAGCCTCAGCTCACATCCCCAGGCTTGCAGCTCCGTAGCCCTGCCTGGAAACCCCTATCCTGCTCCACCATCCTGTCTGTGGGGTGATTGATTAGGGCTGGGCTCCCAGCCTGGCTCCCCTTGTGCCTGGGTGCCAGGTGGCAGCCCTGCCCCCTCGCCCCTACCACCAGTCACTATCTGTGGGGCAATCAGTGGGGTGATTGGAACCCCCCCCCACACACTCACACCCTCCTTGGCCTGGCACCACCCTTTCACCCAGTCTACCATCCCACTGTCATCTTGCTCTTCTCAGGGCTCACCAGGGGCAATAGCACCCCCCTGCCACCTGCTGCCAGCACTGCATTGCCAACGCCCACCATGTTCCATGCCACCCCCTGGTGGTGAGGGCACATCATAGTGAGTGGCTGAACTCCCGGTTTCCCAGGCAAAATATCAATCAAAGAACCACCCAAAGGGACAATTTGGGTATTAGGCTTTTATTATATAGGATTATTATTTGTCATGAACTTTTTAATATTATATTACTTTAATTGTTTAAAAGGTATTTTCTATTACTCTTTTGTTCCTGCTATCATATTATCACCCACAAATCTACTCCAAATATTGATTCTCTGTAGCAAAAAAAAAAAAAAAAAGAATAAAAAATGTTAAATGTCATCTCTAAAATTAGTTATTGGTAAAGAGTTTTCCATGCGAAATTTGTAAATTTGTTTTGGAAATGAATTTGCTTGTCCACATACTTTAACTTTACTCTGTTTTTCTCTGTCTAAAAAACCAGTTTATTTAAAAAATATAATGCACAGCTATGAATTATAAATTTTCTTAAAATACTTAACTTTTGAAATATTCAATAGTTTTATTTTTAAAAGGGAAGATGAAATATAAATATGATGAAGTACTAGACCTTCAAAAGTATAATTTAGTAACATAGAATAACATTTCATTAAAATTTATAATTAGAAGATAATACCATATTAATATTTTAAATAATTTTAAAAAACAAGTTAAAGTGATTTTAAATAGTATTCTTCAGTCAAAGTGCAAAATACTTTAAAATATACATAAGTTCAGAAATGTTGAAAGCCAGTAAAATATATTTTATTCGAGAAAAGTATATATAAAAATATAAAAACATGTCTTTTAGATAAGAAAGATGGAAATAATGAGCAACAAAGTATATTTATTAATGGGAAGAGCAAGAGGGAATAAAAGCATAGAGAGAAGAATATTTCATTGTGAAGTAAAATGTGATTTTTGAATGAGTGAGTTGCAATGCAGAAGACACTGAGAAGATGAAGTGACTCATCATCCTATTCTATATTGAAGCAAAAGTGAGTCCTATAATAATCCCTTTCATGTACTTAGTGATAGATTAGTTATCATCTGAGGGGACCCTGAACTGTCAGGAGAGATTCATTGCAAGAAGAATTTAACCTTTCCAAAGCAAACACAGGTCTTTAAGTGTGGCATGCTATGTGGCAATCAAGTAAAGAGCAGGAGATCTTCCAGGAATACTGCTGGGAATTTATAAGAGTTATTTAGAAGCTTGGTGATATTTAAACTCAAACAATAAATTACAGTTATAGAATGTTGAGTCATAAAAGGAGACATCATACACTACCCAATCACTCACATTCCTAATGATGTTGATGGTCAGTATCAAGGGAAGAAGCCAAGGTCATTTGACTTAAATCTGGGGAAATCACTGGTCAATCAAAGAAGTACATAAATCCATCATCCTGAGTCAGTAAATCTAGCCACCAACAGAAAAATATTTCATATCTGGTAAATACTAAAATATGAATATTTGTTGTGATAGGCAAAGGCTTTCATCTCAAAGATACAAATACTTTATTTTCATTAAAAAACAACAGTTATCAGGTAATAGTTGTGTGTGTATTTTTTTTTAATGTGGGAAAAATATTTACAAAAGTCAGATTTTGACCTTAAGAAAAAATGGTTTATTTTGTAAATATTAATGGGTTCTTAGATTTTGCTTATTTGTTTTGTGTAATTTCAGAAAATATTCAAATCCTTTTGTCCTAGGGAACTAAGCTTGTCTAATGACTGTGAGAAAAAATAAAAAAATAAAAGTTTATGTTGTTGGCATGAGTGTGCTGGAAAGTAAGTTTCAACCAAATAATTATTGTGTTAAAAGTTGAAACTTATTTTAAGAGCAATGATACAGAATAAAATTTCTGTCATTCTAAAATTTCACTCTATAGGGGGTTAGAGAGCAATCACAGGACTTGTATGTATGCATATTAGCATAACCAATGGATACAGATACTGGGGCAGTGGGGCCTTGCCTAGAGTGGGAATGGCTGGGGTGGGGGTGGGGCAATTGGGGAAAAGGAGACATGTAAAACTTTAGACAGTAAAGTTTTAAATAAATAAATATAAAAAATAAATATAAAAAATAAAATTTCACTTTATAGAATGAGAAGGCTTGGAATGGAAGGGAGGACAATAATTAGGCAACTATCTCATTAAGCAAAATTATGAGTTTGGAATAGCACCTATCCTATCTAATAAAAGATTAATATGCAAATTGATTGTACATCCACTACACCCTCAAGCCACACCCACCAGCCAATCAGGAGTGAATATTTACATTAACCCAACCAAGATGGCTGCAGCCACAGAGAGAGCAAGAGTCTTGAGTTTCCTTGGAAATGGAGGAAGCCAAGCCCTGACCTGCTTTGGCCTCCACTTAAGGCTAAAAAATTTTAATTATAGAAGATAAATAAATCCCAGATACCAGGGCCTCCACTTGGGTCACGAGGGGGCGTGGCCTGCCTACAAACTACCACAGGCCCCTGGACCAGGCTGCCTCACACCCTAAGAGAACCCCCACCCTGATCCAGGACACCATTCAGGGCAAACCAGCCGGCCACCACCTATGCACCAGGCCTCCATCCTATCTAATCTTATCTAAGAAAATAATAATATGCAAATTGACCATCATTCTAACCACAAGATGGCTGCCCCCATGTGGTTAAAGATGACTGCCCCCATGTGGACACAAGATGGCCACTGCAAGATGGCCAGCAGGGGAAGGTAGTTGGGAGGGACTAGATCTGCAAGGAAGGGCAGTTAGGGGGATTCAGGCCTGTAGAGGAGGGCAGTTAGGAGTGACCAGGCTTGCAGGGGAGAGTAATTAGAGGCAAACAGGCTGTCATAGGAGCAGTTAGGCATCAATCAGGTTGTCAGGGGAGTGGTTAGGGAATGATCAGGCTGTCAGGCAGAAACAGTTAGGGGCAATCAGGAAGGCAGGCAGGTGAGCGGTTGGGAGCCAGCAATCCTGGATTGTGAGAGGGCAGTTGGACATCCCTTCCTCGAAGGGTTCCCAGGTTGGAAAGGGTACAGGCTGGGCTGAGGGACAACACCTCCATGCATGAATTTCATGCACTGGGCCTCTAGTGAAAATTTTAAAGGAGAGTTAAGACACAAGGAAAAAAAAGATATTTTCCCTGATATTTTGAATATGTATGCTACAAGGAAAGTAGGACTTTAAAATTTTAAATGTATAGACCTTTAAATATAAAGATAACAGAGTTATAGGCCATTTTTTCTGTTGAGAAATCAGCTAACAGTCTTATGGGAGCTTCCTTGTAGGTAACTGACTTCGCTTGCTGCTTTTAAGAGTCTCTCTTTATCTTTAAACATTTCCATTTTAATTATGATGTGTCTTAGTGTGGACTTATTTGGTTTAATCTTGACTGAGCTCCTTAGAACCATTGTTTTGAACTGTATATATGGTATATTGCTTACCAACATTTCATTTACATTTTGTTTTATTTGTTTTTGTATGGGGTTTTTCCCTAGAGATTTTTCCTATTCTTTTATTTGAAGTTTGTTTGTTTGTTTGTTTTTCCTCATTTGGCTCCCTATCTCTGTTTCTGTATATTAAATAGATCTGCTATATCTTCCATTTTTGGTAGGTTGGCCTTATATATTGGGTGTCTTATGAGACCCAACAGCATAGTCTTCCTGATCACCTGACTTGGGTGCTTCAAGAATGTCCCTTGTGTGAGTTATGTGAGCCCTCCTATTATAGCTGATTCTTGCAGGCTGCTTGTCCACTGGTGAGTGGGGTTGCCCCTCATTCTGGCTGACTGTGAGGATTGGCCCCAACCACAGTGTATGAACCGCTGTGCGGGTGCTCACCACATGAAATGAAATGAGCCTCCGCAGGGTCTGGTGCCTGCAAAGACCTTCCTTTGGAAATACTGCTTATGGGGACAAGTAAACCCTGTTCCGATGATGTCTGAAGCCTGCTATCGAGCGTGTCTGTCCTGGGACCTCTTGGAAAGGACTCTGGTACACGTCAATGTCAGATGCTGTGATTGGCACAGGGGAACCTGTTTGAGGCTACAAATCCATTGATAGTTTGTGGCTGCCTCTGTTGGGCCTAGGTTTGCATGGGAATGGCCAAGCTGTCTACCAAGTCGGGCTCCCACCAGCCCCCAGCCTGGGTGCAGATCAGCAAAAAACCCAGAGCACCACAATATCCAACTCTGCCTGCCTCCACCTTTGGCTGCCTCGTAGGTTCAGTCACTGAAAGAACTTCTGGAAATATGTGAGTTGTGTGAGGTAGGTTCTCAGTGAGTCACTGTGTAGGGTGGATGGTGTTCACCAGATTGATACAGGTTCTAACTCAGTGCCAGTGCTGACTATACCAAGTCTGGCTGCCATCCACCAGGACCTTCCTGCAGACTTTTGTGTTGGGGTAGGTCTCACTGAGTCGTTGTGGGGAGGCCAGCAGTGTTTATCATGTCTACACAGACCAAGACCTCAGCATGTGAAGGGAGGGACTTGCACAGGTCTGGCGTGTAAGAAAAAAATGGCCCCCATCCTGGAGCCACACAACTCAGTCTGACCACCTGGAGTGCATGAGCTCAGCAGGGCAGGGCAGCCAACAGCTAAGAAGGTGGGGCCAATGCAGTGGTCAGAAAACCACGGCTCATGAGCCACATGTGGCTCTTTGGCCCCTTGAGCGTGGCTTTTCCACAAAATACCACGTGTTGGTGCACATGTACAGTGCAATTGTAGCTTCGTGGCCCACGCGCAGAAGTCGGTTTTCGGCTCTCAAAAAAATTTCAATTGTTGTACTGTTGATATTTGGCTCTGTTGACTAATGAGTTTGCAGATCACTGGGCTAGTGGATCTCCCGTGGGAGGCAGTGGTGGTCAAGCTTTCGGGAAGGTGGGGGAAATGGCCCCTGTCCTAGAGCCACACAATTCAGTTTCTGTCACTCCCGTAGTCTGCCTAGACGTCTACACCCCAGCCCAGGCAGCTGGCTCCCCCACAGGGCATGAGCTCTGAAGGGTGGTGTGGCACGTATTCATGAGTTTGGGGCTCTTGCATTCCCCCTGGCTGATATCATATGGAAGGGACTGTTCCATTCAAAACAAAGGCATCTGTGAGCCGTGTGGGAGAGGGACTCAGTACAGGGACATTGGCAGCTGTCCCTTTAGCTCTTTCCTCAGAGCCCCACTACCCAGTCTCTCCTCACATGACTCTAGTCTGCTCTGAGCCAACTTCCCTTTGCAAGAGACCAGGGTGAGTGGCTGAAAATGAGATTTTGTGTGTGTGTGTGTGTGTGTGTGTGTGTGTGCTGCTCCTTTAAGAGGGTGCCTGGATTTTTAGCAGACTCTCATCTCTCTCTGGCAGACAGGATCCCCACTGACTTTCACAGCCAGATGTTTTGTGGGCTCCTCTCCCTGGCTCTGGTGCTCTTGGCTAGAGAGCCCAGCATAGGGTTTAGACCCCACAACCCTCATCGGGGACCTCTATAGCTGAGATATAACTCTGGACACTCAACCCCCACAGGTGGCTGCAAAGCCAGCCCCTTTTGCGTCTCCATCCTTCCAGCTAGTCTCAATGCAGCTTCTTTTGTAAATCCTTGGTAATAAAACTTCCGTTCAGCAAGACTTCTGCTGATTGTTCAGGTTGATTGTTCTATAATGTAGTTGTAAATCCAGTTCGTTCCTGTGAGAAGGTGACTAATTTTCACCTCCTCTGCCATAATCTTGTATCTCCTTAATTATTTTTATTCAAATTCCCCACTCTCCAATAGGGAATTAATTAAAACACAGCAAAACCAGAAACAATTTCAATTGTAATCATAAGCTCCTTATATTTTAAGATTAGTAAGTAATAAAAATGGCTGTAAAACATGTAGTTTTTGTCACTTGTTGTAATGCTCAAATTATCATGTAGCATCTATTTAATAGAAAAATTATCCATCTTTTGGTTCACCTATACTAATTAAAAGGTAATATGTTAATTAGACTGGGAGACCTTCTGGATGTCCTTCCAGACAAAGCCATGATGGTGGTGCCCAGGCAGAGGTGGTTAGGGGTGAACAGGCCAGCAGGGGAAGGCAATTGGGGGCCATCAGGCCGGCAGGGGAGGGCCATTGGAGGTGAGCAGGCCGGCAGGGGGGAGGGCAGTTAGGGGCAGGCAGGCTGGTGGGGGGGGGGCATTTGGGGGTGATCAGGTTGGCAGGCAGTGTGGTTACGGGGAATGAGGCAGGCAGGCAGGTGAGTGGTTAGGAGCCAGCAGTCCTGGGTTGCAAGAGGGATGTCCCAGATTGAGAGGATGCAGGCTGGACTGAGGGACACTCCGTCTCATGCAGGAATTTCGTGCACTGGGCCACTAGTATTCATATAAAGTATTTTATTTGTTCAGTGAAACAACAGTAGAAATTAATTATAAATCTCAAGAAATTTATCACCAAAAGAATGTTGGAATTGGAAAGTGATCAAATTAACCTAATTATTTCAAAGACCATGACTATCATTTCAATGCCTTAAATAAATACTGGGGTAAGCAGAATGTTGTATGCCAGTGTCATAACAATGTAACTTTTAGAACTATTTTCTAAATTTTTATAAAGAAAAGGAATAAAACTGCCTAAATTTTTACTTGATATGTTTTATTATGCTTTTACAGTTTGTTTAATTGATTGTCTTAAAGCAGTTAATACATCACATTTCTACTTACAGTAATAGTGTCGGGTGTTCAGGATATCTTATTTATATAGGTACTACGTTTCATTAACCTCCACCTTCAAGTGTAAGGTATTCATGCATTAGGTAGCAGTAATATCCCCTGAAGAATCTGGAAGATTATACAGATGATGATAATGACTAAAATGTTCTTTTGATGAAGAAATGTCATATCATAAATGTGTCATTTAGAATTCTACATGAATAAGGTCATCACTGAGGGAGAATTTTGATTTCCCTTTTTAGAAAATGACCTCATAAATTTCTTCAGGTTTTCATGTTCTGAAATAAATGGCATCTCTTACTAAAACATGAACTTTTAGTAGGTCATTCAAAGTAAGTAAGTTCTGCAAAGTAAGGGCCAAAGATACCATGGCCACAAGAAGCCAACACTTTCTTAGGAGAAAACAATCATTAAGTCAAAAATGTCAGTCAGGAAAGGCTTAAGACGGTGCATGTATTGTAACATCAGCTTATTATTATAAAGCTGTTTGTTCAGTCCTTAGTATGATCTAGACATGCTTGTAAGAGCAGGCGTTTTTTTAAAAAGCCAGTAATAAAATAATAATAATTGTCATCAGAATAAGTGATACAGAGCCAAAGTAGAATGTGCTCTGAGAACTTACCAAAAGTAGTCTCAATGGAGATGCAACAACTTTATGAAAGTACCATGTAACCTGAATCCTACATAATGATAATAAATTATGTAACTGGGAATGAGGGATGGAGTGGACATCACTGTATATAAAAGTCATTAAGCAGAACCTTAAGAAAATCACAGAAGTATTGGAAATACCAGGTTGTCTAGATTTAAATTCAATAAATGAATTATTGGGGCTTCCTAACCTTAGGAAAAGAATAGGAGATCCAGGTGAAATTTATAAAAGGAGGTATAGTCCTGCTTAAATCATGAATTTAAGGAATTTCTGTATTTAAGTGAGGTAAATATACTATAGGATTAAAAATATGCCAGAACATATATGGACAAATATATATGGCCTCAAATCACTGTAGCCATCATTGCATTATACTCATTAATGAAAAAAAAAATCCAAGATGTAGGGAAACAAGTACTGGACAGACTAAAAGATTATCAGTAATGCAACTAAGTCTATAAGTGAATATGCAAAATATTTTAAATATTGATTTTCTAATATATAAATGCAAAGAATAGGCTTACCTACCTATAATGTCCTTTAAATTCTGCCACACTTTTAAGCAGTGGCTGTTTCATTTAGATCAATAAAAATAAAAACATGTCCTGAAATTTAAGAAATCACTTCTAAATTATCTTACAAAAATGAACATAAAAGAACTAATTATTTCAGGTTTTCTAAAAATACTCTGATGTCATTTCATTTTAATTAATGAAAACAGGTAAGTAAAAATTTATTTGCACAATATCAATTTGTTCCAGTTATCACTTTTTTTTATTTAAAAACGTTTTAAACTACAAAATAACTATAATTTAAGATTCATTTTCAAAGCATCTATCTTTATTTCATATTTCCTTTCATCTGAGGATCTAAGAGCATTTCACATCTTTTCATGATTTGCCAGAGGCTCACAATGAGTCCAAGTTCTACTCAATTCTCTGACACAACCTGCCCCTTTTGAATGAACAGAA
Organism: Pipistrellus kuhlii; assembly: GCF_014108245.1. Taxonomy (NCBI): domain Eukaryota; kingdom Metazoa; phylum Chordata; class Mammalia; order Chiroptera; family Vespertilionidae; genus Pipistrellus; species Pipistrellus kuhlii. The sequence continues at coordinate 141,546,925 of NW_023425529.1, read as the reverse complement.
TTAACTTTACTACTGTGAGGCAAAATTCCTGATCTGTAACGCTACACACAAAGCATTTATTTGCTCAGCAGTTATTATCCAACCATTGTTACTGTCCCAGCTGCCTGGAAACATATCTAAATTTAAAAAATACCTTCATAATGTGATTTCTAAAATCTCCAATAAACAAATACACAGTTAAACAAAAGACTTTGATCATTTAATTTTTTTCTTAGAGATTTTTAAACTTTATAATAGTTTTTTGTCATAATTATTTTTTATAATGTTTTACATATAATTTTCAGATGTCCTTGGAGCCATTTTTACTGCCCTTTGTTATAAGATGTTTATTAATACCATTTCATCCTTTCAATATACAAAGTTAATGCACCGGTGCAGGAAAAAGAATGGGACTTAACCTTTCTCTCACTTCTCCAATTGTATGCCATGAAAGCACAGAGGAAATATACTTGCTACTTTTTGTCTGATTGCTCAGTCTTCCTGTTTTTGTTTTTTGTTATACTCTTTAAGTTTAACATGTTTTTTCAAGTCTAGCTAGCTAGGAAACCATAGCAATTAGAATCCTTGGCATATATTAGTAATTGGCTCAATAATTATTCATTATTACTTATGATATTTAGATATTAAGATGTAATAGCATCTGATATATTAGGAATAGGCCTATGGATAAGATACATTCTCTATTCATCAATTATATTATGAGGTAAGAAATGGTGGCATAGTGTCTGTCATGTATTACCATTATCCAAAAAAATATTAGCATTTTACAAGAATGAGAAAACTATTAATAGTAATGGTAGTGAATATGCGTATAATCTAAGTCACCCATTACATTTAAAGAATAATAATCGCAGGTGTTAGGAATGATGCCACTACTTAGCATGAGTTTGCCTATTAATTACACCCATGATTAAGTAATTTAATTAGGAATTAGAATTATTATGTTTTTTATATCTGTACTGAGAATTCAGGTTATCCAGTAAATCTGAATCTTAATGTGGTCTAATTTGTGAAACTGGGTATAAATAATCCCTATTCTTCCAAACTCAGAGAGATTCATAAGAAACAGGTATTTTTGTGTGCAAGTACTTCACACACTTCAAGGTGATATAAACATTTTAAGGCATTAGTTGAGTTATCCTATATAATAAAGAATTAATATGCAAATTGTTGTCATGCCCTCACACCATCATCCAGTAATGGCCCAGACACTCAATACTGGAGAGAGAGGGGTGGGGACCAGCCAGGCACAAATGAGTTTGTGAGAGAGGAATGAGGCCCATCCAGGCTGCAGCTCAGGAGAGGGACAAGCCACCCACCTCACAGTCATGGCTGCTAGTGCCTGTGGATATGACCCAGGAGAGAGACAAGCTACCTGCCCCATGGTCTTATGTGCTTATGGCTGTGGTCCAGGCAAAGCTGCCCACCCACGGTCCCCTGCAGCTGCAGCCAGCCTGGGCAAAGCCCAGGTCCTGAGTGCCTGCAGCCAGCCAGAGGGAAGGAAGCCCAGGTTCCAGGTGCCAGTGACTGGCCAGAGGCGGGAATCCTGGGTCCTGGGTGTGGGGCGATAGAGAGGTGCTTAGGAGCAATCAGGCCAACAGAGGTGTTTAGGGACAATCAGATAGGCAAAGGTGGTTAGGGGCAATCAGGCAGGCAGGCAGGTGGGTGGTTAGGAGCCAGTGATCCCAGATTGCAGGAGGCAGTTGGACATCTCCCAAGGGGTCCTGGATTGGAGAAAGTTCAGGTCAGACTGAGGGATTCCCCTGCCCTGTGCACAAATTTCATGCACTGGGCCTCTAGTTAACAATAATTTATGAAACCTCCTGTCGGATATAAATATGAACCAGGGAGAGAATGAATATAAATTGATTATATACTGAAGTTATGTAATGGAAAATACCTTGAAGTGTTGACACATACTACATACCTTTTAAATTAAATTCTATATGAAAGAAGTTACACAAGTGCATTGCTGTTAAAAGTCAGGAAAGTCCCATTATAAAACATGTAGAAGAGAGAACGAACTGACAGAAGCAGATGCTAAAGAGAAAGGGTTCTGAGAGAAGCTGAAGAGACATCCAGGGCTGAGCTGAAAAGAAGAGAACTTAAGGGCTAATGTGAGACAAGCTCGTCATGCCGGCTTGAGACGCCAGGCTTTCTGGAGCAGCTGCCAGGCCTCAGAACGGCATCTTGGGGCTGAGGCAGTGAGTGATGGCAGCCTGGGGAAAACTCTTTCTAGTCACTGTGTGCCAGACATCAGCCACAAACATAGTTGCATAGTTATCTTCAAGTACCTTATAAACCAGATCGTTCCATATTGTGAGATCTTTGTTGAATACTGTTTAAAAGAGGGAAGGGAAGGGAGGGTGGGGTAAGGGGGAGAGATCAACCAAAGGACTTGTATGCATGCATATAGGCCGAACCAATGGACACAGACACCAGGGGGGTGAGGGCATGAGTGGGGGGTTAGAAGGAGGGCAATGGAGGGATAAGGACACATATGTAATACCTTAATCAACAAAAAGAGAAAGAAATAAACTTATAAAAAAAACCAGCAGCTAATGTCTGTAATAGTATTAAAAAAGCATTTGTGGATGTGTATCCACCCCCTGACATTTACCACGTGCCAGATGTGCTTTATTCAGATTATCTTTTAAATCCTAATAACACACTAAGTGCATTTACTATTATTGCTTTCATTTTAAATACCAGGGGATTAAAAATTAGAAACTTTGAGTAATTTTCTCAAGTTCAAGCAGCTACTAAATGTTTAAAACCAGGCAGTTCGATTTCAGAAGCAAGGTTCCTGAGAACTATGACACACTGTTTCTCTAGATAGAGTGTACTTTTACTAATCTCTGAATACTGTTTACTTGTGCACTTATTTTATCATGTCAGCCTGTTTATCCCACTGCCTTTCCCAGTGAGATTATACACACATGCACACACACACACATGCACACGCAGATGCATGTGTGCGTGCATGCAATGGCAATAAGATAAATCCCAAAGTAGCTGCAACCAGAAAGTTGTTTAAAAGAGGATGACAAGAATTATGTATTATCTGAATCAACAATTTATATGTACGGGATTAGAATTCACAAGTGTTTTCCCTGCATCCAACTAACATTTATTATTTTCTCAGAAAACATCAGTATGTATTGTACAATTCTTTTTTTTTTTAAATATATTTTATTGATTTTTTTACAGAGAGGAAGAGAGAGGGATAGAGAGTTAGAAACATCGATGGGAGAGAATCATCAATCAGCTGCCTCTTGCACACTCCCTACTGGGGATGTGCCTGCAACCAAGGTACATGCCTTTGACCGGAATCGAACCCGGGACCTTTCAGTCCCCAAGCCGATGCTCTTTCCACTGAGCCAAACCGGTTTCAGCTGTATTGTACAGTTCTTGACACTTAATGGAAATACCAGAAAAGAAAAATGGCAACTTTCAGATATAGTACAGGAATGAATTAAGCAAAGATACATTTCTTCGATCCCAACATTTTATTTAACTGTAAAGTAAGTATAATATCCACAAAAAGGCAGTGACTCCTAGAGTGTGGACATTGAGCAATTATTAATGAAATAATTGTGGATTTTATGTAATTGCTATTTACACTTGGTAAAACGGATAAAACTTTCCCAGTGGAAACAAGTGTGAATTGCAAGTGCTATTTAGTTTGCAGTGTCAAACGTAAGGAGAAATAGGCATGAATTGTACTGGGACAAAAACGTTTCCTTTAATAACATATGGATTAAGGTATCACCAACTCTGTAAATTTAAGAGATTTAAATATAATAATGTAAATATATTGTAGACAGAAATTGGCAACATCTAGTTATTTATGTTAAGGGCCCTAAAATGGAGAAGTTTGTCTTACGCACGAGTTCCACCCAGTGATACTGAATTTTTGGGCTGGAACTCAGATTCTTTGAGCGCTGGAATCAAAGAATGAGTCCACAGAAGAAAATGGTATAACAAAGATGGAGATTTATTGAAGAACAAGTACAGACTCCCACATGGGGAGAGGGAAGAGTCCCACAGAACTGACTCCCATGTGGAGAGGGGGAAAGGGTCCCACTGAGTTCCTTTCCCCATGGCTTATAAAGGGGGCAGATCCTGGTGCCTGATATCCCCTCTGATTGGTCACTATCCCTGTAGAATGGTTACTATAGCAACTCCTGGGCTCAAAGGTTGCTCTCCCATAGGACATGTGAGGTTCTCCCCCACTCCTTCCCTATTGTTCTTCTATTCCCTTTGGGCTTTCTTCTTCTGAATGAATGAAGGGCTTCCTTCTCTTTATTTGGTAAATGTAGACCTTTTGCTGTTCCCAGCTCCCCCATTCTATGGAAATGTACCTTCTGCTGTTCTGCAGCCCTGAGCTTCCTTCATGGTCCCCTTAATTTTCAAAATTTCTAATATTTCCAAAACCTGTCCTATTTTACCCCCAAAATTCCTGTTTCACCAGCAGTTTTCTTTATTAACTTTTGAAGTTTTCAGCTGTGCCTGAACTGTCTTCTCCTCACCATAACAACTAAACCATAGGCATCCCTTACTTACAAAATGGGAACCTACCCATTTTTCCAACCAGCATCTTTTGTTTGCATTTTGGACTCAACCAATCCTTATGAATTTAGCCACAATCTTTCATTTACATACAGAGGACCAGATTGAGGACCATACAGCCAGCCCAAGCTTTTATTACCCCTGTTTTCTTTGTTCTCCTTGAAGCACTCTTTAGATTGGTACTTGAATTTGTGTCTCTTGGTTATAACCTCTGACCTCAAATAAATGCTTTTTAGTTCTCTTTTAGCTTAAGCATCTTTCTTGATTAATAGCAGCCTATTATCCAAATTCTGCATCATTTGCATTTTATGTAGTTTTGTCAAACTTTAATCTTTCTATTTATTTCTTAAGTATTTATTGAAATGTTATTGTTTCCCTTATTTCCAACCCAACCCAGTCTTTCATTTCACTCTAGCCTGCCCTGTTGGGGTGCTGTTAATATGAACTTGGGATTTAAGATAGGCTTGAGTATCTTAACTCCTTTATTTTTATGCCTATTTATTCCCAGAAAAAAAACTTAGATATACATACCTGAAAACATCTCATGCTGTGCAAGTTTATCTTGAACAAATGAAATATTACCATTGACATTAAGCTCTTTCTATAAATTTACTTAGTGGTAGCTGACATAAATATAAAGGGGTTTGCTTAGCAAGCACATTTGTCATTTAGCATATGTAAACTCAGAGAAATCTTGAAAGCATTAAATATTTATTCCATGCCAAAGTATTCTCCCATGCACCAAGAGGTCTCAGATTTAATTCCCCATCAGAGCACATGCCTAGGTTGCAGACTTGATCCCCAGTAGGGGGCATGCAAGAGGTAGCTGATTGATGTCTCTCCCTCTCTAAGTAATCAATAAAAACATGTTTGAAAAAGTAAATAAAATATCTGCTCAAGGCCTGGCCAAAAAGTCATTATTGTCAATGACTACTCCAAAATAATTTTTATCACTTATAATCAATGAGTTTCTATAATAAAGAATCTGCTTTTGAGAATCTAGTCTTGAGAGTTACTAAATTACACTAGCTGTATTCAAAGCTTCACAAATTGGTAAATGGAATTTGGATCATTAGTTGATGAAATTTGGAATCCCCCAAAATTAGAATGGAGAAATTTATTAAAATTCAGGTAGTTTGATTATGCAGAACTCCCCTAATACTAACGCAATTCACTTGAGGACTAATGAGCTCTCATTTCTCTCTTATGCTACTGTTTATATCTTGCTAAGGGAACCATTTACTACTTCATCTGAAATACTTAACTCCTTTTTTACAACCTCATCACCCTCATTCCTGCATACCCATTAAAGGAAGTAGATCTCAGCCTAACTCAGAGAATTAATGACCAAGCAAAACTCACAATTGAAATTCCTGTGCTCCAAATACCTCAACATTTTCATAATTTCCATGTACAAACCTAGACCATGGAAATAAATGTAGATAATTCACAATTTATAAATATATGTACATTTACTTACAGTCTGTTTTCAAAGTGTTAGTTGAAGCAGGACTGAATCCAAATCTTTGCTACTGTGAAAGAAATACCATATCCCTGAAGTTGCTGCCAATATAAGCATTACTATTGAAAACATGAAGGATTCAGAAGAGGCAGTTTCCATCCCTTACCCAATTACTTTGGCCCCATTTGTCCTGTCCTGATAGCAGATGGTCTGTAGATTTTGGCAATGAATTATTATGATCTTATTCAGATGGTGTATCCAGTGTAGTAGTTGCCATTCTTGTTATGCTCATTTTGCTGGAGAAAATCAAAACAGTTCCCTGGGTTCTGCTTTGTGGCTATTGAGTGCCAAGTGCCCTCTCAGTTAACAATAAAATAAGTTTAATTTTACCTAATGGTGTAGGAAATATAACTTAATTGTTTTGTCCCAATGCCAAAACAGCTCTCCTGATATATACTATAATTTAGTCACAGAGACTTTGAGAAATCATGCTGGCCCACTACCTTATGAAATAATGTTTACAGAACCGGTTACAGAGGAGGTATAAGTAACATGGGGCAGCTCTATAAAACACCTTTGTACTAGAGGGTGGGATACATCCCCATTACAGTTAAGGTCTTGCCGTCTCCATTACTCATCTCTATGAAGAAATTAGTTGTTAGGGTGTATCAGGATGCTTTCTCAAAAAGTAAGTCAACTAAATGTACCTCTTGTCTCCAAGACGGTGCTTGATGTCATCTGAGCTTTCTTGAAAGTATAACTAGATTCAATTTTGTGATTTCCTGTTCCATTTTACTTATTCTTTGATATAGTCCTTATTTGTAAAGCTGTAATTTAGTTCATAGATTGAAATTTTTTTATTGATTCTAAGAGAGGAAAGAGAGAGAAACATCGATGTGAGAGAGACATATCTATTGGTTGCCTCCCACATGTGGCCCAACCAGGGATTGAAACCACACCTGGGTATATGCCTTGATTGGGAATCTAACCTGCCAACTTGTGATGTATGGGACAATGCTTCAACACACTTAGCCACATTGGACAGAGCTAGATTGTAGTTTTTAACAGGATATGGTATAGACATTGCTTAAAATTGGATATTGTGACTGATAACACTTGAACTTTCTCTCTTAAAGAGTTAAATGTTTATGCTTGCTTGGAAAAACACAACTTCAGGGGCCATCAGGCAGGCAGGGGCCATCAGGGGCCAATGGCTGGTCCCCATTCCTCATATTCATTCTATGTGGATCATGCTGTTGGTTGCTACTGGGAAACTGTAAGTCATTCATTAGTGCAGATTGGCTCACTTAGTATTGGTTCCAACTATGTGTATTCAATAAATCCCTTGCCCCTGAATTTATATGACCTAGGTTTGCCAAGCAGAAATGCAAGAGAATGACAAGAAGGATAGAAATAAGTATAGTGAACTAGTGGCCATATATGGGGAGATGGATTTTTTTCAGCAATGATATTTGATGACTTTGGACCACCAATGGTAAAGGGATCATCCCCTGGTCCCTAGTATCACATTAAAAACAGTGAAAATGGCTTTCTACTAACAGAAAATGATGCGCTAGTTAAGTGTCCCCACTCCCTGTATCCTTAGTAGATAACAAGCACACTGTTTGGTTTCCTTGGCCTCCTAGACATTTTAACAGCTGTATAATACAGTCTATTAGGCTCACTGCTCAAATTAAATGACAGAGTTGCCTACTATTGAGATTTCTGACTAATAAATTTGAAAGTAGTCTACATTCCAGAAATGCAAGGACAGATTAGTCGTATGGATTGTCATGTTGGATCACCTTAATTTAAGTACATAAGAGAAATACAAGCAAAGTTTGGTTACCTAACAGTTACCTCAAGACAGTAAATAAATACCTTTATCCATCCAAGAAAAAAAAAATTTAAACAAGAATGAATTTCACATTTGTCTAAAATGTATATACTTGATATCTATTGCAAATCTGCATTGAAGATTAAATACTAACAGTACCAACAAAGTCAGAAGAAAAGATAAGAATATTTACAATCACAGATAATATTCAATTTATTTGGAAGTTCTATTTCATTGCGATAAGATCACTAAAACATTTTAAATGTATAAAAAAATCACAACATTTATAGTTCTTCTACCTAAAATATCTGGGAAGATCAATCAAAACAACTATATAAATTGTTATAATGCCTGAAAAATTAGCAAGATAAATTATGAACACAACAGAAGTAACAATCCTCCTTTAATGCCAATAATAAATAATAGAGAATGTATCGATAATTGGAAAATATTTCATAGAGTCACAGCATTTTAAGTTAGGCATTTGTAGGCTGGTGTTGGGTTTTGAGTAGAAAGCGTGGCAAGAGTTTGGAGAGCAGGAGCAGATTGTTGCACATACTCCCTGCAGTTTCAATGATCCTAGCCTCACATCACCAGCCACACATTCCTTTCAGGTGGGAATAGAGAAGAAGTCTACATCCGGGAGCCAGGAAGGCTAGAAAACTCTATAACTAAAAGCCAAGAGATAATAATGCAGGGATATAGTTATATCAGTAGGACTCCAGGAATATTAATAGCCTTTATCAGAATTAGCAAGATTTAATTTTTTGCCACCACAGTTATCTATCCATTATATCTATCTATTAACCTTTGTCTGTGCTTGTATTTCTTAAAAGGGAAATATTGCATATATACAGTATTTTATATTACTAAAAATTCAGATCCATTACTTTTCATTACTATATATATATATATATATATATATATATATATATATATATATACAAAATATATATATACAATGTTAGGCAGCTCTCTCCGACTATAGTAGCCCTATTATATTTTAATTTTAAAAAATAATTGATGCTGAGAAAGAGAGAAACATTTATTAATTGTTCCACTTACGAATGGTTGATACTTATATGTGCCAGATAGGAGAACAAACCTGCAACCTTGGCATATTGGGACAAAACTCTAAACAACTGAGCAGCCTTATGATAGCATAAAATAAAAGTTTTTATTAACATTTGAAAGCCTGTGTTTTCCAGATAATTCCTTTTGATTTACCACTTCATTTGCTAAGTAAAAGCATTCAAAATTACCCAATGTTTTATCTGTGTTAAAGCCAACCTGTATATTTGATATTTAGTTATTTTCAACTGGTATCATTTACCTAACTTGAAAATTCTTTTATTTAGGATGTTCTGAATAGCTATTAAGATATTGTCTTTTTGAAACATAATATAAGTAAAAATAAAGTGAACCCTATTCTTGTGCCAACTATGAAAGAGAATTTTAGAAGGAATGACATTTCATAAATTCTGCTCACTCTTTTTTAAATCATATCTAACATTACTACAAATAAACTTTTAAAACCTGCCAAGAAATCTTAAAAGATAATGAGGCCTTTGATGGAAGATGTAAGAAACGAAGGTTCACTCGATCACCCTAAAATATAAACCGACAGAGCCAAAGTCTTCGTACTTCATACTTGTGCCATGTTTGCCTGCTAACTCCCTCACTGTACACACACGAACATGCACATACATATACACTGATTCCCATTGCCACCAAACATATTATAAGAAAAGCCAAAAAAGTATGTTTCTAAGTGTACAATTTATTTTAATTCTTTCAACAGCACGTAGTCATTAAGCAATGAATATATACTATTGTTATTGGTACTAGGAACCTGATAACAATCAAGCAGTCTCTGTTCCTCGTTTCCTAATGTATACAGTCTTATGAGGGAGAGAGATTTAGCTGTTCTGCCTTAAATTACACACACACACACACACACACACACACACACACACACATTCCTGCTATAATGTAGCTTGGAAAATACATACTAAAATTGTACTCTGTGTGGCAGGATATTTAACTACTCTGGAGAAGGATTTGGAGTACTCATTATTTTATTCTAATTAGTTATTTCCTGCTCCCTATTTTTCTAAGCTGGCACCAGGAGTGAGCTTCTCATTGTGCTGTTCCATAGTTACAAGCAGGTGTTCACTATAGTTGCACAATCATCCACAAGAACCAGTCTAACTATCCTACAGATTGCTACACATTCAAGTGTTCAGATAAAAGTTTAGTTCTCAGTAATATGCAATGTTGGGCTGACTAGACAGTTTATGGTATAAATATATAGTATCTAAATATATTTCTAAATATTTCTAAATATTTAAAAATATATTTAGAAGTATTTGATGTCTCTCTCTCTCTCGCTAAGCAATCAATAAAAACATGTTTGAAAAAAGTAAATAAAATATCTACTCAAGGCCTGGCCAAAAAGTCATTATTTTCAGTGATTGCTCCAAAATAACTTATCATTTGTAATCATTGAGTTTCTATAATAAAGAATCAGATTTTGAGCGTCTAGTCTTGAGAGTTACTGAATTACACTAGCAGTATTCAAAGCTTCACAAATTGGTAAATGGAATTTGAACCATTAGCTGATGAAATTTGGAATCCCCCAAAATTAGGATGGAGAAATTTATTAAAATTCAGGTAGTTTGATTATGCAGAGCTCCCCTCATACTAACCCAATTCACTTGAGGACTAATGAGCCCTCATCTCTCTTTTATAATGCTGTTTCTACCTTGCTAAGGGAACCATTAACTACTTCATCTGAGATACTTAATTCCTTTTTTACAACTCATCACCCTCATTCCTGCCTACCCATTAAAGGAAGTAGATCTCAGCCTAACACAGAGAATTAATGACAAAGCAAAACTCAAAATTAAAACTCCTGTGCTCCAAACACTTCAACTATGAAACAGATTTTGGCCCTTTCAGTTTATATTATACAGTAATTGAGTATACATTTTTTTGAGAAACATACTCTTTTGGCTTTTCTTATAATGTATTCAAAGGCAATGTAAATAAGTATATGTGTTTGTGCATGTTCATGTGTGTACAGTGAGGTAGTTAGCAGACAAACATGGCACAGAAAATTTTCTTCCTCTCTCCTAATTTTGGAGAGATATTTTCTTCCTCTCCTTCTAATTTCAGAGAAAAAGATTTACTTCCTTAACTTTATATCTAATTCTTATAGTAATTCAATGAAGAAAAGATAACTTTTCTAACGAATGGTTTGGAGCAATTGGACATCAATATAGGAGGAAATGAACCTTAATCTATCTCAGAACTTACAAAGTAGTTTAAAATGGATTACATGCATAAAAATTGAAAGTAATTATAAAAATTAGGAGAAATTTTCATCTTTCAGGCTAGGCAAAGAGTTCTTAGACTTGACATAAAAAAAAATGTCATAAGACAGCCTTTAATGGTTTGGTTGGTTTGGCGGAACAAAAGATCCCAGGTTCGATTCCAGCCAAGGGCACATGCCTGGACTGCAGGCTTGATCCTCTATGCAGGAGGCAGCCAATCAATGATTCTTTCTCATCATTGATGTTTCTATCTCTCTTTTCCTCTCCTTCCCTCTCTAAAATCAATAACAATATATTTTTTAAAAGATTTATAAAGGAAATTTTGATAATTTGGACACTAAAAAATTTTATGAAAGATCCTATTATGAAAAGGAAAGGTATTGACTGGAAAAAAAATCTTTTAAAAAAACACACATATTAAGAAGAGGATTCAAATCTATGATACATAAAGATGTTTCCATACTCATTAGTTAAACAAACAAAATATTTAACAAAAATTTTGGGAAAGTACTAAGCACACATTTCACCAAAGAGAAAACACTGAGCTGCCTGGTGCTTCAGTGGCCAATTGAAGCAACAAGCATAAAATCAAAGCGTTAAGTCTTCACACTTACTGTGATGGTAAAAGCAAGAGACTAGAATCAGAGAAAGCACTGATTGCCTTTGATCCATTTCCTTCATGGGCCTGTGCAGAGGTTGAGGGTCATTTGGTCAATGAAGACATGGAGTAAATGGAGTTTTATTTGTTTGTTTGGTTGGTTTGGGTCTTTTAATGTATTTTGGAACAATAAAAGAAAACCATTTAGAGAAAAACTAATATTTTATTTTGGTCTATTAGGAGATTGATATGAAAATCAAAGCTAAGGAAAATAGACAATAATAGAAACATTTCTGTAGTAAATATTGAATTGTAAAGAAATGTTTAAATATATATAAAATATTTTAATAGTTTAGGTATTTATATATCCTAATTGACAGGACTACAACTGCCTAGTCTATTTCCATTTAAAAATTAAAAAATTTCAGAGCTTGATTACAGCAATAAATTTAAAATAAAAAGTGAGGATAATGTGAGATCTTCATTTAACAACTACTGACATTTTTTATTTACTAGGACTGGCCATTGAATTTCTGTTAGATTTAAAACTCTCAAATTGACCATTTTGAAAATTAGTGCCAAACAGTAGATATTTTTGTTATGAGGCATGTACAAGGACAAAGTCAAGGTTTGATTTAGTAATCTTTTTCTTACTCCGTGAAATTATACTAAATCATTTGTTGACTACCCTTTTTCTTTTATGATTTTCAGAGATACTTATAAGAAGTAGCCCAAGTTAATTTTCCCTTATTTGAAAAATAACCTAAATTAGATTTTCCTTTTGTGTTTTAAATGTTTTTGTCCTTTAAGTATTAAAATTTGTATTTATTGTCTTGATTGTGGAAGTATGCGGATATTTTTAACAATTTATTTTAGACTTTTACCATTGAATTGGTAATTCTTACAAGGAAAATAAACATTTGGTTTTCATTGGGATAATTGAAATATACTGTGAAAAAAATGCTAATTTAACAGATATAAACTGTTTTCATGCAGCAAAGTAGATCATTTCAAGGGGAAATGTATGTGATCATTTGACATTTTATTTTCTCTAAAGGTGTTTCAAACTAAGGAGATAGCTTTTCAAGTGGAGTGACTAACATCTACAACTATTATCTATTCCTGGATGCAGTTGTTTTACTAGTATCTCAAGTTTCATATAAAACCAAGAAATTAGACGTTAAACTCAATTTTGAATAGAAATGTTCTGGCATTTACAAATATTTTCTGCCAAAATATCAATAAGTATTATAACATATTTAATTTAAATAATTGTTATCACAGATGTCCAAACCTTTTTTTCCAAGGTAATTATAAATCAAATAGGTTATTTTGTTAGTAGTATAGCTCTTACTATTTAATAGGGATTCCACATGGTACAAAGTTGTTTTCCAATAATTGTGCACACAAAAACACACACATACATACACACACACACACACAAATACACACACAACTGTCAAAATCCAATTTGTGATTTCTAGGTTATTTTCGGTAAGTGATTAATGTACATAAATTCTTCATTCTACATATTAATCTTATCAGGACAATCCAACAGTACATATGAGAAAACTGAGGCACTGAGAGACTAAATAAATTCCCTATTTGTGAGAGTTATTGCTTACATCAAAGAAATTATCAGTGAGAGGTCATACTCTTGGAGGTTCCCTAAAACACCTAAAGAAAACACTCCACATAAGAAAAAAAATCAGTATTGTAAATATGCCATAACTAGAAATCACCAGTGAAGAGTTTTGTCCCCTACCACTCTGTCTTCTTGCTACAAATGTGGTGAAGCCCCAAACAACAAAGAATTAGGTTAAGTGAGGAGGAAAAAACACCAAACATGCCCCTCCTCCCATAAGAATAGCCTTGATTTTCACTTAAATTTAATCAGTCCAGGTTTTGCTTGGACTGTGTTTTATTATTTGAACAATAGAATAATTAGTTGGTAGTCAAAAGCCTGTCTACTGATAGGCAAAAGCAGATATTTCATCCTGGGGGAGAAATAAAAGTTGAAAGTAAATAGCAAGAAGATTTTGGAAAAGAATAAAGTTGCTTTGTGCTGACCCCCTATGTTGTCAGTTCATTCAATAAACTGATCTACATACATGGGCCAGGAAGGCCACATAGGGTGTAGCAGTCTGTGTTCCAAGCAGAAGATTACCAGCATGCTTAGTGGAGTTCTTTTAACTCCCTCAGGATGGAATTTCCACTGGGAATGAACCAGTAATTTGAAGATACTTTGTTTCCTGCTACTTAAAACATTTATTTTAAAATAGACTTTCAAAACATTTATATTCCTCATAATTGAACTTAGCATGAAATATGTGAAAAATGAGCTTTTCACATGAACTATAATTATATTTGGTGTTCTCTGGTCAGTTGTTTCTTGGTGTAATGAGTAAAATAATTAATTATTGAGAGAATTTTGTTGGTACTTTCAATTGAAAACATATAAAGTATACTACTTCTAGGTTTTACTCTACTGAATTAATTTAAAATACTCTAATGAATTATTTTAAGATAGCCACCCCCACATTGTCACAACATGGCGGACAGGGAAAGGCAGTTGGGAGTGACCAGGCCTGCAGGGGAGGGCTGATGGGGATGACTGGGCAGGCAGAAAAGCAGGTAGGGGGCAATCAGCCTGGCAGGCAGAGTGGTTAGAGGCAATCAGGCAGCCAGGCAGGCAAGCAGTTGGGAGCCAGCAGTCCCAGATTGTGAGAGGGATTTCTGACTGCCAGTTTAGGCCCACAGGGATCAGGCCTAAATCGGCAGTCGGACATCCCCTAAAGGGTCCCAGATTGGAGAGGGTGCAGGCTGTACTGAGAGACACCTCCCCACTATGCATGAATTTTGTGCACCAGGCCTCTAGTACTATAATATCATACTAGAATTTTGAAATGTTTCCATTGGGAGTCATACTGATTACTTAATATTTGATTTTCCATATAGAAATATCAATTGAACTATGTTCAAGAAGGAAGATAGCAATACAGGAATAAATAGACATGGGTAAACTTGAATAAATACAGTAAAATGTGGAAATAGAGAAATACAAATGCATTACTCTAGAATGACATAGATGATGGTTGAAAAGAACAGCAGAATAAAATGCAAATATACCAAATGAGGAGGAAAAATAAAACACTGAAAAGTAAGAGTTATAAAATAACTAATATTTATTCATTGTCATCACTATGGGTACTCTGTGGTTCTCAAGAAATCCTTTGTTTTATGGGTTATTAAAGTATTTCAGCCACAACCACTCCCATTTTTTTTGAAACCTTCCATTTATCCCATTTTCATGTGGTATTTAACAAGTACAACATTAAAGAGTTGTTATTTTAGTTAACAAACATTTGCCCCAAATTTTCTAATTCATCCTCTCTCCTCACGTTTGGACTTGAAAATAAGGAAGTTCTACAGTTTACCTCAAACAGAAACACAATAGAAAAACACTGGCTGATTTTGGGTGCCCAACATCCACCGCGAAGCGTTCTTACAATGTTTCAAGTATCTGATTCCAGGTCTTTGTTCAGTCCACTGACATTACTATGAGTTCAATGCTTTCTCCATATTGTTCATAATCAATGTCTCCCACTGACTGAAATGCCTATACATTCTGACATGCAACCAAAAAATCTTCTAAATCATTCTCTCTCTCTCTTGCAATTAATGTCTTATTTTTAAAATAAATCTTTATTTTTGAAAATATCACATATGTTTCTTTGAACAAAAATAGACCCAAAAACATAGAAACATTGAAGATACTGTCAAACCTCAGAGGGAAGACAGAGGAGGGTGGAGATGAAGAAGATATCAACCAATAGAAATCATTCTTCATGCTACTTTTAGTTCACCCCAACTTTCTTCAAAATTTAATGCTTAAGGGTGTATACATTCTTTCTGATTGGTGTTTTGGGTTTCTTAAGATGTATTCCTAGAAATTGGATCACTGGGTAGAGGCTTGGGGCAGAGTTAGGGGTGGGCTAGAAGAGGTCAATGAGAGAAAAAAGAGGATATATATATATATATATATATATATATATATATATATATATTACTTTCAACAATATTTTTTTAAAATTAAAAATGTAATACTTAACAAAATCTTATTGATTTTTATCTCCTCAATTGTAATGACATCATAAATTATCTCCCTTTGTTCATCATACTCTATTCATTGTCTATTTTAGAGAATGGTAAAATGTAGATATTTAAATACTGACTGAAAGACTGTATGAGTAAATTCAGAAATTTACAATAGCAACTTCCAATTTTCCTTTTTAATTGTCTTTTCAAGTTTATTTTCTACAATTTGAAAATAAAATCAACCTAATAGAGTACTAAAATTATTTTATGAAATTTTTATTAATATTCTTTTTATTCTGGCTAGTATGGTTCTTGAAGTTAGAAAACTTTTAGTGCCGCTTTACATGTATGATAGTCAGGTGGTTTTTCAAACATAGTTGTGTGAGTTAGTGATTGAATGCTTATATGAATACAGAGTAAGCTATATACAGAGATTCATGATTACATAAGGATAAGATGGATATAGAAATATGGCAGTCTACTTTTTAAATTTCATTTGTCATTAAAATCTTAATGGAGAATAAATGTTGAAGTGGGCTACTGAGCAACATAATTTTAAATCTTACAGGGGTCTTCAAACTACGGCCCGCGGGCCACATGCGGCCCGCAGAGGAGTCTGATCCAGCCCGCCAGGTTTTTTGGGCAGTGAGCGCAGCCGAGGTGTTATAGTAGGAATTAGTAGTTCATATAGTCCGGCCCTCCAGCTCTCTGAGGGACCGTGATCTGGCCCCCACTTTAAAAAGTTTGAGGATGCCTGTAGAACATTGTACTTTTAATTGTTTTGTTGTCTTATTTGATAAATGTTTATATATTACTAGAGGCCTGGTGTGCAAAATTATGCAAGACCCAGACCTGCCACACTCGCGTTGGGGACCCCAGGCCGCCCTGCGCAGAGCCATGGGCCCCGTCTCAGCCTCGTGCCTTTGACTGGTTGTTTGGTCATTGACGCTATTGGAGCATCACGACCACAGGCCTTTTAAAACACAGGATTACTCATGAAACTTTTTTGAAACAGAAACATAGTACATATTGAATGTGCATAAATAAATATAAATGTGAACAAGTTACTTTTTTTCTGCTTTTAAAGAACTAAGAGTAAAAGCACTTTAACTTTAAATGGGTCTTTCTTCTAAAATATTTAGAAATGCCAATCCATGACATGTCCAATCAACTGAATCAAAAACATCCTAAATGACATCAAATTATCTATCTTACATGTTTCTTAATATAGAAAAAGAAATTTCTTGAATATGTTATCATGTTTAATATTGCTAATTAATTTTGGATATAGAAAATATTTAATTTTATAAGAAGAAAAAATATACAATAAGGCAGAATTTTTAATAAATGATACTAATAAAATCACATATATACAACTTAATCCCATCTATTAGAAATACAAGTTTTTAAATAAATTATTGGCTATATTGTAAAATTTCTACCATGTTGCCCTTTAATTATACAAGAAAACCGTATGTACCACCTCCAATCAAATTATACACACATTCACCCTCTCCTCTTTTTGTCCATTATTTCCTCTTAACTCAAATCTACAAAACAAGGTGTGTTGACTGAGTTAGATCCTAGGATTTCACTCTGTAGGTATTGTAACAACTGAACTATTATAAGCAGTTATAAATAGTTTTGTGATATATAGTTATGTACTGAATAAAGCAATGACTCCCCAAAACAAAAAAAAATCCACCAGGAGAATAAAAGAATGAGATTTGTAATCCAGGGAGACATCCATAGGAGAAAATGTAATGACCTAATTGCTGTCATCTGGGCAGGAGAATGATGAAGAGTGATGAAAGTATTCTTAACTCAGGTGAATGGAAATTGTTTCTTCATCCCAAAAAACTAGAATAAAATAATACTAGTAATTTTACACTACCCACTATAATTGCCTATTAGATACTTAACGTTTTATTTATTAATTAACACAACTTTCTATTAACATATAGAAATATATCACTTTCTGATTAGAGACCATGTCCTGCATTTTGGAACTTGGAACATTCTACAATAAAATTGTATTAGTTTTTTGTTATTTATAAAGACATTTTATACATAATCTTATATACTTCCTATAACAAACTATTGAGATAAGTTTTGGCAAAAGAGAAACTTCTAATTTAATATGAGATTTTTTCCAAAAAAAAATCACAGAGAATTTTTATTGTAACTGAGTTTAATCCCTTAGGTAGGGAGAATTAGTACACAGTTATAGCAGCATGAGTACATACATTGTTTAGCGGTAGAAACATCATCTTCAGACATGGTACATACAGATTGTAAAGGAGAAAACAACACTCAGCATGGGTTTTAATTTCCCCCATCTCTGTTTTTGACTCATCCTGGGCTTTTATTCAATTCTGGGCTTCCAGATTCAGAACTGTCTAGGGGAATTTTCCCGTGTGGAGCTACTCAGAGGGGTTATTTTCTGCTCTTCATGAATAAATATGAGCAAACCAGTTATATTTACTTATGAAACAGTTCAACCTAAGCACCAACACAAAAAACAAAGATGATTAAACAGAGCACACATTTTAGAGTCTATTTCATTTTTCTGTCACTTTTTGCTTTATTTGTTTTAAATAAATCTGGAGTCATTTGCTCTATGTTAATACAAAGACTCTCTAAATAACACAATTACTTTTCATGTCTGGATGATGGCTGTTAATACAACAGCAGTGCTTCACCAGTGAATCAAATGACTCGAAGAGAATTCCAGGCCACCTGCTGAAATGGCACCTTTTAATGAATAGACTTGATTTCTGCGTTTTGATCCTCAGAATCTTCCTGAAAATTGAAAGGATTACGTCTACTGCCTTCTCAAAAACAGTTTGAGATTTCTAAATTATGTTGAATTATCAGCAATGCCTAGGAAAACATGAAACTAAGGTTTTATTTCCAGAAATGTGACTGTTTTTTGTTTTTGTTTTTTGTTTTTTTTGCTTGAAAGGAGCTCAATTTGGGAAAAAAACATCATCCCATTTCATTAAAAAGACACTAGATTTGGAACAGTTTAGAGAACACATTCTTTATTTAATGCAAACATAGAGAGACTATATTTCTATTGCTAATGGATATAATAATAATGATGAAATGAATGATTATGAGATTGATTGTTTCAGGGAGTAAATGAAAATTTACAATACTGAATTTGGAGCACATTTTAGGTCTTGCTATTTTACTTAGCTCAATTGAAAGTAATATTTTCCTTGATTTTATTATACTAACCTCATAATAGATTTAGGATAGTTGTTATTAATATGGTCTCTGGAAGCCCCTAGTTGAGTACAAATTCCAACTTCTCAAGAACATGATTGTTGTGACATTGATTAAGGCAAAAATGACTAAGACACATTTTTCTCATCTGAAAATAGGGGTGAATGGGAAGTAAAGTGAAGGCTAAAAGAGCAATGCACACAAGCAACATAAGATTCTGTTTGCTATATTTCATTTATTATCATTCTGAAATGATTGTTACACAGGTAGTGAGATATAGTCCACATATCAAAGAATCCAACCATTTAAAGTATACTATTTCAGTGTTTATTTGTTTTTTATATTCAGAGATGTGCAAATATCACCACAATCAGAATACTTATATCAGCTCCCACAGAGGTAAGCAAACACTAACCTACTTTCTGTCTCTGTAGATTTGCCTCATCTGGACATGTCCTATTAAGTAAAGTCATATACTATGCTTTTATAGTAAAGGGCTTCTTTCACTTACCATAATGTCTTCAAGTTTTATCTATAGTATAGCATTTTCCAATATATCATTCCTTTTTGTAATTTGAGGGATCTTTGCTCCTGCTAGTAAGCATGGAAAGCTAGAGAATAACAGCTGGACAGAGAGGGGTCTCTAATTCATGGGTAGAGGACAGAAGATACAGTATAAATGTCATAATAAGGAAAACTACATTTAATCAAAACTGACACAAGTGGCAAAATTAGTAGATAAGGGGAATTAAAAGTTATAACTATAGTCCAAGTGTTCCAGTAGATATAGGAAATCACAGGTAGATATGGAAAATATTAAGAAAATGTAACTCCCCATAAAAAGACCTCTGGAAGTAAAACTACAATGCTTGAGAAAAAGACATTCACCATATGCTAAAAGCACATGAAAAGTGATAAAAAAAAAAAAATAAGTGAAACTTTAAGCAAACATCATCAGTTGAGCGGGCATATGGGAGGAGCTAGGGCTTATGGAAGTTCTCACATTCTACAAATCCCAAGAACCCTATAGGAAGAATCCTATGTTAATAATAAAGCACAATGATTCTAACTTCCCTTTCTCTTCCATAAATACCTCTCCTTTGCAGCATGCAGGCCAGAGCGTGGACAAATGATCATGTGACTTTTGGCCTTCATTTTGTTTATGTGATGTATCACATTTATTGATTTGCCAGACTTGTATCTCCGGTGAGGGAGAAGGAAGGGAATGAGGGACATTTGTAATACTATCAACAATAAATATATTTTTAAGAGGAAAAAAAAGACATTCACCATATGGAATTAACAGCGGATTATGTTACAGCAGATAAGAGAGATTGAAATTCTAGCAAAGGAAGTTCTATAACGAAATAACAATGACAAAAAAAAATTAACACTGAAAAAGATACATAGAGCATCCATGAACTGTGATATAATTTCAAGCAATCAAATATGTGTTTAATTGAGGTCCCTAAGTAATAGGTGGGATATAAAAAGGATGAAACCATAAATTCCAAGCAAAAGAAAAGTGAAAACAAGTAAACAAGCTATGGTAAAAGGCAGCATCGTCATCATAATGTTTAAAATCACTGATATAAAGTCTTAAAATTAGTCAAAGGATAAAAGAGAAGTACAGTATAAATATAAAAATAAGACTAACAAACTTTTATGGAAAACATTGCAATCTTGGAAACAGTGAATCAACATATTCAAAATGAAATAAATTGTAAGACAAACTCAATACATAGCAAATAGAATCCAAAACAAACAAAATAAATAATTAAAATAAGAACACAAAAAGTAGAAAAGAATATTTTTAATCTAATAGAGAAAAATAATTAAATTAAAAAGTTGGTTCTTAAAGAAGTTTGATAAACTTCATATATTCTAGCCAGATCATGAAGAAAAAGAGAGAAGACACATCTTATCAATATCAACATCTTTATTGTTTAAAGGGTTAGGTTGACCCCTATTCCCCCCCCCCATTTATCTCCTCCACCCCATACTCACCCCTTCCCCCAAAAAAAAGAAAAAGGGAGAGAATGTAAAACACCTCCTTATAACCTTTATATTGACTATGTTAAAATAACATTTTGGATATATTTGGTTAAGTAAATGCAATTAAAATTAAAAAAAAAAGTGATTGAGGTAATACCACTACAAATCCTGCAGTTATTAAAGTATTATTAATATAACATTAACAAGTGTATTAAAAAAAATCAACAACTGACATAAAATGAACAAATCTCTTGAAGGATACAAGAAATCCCAGTTTCCCAAGAATATCATAGGTCATCTGAATAGTCCTATAGTTTTTAAGAAATTAAATTTACTGAAAGTTTTATCAGTAAACCATCAGGGCCAGATGACTTTACTGATTAATTCCAGCAATATTTAAAATGGGAATAATGTTGGTGGTCTAGTTTCAATTTTTTTCATATCTCTGTCCAATTTTCCCAACACCATTTATTGAAGAGACTGTCTTGACTCCATAGTATGTTCTTGCCTCCTTTGTCTAATATTAATTGGGCAGAGTGGTTTTGGTCAATTTCTGGGTTCTCTATTTTATTCCATTGGTCTATATGTCTGTTCTTGTGCCAGTACCAGGCAGTTGTGAGAACAGTGGCTTTGTAATACACCATGATATCTGGTATTGAGATCCCTCCTACTTTGTCTTCTTTCTCAGGATTGTTGCAGCTATTTTCCTTTTTATTCTAGATGAATTTTTGGAGAGTTCATTCTAGGTCTGTGAAATATGCCATTAGTATTTAAATGGGAGTGCATTGAAACTATAGATTGCTTTGGGTAGTATGAACATTAACTTACACCATACACAAAAGTAAACTCAAAATGGATAAAGGACTTAAACATAAGATGGGAAACCATAAAAATATTAGAGGAATCCACAGGCAGCAAAATCTCAGACATATACCAAAGCAATTTCTTCATGGATACTGCTCCCAGGGCAATGGAAACTAAAGAGAAAATAAACAAATGGGACTACATT
Organism: Pipistrellus kuhlii; assembly: GCF_014108245.1. Classification (NCBI taxonomy): domain Eukaryota; kingdom Metazoa; phylum Chordata; class Mammalia; order Chiroptera; family Vespertilionidae; genus Pipistrellus; species Pipistrellus kuhlii. The sequence continues at coordinate 141,524,788 of NW_023425529.1, read as the reverse complement.
AAAAAAAAAAAAAAATCTGTACAGCAAAAGAAACTATCAACAAAACAATAAGAAAGACCACTGCATGGGAGAACATATTTGCCAATGTTATCACTAATAAGAGTTTAATTTCCAACATTTACAAGAAAGTCATACAACTTAATAAAAAGAAGATAACCCAATTAAAACAAGGGCAATGGACCTACCTGGATGCTTTTTGAAAGAAGACATAAGGAAGTCCAAGAGACATATGAAAACATGCTCAAAGTCACTAATCATCCAAGAGATGCAAATCAAAACGACAATGTGATACCATCTCACAATTGTCAGAAGGGCTATCATCAACAATTGACAAGTGCTGGAGAGTATGTAGAGGAAAAGGAACCCTCGTGCACTGCTGATGGGAATGCAGACTGGTGCAGCTACTGTGGAGAACAGTATGGAGTTTCTTTAAAAAACTAAAAATGGAACTCCCATTTGACTCATTGATTCCACTTCTAGGAATATATCCCAAGAAACTAGAAACACCAATCAGAAAGGATTGATGCACCCTTATGTTCATAGAAGCACAATTTACCATAGCTATGATTTAGAAACAGCCTAAGTGTCCATCAGCAGATAAGTGGATTAGGAAACAATGGTACTGTATATCTACACAGTGGAAGACTACGCTGTTGTAAAACAGAAGGAATTCTTACCATTTGCAACAGCATTGATGGAACTGGAGAGCATTATGCTAAGTGAAATAAGCCAGCCAGAGAAAGATAAATATCACATGATCTCACTCATTTATGGAATATAATGGACAACGTAAACTGATTAACAAAAACAGATTCAGAGACAGATATGCATAAATCAGACTGTGAAACCTCAGAAGAAAGGTAGGGGAGGGTGGGAGTAAGTGGGAGAGATCAACTAAAGGACTTGTATGCATGCATATGAACCTAACCAATGGACACAGACACCGTGGGGGTGAAGGCATGAGTGTGGGAGGAGATGATGTGGGCAATGGGAGGGATAAGGACACATATGTAATACCTTAATCAATAAAGAAAAAACATTTAAAAATAAATAAATAAATAAATAAATAAATAAATAAATAAAATACTAAAAGGAAAAAGAAAGGAATGATTCTGCTCTCAGAAGAATGGAAAATTGTTAGCCAGAGTCAACAGAGACATTCCACAAAGAATAAAAGGTGGGGAAATATAATCAGCATATGTCTCTTCCAAAATAAAATGTTTTAAATCTAGGAAAGTTGCTCTCCTAATGCAATATAATACCAAGTATTTTGGTATTTTGCACATGTACGTATTTAGACCACTGCTTCAGTTATTATCTCTAAGTGCCTTGGCAGCAGAAAGGGTTTTGTACTTGATGTGGAAAGAATAGTAAAGAGTGAATTCATAAATACTTTAGAAAAAGTGTGGTTTTACAAAAAGATTTAAAATAAAACACTTTATCTTACAGAGTCATATTTGTCCTTTGCTGTACCAGTGTTGTAATAATACATTCGGAGAGGAAATGTTTTGTTCCAAAATTTTCCTCTGATATATATGTAGTTTCTGCTGATGTCAAGTAGAGGTTTTGTATTTTCTTTTTGTGGAATTGAGACTTGGTGAAAAACTACCCCGCTTATTTATAATTGTACTTTATGATAACTTCCAAAATTTCAAAGAAGAATTTTTTTTTTTTATAATGCCACCATTAGTAAGATCGACTGATCCCACTGAATTATGTTTTGATCAGGCTTATTTTGTAAACTGCTCCGTTTGCAACAAAGTGCTCAGTAAACAGATGGTCTATCTCTTTTCATTAAAATCCCTATCTTTAAAAAACTAATTTTCTCCACTCATTGTTTCTTATTTTCTTCCTTTAGGCTGCTGGTAACAGCTTACATGTGGGATAAACTGTGACACCAAAAATATGCCATGGTGTTGCTCTGTTTATTTTTATAAAATAGAAAATTATGCTCTTTTTATAATCACTGAGTTTCCATGCACTGTAGCTTTTACAAAGTCAAGTATCAATCACATATATAGAATATTAAACAAATTTCATACAAAATTCAATTTCTAAGTAGCTTGTAGAACGTTGATTATACTTTACATAAATGTTGTGTTAAATAACATTAAAATACTATGTGTGCGTGTGTGTGTGAAGCATCTAAAAAGACATATAAAAAGGTACTCAAGATAGCCTTAATATATATATATATGTGTGTGTGTGTGTGTGTGTGTGTGTGTGTGTGTAATTATAACTGTAGAAAGGCAATACAGCTGATTACACCTTTACATTTACCATATATTTGTTTCTTCAAAAAATAATTTTCAACGTATGATAATTAGATTAACATAAATATACATATGTTGTAAGATTCCACCAGGATATGTAAAAATTTTAGAGTGATTTCTGGCTCTTTTGCATGACATTATAACTTTTTGTCACATGTATTTATATCATTTTTGACAATGATAATGGGAATTGTGAAGCATTGACAAACCAAAGAACACGAAAGACTGTTAGCAACAAATAAAAACCTAAAAGGGGAAAAAACACATTTATATCCTAGAGCCTTCAGAGGAAGCATGACCCTGCAAACAATTTGATTTCTGAATTCTTGCTTCCAGAAATGTGAGACAATAAATTTCTGCTATTTTAAAGCAACATATTGGTTATAATTTGTAGGCAGTCCGTGGAAACTAATAACCATCACTGTGAAGCTTGAAAATAAACATAGATAAGTAATTACTTCTTGGAGAAAAATATCACATGTTATGTTAAGCATAACATAATTTTACTCTGATAATAATTGAAATACAGAGAAAATTGTGTAAATGCTGCCACTAAAAGAATATATACATATATTATATATTCTGTGGACATATAAGTTTGTACACTACAAAAAAAAGAGCTGATGAGTGAAATAATTCATGCAGTTCAGCCTTTTGGGATAATTTTGTTTGCCTTGCAAAATAAATATAAAAAGAAGTACCTAGGCATACATATTAAAACATTTAATTATAACTTGCTATTTAAATATATTGATAAGTTCAGGCCAGTTCTCAAATTTTTCAGCTCTGACTTCTCAGTGCTTAGCTCTAAAGAACATGCCTGTTGCAAGACTAGGTCCTAATAAATATCTTTGATTAGTAAGCAAATAAGTTAATTGTTTTGAGTATTCAGATAACATCCTATATAATAAAAACCTAAGTGGTATCTCTTGACATCATAAGATGGCCACCACAAGATGGTCACCAAAAGATGGTGGTGGTGGGGGTGGGGGAGACAGTTAGGGGCAAATAGGCCAGCAAGAGAGGGCAGTTGTGGGTGATCAGGCCAGCAGGAGAGGACATTTGGGGACAAATAGGCCAGCAGGAGAGGGCAGTTGGAGATGATCGGGCCAGCAGGGGGCAATCAGGCTGGCAGGGAAGCAGTTAGGCATCAATCAGGCTGGCAGGGGAGTGGTTAGGGGGTGATCAGGCTGACAGGCAGAAGTGGTTAGGGACAATCAGGCCTGCAGGCAGGCAAGCGGGTAGGAGCCAGCAGTCCCAGATTGTGAGAGGATGTCCAACTGCCAATTTAGGCCGAATTTCTATGGTTCCCAGATTGGAGGGAGTGCAGGCCAGAAAGGACACACACACCTCTGTGCATTAATTTTGTGCACTGGGCCTTTAATATATAATATAATAATATTATATATTAAATATATATATTATAATATATATATAATAAAAAATATAAATTATTATATATATATTAAAGGCCCAGTGCACAGACACTCAGTGCAGGAGCTGCCCCCTGGTGGTCAATACGCTCCTACAGCCAACCTCCTATGATCCCACCCCTTGACCAGCCAGCAGGCCCAGATCAGCCCCAATCACCGGCCAGGCCAAGGGACCCCACCCATGCATGAATTCATGCACTAGACCTCTAACAGTATAATAAAGGCAGTTGTACAAATTTTATTTTTTTTAAATTCTCACTTAAGGATATGTTTTACTGATTTTTAGAGAGAAACATAAAAAAGAGAGGGAAGAGAGAGAGCGAGAGAGAGAGTTGTATGAGAGAAACATCAGTTACTTCCCATATGTGCCTCGAGTGATGTCCAACTGACTGTTTAGGCCCTTTCCTTGAAGGATTGGGCCTAAATGGGCAGTCGGATATCCCTCTCACCATCCAGGACTGCTGGCTGCCAACTGCTCGCATGCCTGCCTTCCTGATTGCCCCTAATCTCTTCTGCCTGCCAGCCTGATCACCCCATAACCCACTCTCATGCCAGCCTGATTGATATCTAACTGCTCCCCTGGCAGCCTGTTTGCCCCCCAACCTCCCTCCTCTGCCAGCCTGGTCACCTCTAACTACCCTCCTCTGCAGGCTTGATCACCTCCAACTGCCCTCCCTTGCAGGCCTGATGCCTCCCAACTGCCCTCCCCTGCTGGCCATCTTGAGGTGTCCATCTTGTGTCTACATGGGGGCAGGATCTTTGACATCATGGGAGCAGCTATTGTGTGTTGAAGTGATGGTCAATCTGCATATTACTCTTTTATTAGATAGGATAGAGGCCTGTGCATGGGTGGGGGCCAGCTGGTTTGCCCTGAAGGGTGTCCTGAATCAGGGTGGGGGTTCCCTTGATGCTTGGGGTGGCCTGGGAAAGGGGCCTGTGGTGGTTTGCAGGCTGGCCACGCCCCCTGGCGACCCAAGCAGAGGTATATTTACCTTGGGATATATTTATACCTGGGATATATTTACCTTCTACAATTGAAACTTGTAGCCTGGAATGGAGCTAAGCTTTCTTCTGGCTCTGTGGCTGGCAGCCATTTCTTTTGAAACTTATGTATCTTCTATAATTGAAACATTGTATCCTTGAGTGGAGGTCTGGGCCGGCCAGGGTGTGTGGAAAGCTTGGCTTCAGTTGCTGGAAAACCCCAAGCCTCTCCCAAGTGCTCTCTGTGGCTGCAGCTATCGTGGTTGGTGTTAATTTGCATACTCACTCTGTTTGGCTGGTGGGCGTGGCTTGATCAGCATGATGTTTAATTTGCATATTACTCTTTTATAAGGTAGGATTATTTCTAAGTTTAGTTAAGAAAAACATGTGAATGACTGTATTACAATATTCATTTAGACTTTTCTTTTTTTGTTACTGATTACAATTGGGGCATGTTTAAAAAGTTACACTTTTTTTCAACACCTTTATTTTCTTTTTCAAATTAATAATTATGAAGACTACTTGATTAAGGTTTGCATCGTACAGAATATTATATAAAATACTAGAGGCCTGGTGCACAAAATTCGTGCATGGGGGGTGTCCTTCAACCTAGCCTGCATCCTCTTTAATCTGGGACCCCTCGAGAGATATCTGATTGCCTATTTAGGCCCAATCTTGGTCATATCAAGCCTAAACAGGCAGTCAGACATCTCTCTCACAATACAGGAGTGCTAGCTACCAATCGCTTGCCTGCCTGCCTGCATGATTGCCCCTAACTGCTTCTGCTTGCCAGCTTGATCACCCCCTAACCACTCCCCTATTAGCCTGAATGCTAATTTCACTTTTTAATAGTTTCCTGAAGCTGATGTGAAATAACACTTATATTTTTTAGAATTCTGAACCTACAGATGCCAAACATGAATTATAAGTACATTTAATGGTCCAAATAATTTTAATGAACTTGGAATTGCAAAAGTTATTTTTTCTACTTTGTCTTGTCTTTGTTATGTGCATTTTAATGTTAATGGGAGTTTTATAGAATGGGAAGATATTATATAGAAAGATAGAAGTGTCTTCATAGAAGTTTTTGTTTTTCCATCTAGTTTGGACCAGAACATTCCTTTACTCTAATGGCATTGTGAAAGAAGTATGGCTAATCAGAAGTGTCACCGAAGAAAAGTTCAATGTTTGTACATTTTATATTGAGAAACTATGAGCAAAAATGAGGAAGGGAAGATTTGGTGGGGATGAATCCAATACCAGTAACACATAATAAATTTATTGAATTGATTAAATAAGGATAAATTATCTAATAAGGACAAATGTTAAAGAAAATTATATTAATAAACATCATACAGATCAAGGTATCTATCTTCATAAGAGTAGAAATTTGATGGGCAAAAAACCCCCAAGATTATTTATTCTAATTCAGAATTCGTGCATTGATTTATAATATTATAATATTTTTACTACTGTTAAATGTAATGGGCATACAAAGTTTTATAATGAGACATTTATTAGAAGGTAAAATGAGATGGGCTTTCTCCTATTGGTTTAGATATACTTTCATTAATCAAAATTGGTACTGTTGTATGTAATCATCTTTATATTCATGTAATTCAATTACTGTGAATACAAAATTTGTATCAAGTAGTTTTTCAAGTCAATATGCACAAACATATTGAAACATATTTTGCATATAGGATTGTTAAATTCCTACCCAAGGAATTATTAATACATCCTGAGCAGCTGCTATTTCTTTTTTGAGGGAAGTGTGAGAATAAAATTTGACATGTTGCAAGCCACATGATCCAATTCAATAAGGTTTATTAATGAAAATGAGTCACTAATACTCAAATTAGTATATTATTAAAAGATATATGAATATGTATGTTGAAATGCTAAATATATTTTCAAGATTCAAAAACAGAATATTCTGAAAGCTGTCAATAAAAAATATTACAGTATTAAAAATTCACTTAATAAAATATTTTATAATGGTGACAATATTATTTCCACTAAGCTTTTCATTCTGATTTCAAAAATATGATGTTACAACATTATTCAAACACTATAGAAAAAATAAATAAGCACTAAAACAGTCAATGTTTATTATTTTAAATCTAATTTTTAAAACTTAAGAATATATAAAAATGTACCTATTTTATTTCTAATGCTTATATATTTGATTTGAAGTTATGTTATCCTTTAATTATTAGTAAAATATCTTGTTATTTCCAATTTTCTTTTCAAATTGAGTATTAGAACTATATAAGGCAGGCATTATTTGTGAGAATAGGCATAAAATGTGTACATCACCTGAATTTTTAAAAATTTTGAGTAATTCATTTAACTTAAAAAATATCAATGTATTTACATTGTATAATTTAAAAAGTATCTAGCTTTATTTTCAACTCATAGTTATTTCATATAGAGGTCCAGTGCACAAAATTCGTGCACCAGGTGGGGATGTCCCTCAGTCCAGACTGCACCCTCTCCAATCTGGGACTCCTTGAGGGATGTTTGACTGCTCTTTTACAGGAATCAGGCAATAGAGGTGCGGCCAGCCTGGGTGAGGGAATGAGGGCTATTTTCAGGCTGGCCACACACCCCCTTCCAGGTAGGTGTCCCCACTGAGTTGCCTGGACAGCCTGGATGAGGGGCTGATGGCTGTTTGCAGGCTATCCAAGCCCCCAGTGGGGACCCTTACCCCATGGGGGTGTGGCCAGCCTGTGTGGGAGGCTGATGGCTGTTTTCGCACCGACCATGGTCTCCGCTGTCCCAAGCTCCCAGCCCCTCCTTTCTTTCCTTTTTTTTTCTTTTTTTTTTTTTTTCTCAGTGTCTCCTTGAGTGGAGGCTAGGGACAGGTATGAGCAGGTATCTGGGATTTATTTAACTTCTATAATTGAAACTTTGTAGCCTTGAGCAGAGGCCAGGACAGGCTAGGGAGGGTGAGAAGCTTAGCTTCTTCCATCGCTGGGGGCAACCCAAGCCTCCTGCTCACTCCAGTTCCATGTCTGCTGTCATCTTGGTTGTTTTAATTTGCATACTCACTCTGATTGGCTGGTGGGTATAGCAGAGGTATGGTCAATTTGCATGTTTTTCTTTTATTAGATAGGATGCTTTGACTATTTTATGATTAATGTACTCTTCAATTGCCTGCCACACTGAGTAATAAAATGGTGACTTTCACTGAAAAATGTTAGTATATTAGCCATTTAAAAAAATTTTTTTGAAACCTTTTTTCTTAATATTTTTCCTTTAACATAAAGAGTGGATCTTTATTTCTGTTTTCTTTGTCCCTGGTTACTGGTTACCACTAAAGAAAATAACAAATATTTGCTGACAGATTTCGCTATTAGTTTCCCAATCTCAGGCATCCCTTCACAGATTGTTCTGGTATCTAATATCATGTAACAAAATGCCACAGAACATGTTTTTGATCCTAATATAGCAGTTATCAGTCTAAATTTTATACCTTGGAACTCAGACTTTTCTCTGTATAGTTTGTTTTGTGTTTTATTTTCCTTTGCTTTTTGTGTTTGGGGTCCCTCCATGACAAATCTATGTATAGATTTTTTAAATTATTATTTCTTAAAATTCTTTGTGAAATTTTATATTGTGATATTTATATATAAATTCTGCCTAATATGTTTATCTCTTATAATTTGATTTTAACATTTATTTAGAGCTTTTTTTATATCACACACTAGAGGCCCTGTGCATGAAATTCATGCACGGGTAGGCCTGGCTGGTGATCAGGGCCAATCTGTATGGTGACTGGCAGGGTGATCAGAGAGGCCTCTGCCAACACCTGCCTTGGCTGGCCTGGGGCCTGTGGGCTGGGGTCAGCTTTTGCATCAGTGGTTGCCAATAGGTGGTCCACAGACCACTGGTGGTCCATGGGGTCCAAAAGGTTGGCAACTACTGTTTTAAAGAAACTTTTGGAGTAGTGGTCGCCAACTGGTGGTCCATGGACCACATTTTTTGTTTGAAAAATATTTTATATTGAGCTTCTGCACCCTGGTGGTCAGTACAGTGTTTCACAGGAACCAGTCATTCCATTGTTTGGTCAATTTGCACATTAGGCTTTTATTATATAGGGTTATATCACACACTTTAAAACCATTTATCTTGAATTATTTAAACTTCCATTTAGCCATTATCTACTATTTATTCATCATGCATTGTTAACATTTTATTTAACTTTTAATTGAACAAGATAATTCATTTTATTTTACTTAGTGTTTACTGAAATATACTTTTTATATATTCAGAAAGTCTTTTTTTTAAAAATATGATTCAATTCTAGTAAATACTTTTCTTCTCAATTTAAAATTAAATACATGTGGGGAGAAAGTTGAAGAAGATATCATAGGCAAATCAATGTTAAGGAGCTTTTTTTCTATAATTTTTTCTAATATTTTAATGGTTTTAAATTTTACATATAAGCCTTTAATCCATTTTGAGTTGGTTCTTGTGTATGGTGTGAGATAAGAGTCTAATGTTATTCCTTTGCCTCTGGACATTCAGTTTTCCCAGAACCACTTACTAAAGAGTCTGTCCTTTCCCAATTATGTATTCTAGGCACCCCTGTTGAAGATCAGTTGATATGCATGCACTTATTTCTGGGATTTCAATTTTGTTTAATTGTTCAATATGTCTGTTGATTATGAAAGTTATTGAATTTAATCAAATGTTTTTGCTGTATCTATTGAGACTCTCAATTCTATTAATGTAGTGTATAACATTGCTTGATTTGCATATATTGAACCATTATTGTACCCCACAGATGACATGGTATCTGATCCTTTTTATGTGCTTTGAATTAATTTTGGTAATATTCTGTTAACAATTTTCAATCTATATTCATCAGGCATATGAGCTTGTAGTTTCATTTTCTTTTGGTATCTCAGTTTGGCTTTTATGTCAGTGTGATGCTGCCCTCATAAAATAAGTTCTGACATGTACCTTCTTCTATTTTGTAGAAGAGTGTAAGAAGGATTGGTATTATATATCTACTAGAAGCCCAGTGCATGAAAATTCATGCACTTGGGAGAGGATCTCAGCCTGGCCTACAACCTCTTGCAATTCAGGACCCCTTGGGCAGGGTTCCTAGGCCTGGCCAGAGATCAGGACCTATCAGGGATTTCCTTCCTCTGGCTTCCGGCAGAGAGTCCCACCCCCGCTGCTGCCACTGCTTGCTATCTATGCAGCACTGCTCCCCCTTCCCCCTGCCACTAATAGTCTCCCTCTGCAGGCTACAGGTGTGGGGTGTGAATGCTTGGCTCCCCTGGGCCTCTCTGTGGGGCAATCGCTGGCCAGTGGCCTCGGCCTCCCTCTGTGGGGCGACCAATGGCTGGGCACCCAGATTGATAGCCCTGCAGAGAGAGGCCCTGCCTACCTCCTGCAGTGCCACCAGCCAGGTAGCCTGGGCCTCCCTCCTCCTCCTTCTCCTTCTTCTTCTTCTTCTTCTTCTTCTTCTTCTTCTTCTTCTTCTTCTTCTTCTTCTTCTTCTTCTCCTTTTTTAAGTAAGAGTTATGTTTACTGAGCAATACAGAACTTTGCACTATGAGGGTTTATCAGAATGAAAATGCACCACATCCCACCCCTCCCCCTCCCAACACCCAGAGACTACAGTGCTTAGAAGTTACACACAACGGCCATAACTGCTGAACATCAGCTCATAACAAACAAACCATAGCATATTTATACTGTATCACACCGAGTGATTATAGAAATCCATAAATATATTGCTTGTATAAAATCTTTTTTTGTGTGAAAAATATTTTTTAAAAAGAAAGTATAAAAAGCATGTGCAGTTGAAAGCCCTGCCAGGACAGCCAGTCTGTAAACGTTCAGTATGTGCTTTGGAAGGACACCCGTGCCTGGTGCCCACAGCACCTCCAGCAGGGCCGGGGAGGGTGCGCCCTGGCGGCCACTCCGGGCAGGACTGAGCTGGACCACAGTGGGCAGGTACGGCAGGGCCTGGCGCTGTGCCCTTCTCCAGCCTTGCATCAGGATCAGGGTCAGGGTCAGGGTCAGGGCTGGGGGCAGGCAGTTTATATTGTAGTTTCACTCTGAGTTCCATACTCAGCCTAATTTTGGTTGCAACTCATGGTTTTCCTGGTTGCTCTGAGGTCCTTTGGGTGTGTGCCTTGGGGGAGAGGCCGGAGAAGTGACCATAGGTGCCTGGTTGGACATCTCTCTATCCTGCCTCCTGCAGGATAGAGAGATGTCCCCCTCAGGACTACTTTGATCTCAGCACTTGGTCCTGGGTTTCACCAGCCTGAGTTTCTTCCTGGTGTGGCTAGTCTGAGTTTCACAAAAAAACTGGGCTGATGCTGGCTGTGCTGAGCCTCATTGAAGAGTTTTTCATGAAGCAAAGAAGAGCCCTCTGGCACCTTCCTCCTCCCTCTCCTCCTCCTCCTCCTCCTCCTCTTCCTCCTCCTCTCCTCTTCCTTCTCCTTTACCTCCTCTAACTCCTCTTTCTCCTCCTCCTCCTCCTCCTCTCCTCCTTCTCCTCCTCCTCCTTCTCCTCCTGCTCTTCCCTCTCTTCTTCTTCTTCTTCCTCTCCTCCTGTTCTTCCCTCTCCTCCTCCTCCTCCTCCTCCTTCACCTCCTCTACCTCCTCCTCCTCCTCCTCCTCCTTTACCTCTTCTACCTCCTCTTTCTCCTTCTCCTCCTCCTCCTCCTCCTCTTCCTCCTCCTCCTCCTCCTCCTCCTTTACCTCCTCTACCTCCTCTTTCTCCTTCTCCTCCTCCTCCTTCTTCTCCTCCTCCTCCTCCTCCTCCTTTACCTCTTCTACCTCCCTTTTCGTCCTTCTCCTCCTCCTCCTCCTCCTCCTCCTCCTCCTTCTCCTCCTCCTCCTCCTCCTCCTCCTCCTCCTTCTCCTTCTCCTCCTCCTCTTCCTCCTCCTCCTCTCCTCCTCCTCCTTCACCTCCTCTACCTCCTCCTCCTCCTCCTCCTCCTTTACCTCTTCTACCTCCTCTTTCTCCTTCTCCTCCTCCTCCTCCTCCTCCTCCTCCTCCTCCTCCTCCTCCTCCTCCTCCTCCTCCTCCTCCTCCTCCTCCTCCTCCTCCTCCTTTTCCTTTCCTTCTCTTTCCTTCGCTACCTCCTCTCCTCCTCCTCCTCTCCTCCTCTACCTCCTCCTCCTCCTCCTCCTCTCCTCCTCCTCCTCTCCTCCTCGTACCTCCTCCGCCGCCTCCTCCTCGCCTCCTTCTCCTCTTCTACCTCCTCTTCTCCTCCTCCTCCTCCTCCTCCTTTACCCTCCTCTACTCCTCTTTCCTCCCGTCGCCTTTCTCTCCTCCGCTCAGTCTTCTCCTCCTCCTCCTTATCCGCCTCCTCCTCTACCGTCCTCCTACCTCCTCTTCCTCCTCATCCTCCTCTCGTCCTCCTCCTCCTCCTCTTCGCCTCCTCCTCCTCCTCCTCATCCTCCTCCTCGCCTCCTCCTCCCCTCCTCTGCCTCCTCCTCCCCCTCCTCCTTTACCCTCCTCTACCCTACCCTCCTCTTCCTCCTCCTCCTTATCCTCCTCCTCTCCTCCTCCTCCTCCTCCTTGATACTCCTCCGCCGTCAACTCCTTCTCTCCTCCTCCTCCTCCCTCCTCCTCCTCCTCCTCCTCCTCCTCCTCCTCTTCCTCCTCCTCCTCCTCCTCCCCTCCTCCTCTCCCTCCTCCTCATCTTCCTTTTCCTCCTCCTCCTTCCTCCTTTTCCATTCTGTCCTCCTCCTCCTCCCTCCTCCTCCTCCTTCCATCATCCTCTTCCTCCTCCTCCTCCTTTACCTCCTCTACCTCCTCCTCCTCCTCCTTCTCCTCCTCCTCCTCATTTTCTTTCTCTACCTCCTCCTCTTCCTCCTCCTCCTCCTCCTCCTCCTACTTCCTCCTCCTCCTCTCCTCCTCCTCCTCTCTCCCCTCCCTCCTCCTCCTCCTCCTCCTCCTCCTCCTCCTCCTCTTCCTCCTCCTCCTCTCCTCCTCCTCCTCCTCCTCCTCCTTCTCCTCCTCCTCCTCCTTCTCCTCCTCCTCCTCATTTTCTTTCTCTACCTCCTCCTCTTCCTCCTCCTCCTCCGCCTCCTCTTCCTCCTCCTCTCCCCTCCTCTCTCCTCTCCTCCTCCTTCCTCCTCCTTCTCCTCCTCCTCCTCCTCCTCCTCCTCCTCCTCCTCCTCCTCCTCCTTCTCCTCCTCCTCCTCCTCCTCCTCCTCCTCCTCCTCCTCCTCCCCCCAGCCCATGGTCACCTCTTCTCCAGCGGCTCCAGCAGAGGGTTGCCTTCTGAGTCGGGGGCCTTAACGCTGTGGGTCCTGACAATGCAGGTGGGGCGATGCTGGTTGAGCATCAGGATGAGCTGCTGCCGCTCCTGCTTCAGCTCCGCCATCTGGGTTTTCAGCTCCGCGCCCATCAGCTCCAGCCACTCAGATTCCCACTGCGGACACGCCTTCCGCTCCTTCTTCCCGCTGGGCATTAGGCTGCCCCCACTTTGTTCTCTTCCGGCGCCCTTCCCTCCGCTCCTCTTCCTCCTCTAACTCACCCTCCACAGGTTGGGGCCTCTTGCCCAGGTTCCCCTCCAGGAAGTGCAAAGGGGCGATCATGGCCCCAATGTGTGGGTGTCAGTGTATGTCAGCCCCTCTGCAGTCAGGGCTGGGCTGGGGCGTCCGGGCAGGGGGCCGAGCCCTGGCAGAGAGCCCCGGTCATGGGAGGGCCTGGGATCTGCCCCGGCATCAGAGCAGGAGGAGTGGCAGCCCAGCCCTGCAGAGGCCGAGCGCGGAGGCTGTGACCTCAGGGCTTGGGCCGGGCTGCAGCTACGCTGCCTCCTCAGGAGCCACAGTGGCACCTGCCCCTCCCTGCAGTGTCCACCACCAGCAGCACTGCCTTCTCAGCCGCCCAGCGTCCCTCCTGCATGCTGTGGTGGGCGGCCCGGGTCTCCCTCTTTGCAGCGATGGATTGTGGGGCTCTGCTTGCCTACCTACTTTCCCGTAACCACTCTGCCTGCCTGCCTGATTGCCTCTAACTGCTTATCTGCCTGATCACCCCTAATCACTTGCTGGGGGTGGTTGGTTCCAAGGCCCATGCTAGTTCTGGTCTCTGGTCATTCTGGTTGTCTGCGGTTTCAGTCACTGAGTTTTTATTATATTGTGTGTTTTTTTTGTTTGTTTGTTTGTTTTTTTTATGTTTAGTAGAATTGACTTGTAAAGCCATCGGATCCTGGCCTTTTCATTTTTGGGGAGGTATTTGATTACCAATTCAATTTCCTTACTCATTATTGGCCTGTCCTGGCCTTCTATTCTTTCTTGACTCAGCATTGGTAGATTGAATGCTTCTAGGAATTTAACTATGTATTCTAGATTGTCCAATTTGTGTATAATTTTTAAAACAGCTTATATATATATTAAAATTTTATGTATTTTAAATTTTCCTTGAAATTATTTGTAATATCTCTCTTTTCCTTTCCGATTTTATTTTATTTTGTTTGTTTTCTCTTCGTTTATCTTAACTAGCTAAGTGTTTATCGATTTTGTTTATACGTTTAAATAATCAATTTTCTTATAACACACCTCGGTCTAGATTTCATTTGATTTATCAAATTTTTATTACTTTTGATTGTATTAATCTGGCCTATTTCCTTCTCTTGAGTTATGAAGTAATTGGTCATTTTTTAAAATAAGGTTTCCATCTCTTTTTCTTTTTCTTCTTCTTCTTCTTCTTCTTATTTTTAAATATATTTTATTGATTTTTTACAGAGAGGAAGGGAGAAGATAGAAAGTCAGAAACATCGATGAGAGAGAAACATCGATCTTCCGCCTCTTGCACACCCCCTACTAGGGATGTGCCCGCAACCAAGGTACATGCCCTTGACCGGAATCGAACCCGGGACCCTTGAATTCGCAGGCCAATGCTCTATCCACTGAGCCAAACCAGTTTCGGCTCTTTCTCTTCTTATTTGGCACTCCCATAATGAATATTTTGGTGCATTTCATGGTTACACATAATTTCTGTAGACTTTCTTCACCCTTTTTTATTTTTCTATCATTTTTTTCCCTCAGACTAGATAATTTCAGATAACTTGTCTTTGAATTTTCTGATTCTTCTTCTTTATAAAGTCTACTTTTGAAGCACTCTATTGATTTTTTTTTCAGATCAGTTATTGTGTATTTTATCCGTGTATTGTTTTTCTGGTTATTTTCACATGTCTAAATTTGTTCTCTTGTACCTCACTGAGCACCTTTAGTATGATAAGTACTAGAATCAGGGAAACAAAACCAGCAAAGGAACAAAGTTAAGATTTAGTAACTGATCCCAAAGAAATAGAGATATATGGACATGCTAGTATTCCCAGCATGTCCATATATCTCTATTTCTTTGGGATCAGTTACTAAATCTTAACTTTGTTCCTTTGCTGGTTTTGTTTCCCTGATTCTTCATGATCCTTTTAGTCTTGCATCAGTTCATTCAAAGTAGTAGTGAGCTCTTTTAATTTTTAAATTGGCTTCAGCAGGCAAAGTCTTTCAGCAGCCTGGCTAGAGAGTCTGGGCAGGCTTGTTTCTTGAGTCTGCTGGCAGGGAAGCTAATACATACTAAGGTCTGCAGGAAAAAGGGCTTTGTGTTGATTTTCATGGCCCACTGCTGAAGTTATTGTTATTAGAGTTTTTAATTATAGTTCTTACTTTGAACAATGGGTTATCTGAAATTTTCCTTTGGAAATTTATTAAAAATTATATTTAATCATAACCTAATAAATAATTAGATACAGCCGAAACCGGTTTGGCTCAGTGGATAGAGTGTCAGTCTGTGGACTGAAAGGTCCCAGGTTCGATTCCTGTCAAGGGCATGCACATTGGCTGCGGGCACATCCCCAATAGGGGTGTGCAAGAGGCAGCTGATCGATGATTCTCTCTCATTGATGTTTCTAATTCTCTCTCCCTCTCTCTTCCTCTCTGTAAAAAATCAATAAAATATATTTAAAAAATAAATAATTAGATACAAAGATTGCAGGGACTTTAATTGTATATACATTTTGTTTTCCATAAATCAGTATGTATTTTCTATGATTCTTTAAATTTTTCATATTTTCTTATAAAATATATTTTGATTTAAAAAGAAAAGCATGGATATAAACATTACTTATACTTAAAGATATATACCAATGAATCTAAGAAATAAATATATTTTCTTTAAGTAAAAGTCCAATTATAAAAAAAATATATATCTGCTTTTTATGCTTGCAGGTTTAAATACTAAGTTTAAACAAAAATGCAGTTCTATATGTTGCATTGCTATGATAATTTAATTATAATCAAATAATTAAATATAATAAAAATGTATATTCTTAAATTTTTACAACTTCTAAATAGTTCTTAAAGAAAAAAAAAAAAGAAAAACAAATCTCCAGCTAAGTGATTATTTTCACATGAATTATTACATTTCAGATATTCAGAGGTGATATTTATCTCTTATTGTTTAGTGTGTTATAGCATACTAGAGGCCCAATGCACAAATTTGTGCACGAATGGGGTCTGTCTGGCCCATCCCAATGGGGGCCAAATGTGGCAGGCCAGCAGAGGGGAGTGGACTTAGGAGGTTTGCCCCTGGGCCCAGCCCCCAATTGGGATGGATCGTGGATGGAGCCAGCCAGGGGGAGGAGATGCAGGAGGTTGTGGCCACAGTATGCATCATAGTGACTGGTCATTCTAATCATTCCAGTTCTAGTTGTTTGGCTTTCATATACATAGACTAGAGGCCTGTTGCATGAAGATTTGTGCAATAGGCCTTCCTTCCCCTGCCTGCCAGCACTGGTTTTCCTCTGATACCCGGGATCCGGGCTGCAGCAGAGCCAAGCATTCAGCTTACAGCAGAGCCAAGCCTTAAGTCTTCAGACTTTGCTTGGGCGGAGCCTTGCATATGCAAATTAACCTTTGTTGGGTTAATTTGCATACTCATTCCTCTTTGGCTGGTGGGTGTCATGGAGGTACAGTCAATTTGCATTCTTTCTCTTTTATTAGTATAGATTGTTGATTGATTTCATGAGTTTTTATGTACTAATTATTTGCTTTAATATTTCGTTGGAAACACCAAGTAATAATAAAGTGATCCTAATAAAATAAATAAAATAAAGTGATCCCATATAAAATGTAGTTATTTTATAGTCAAAAGAAAATTTTAGAATTACAATGTGATTAAAAATTGGTAGAAATTGAAAATTGTGGCAGTTCTTTAACAGTGAAGAGGTCATTCTTGGAGAGCAAATAAAAAGGCATGGCAGGAGATAACTACAAAGACATAATATCTTGAAATCAGATTGATGTAAGTAACTCTTGATCACCCACAGGCACCCCAATTATCTAGAATTATTATACCAATTAAGCACCTGTCTGTACAGTTGAATGTTATTGTGCTCAATTTAATAAGGTGGGAAAATTCCAATTAAGAGAACTCCCTAATTAAACATGGAATGTATAGAACGGTCTAATTACTCCAAAAATATCATTTTTTGTGTCCTGCTTCTACAGAATTTTGATCTATTACTTATCATTTTTCAGTTATGTGACATTTTACCATAGCTATTTTGTAACAGTAAAGAAAAAAGTAACACTTGCAGAAATATTCCACATATAGCTAATCCATTTCTATTACTACTAAACTATAGCAGTTTTTATAAGATTACATTATCTGATCATTTTTGTTTTATTCATTTTTTACTTTCCATATAATACTTTAATATGCATTTATATTTTAAACTTCTTAAAAATCATAGGTAGCCATTATATTCTGTGTAACTTCTGTGAGGTTGATGCAAGTTTGTTCACTTACTACAGGTTTCACTCCTGTCATATTTTACATGTTAATTAAAACTAGTTAGATATATTGGTTAAAATTGAGATTTTTAAATGGAACTCTAAAGGGTTTTAATTATTTGGAAGAAGAGCATGCATTGTTAACTCAGTGAGATGTGTCATTAGGACAGAATGAAACTGTGTAAAGACTTGTGTCCAAGCAAGCCTCTTATTTCTATCATTTCAATATAAATTGAAAATTAAACTTATATTACATTTCATCAAAATATGCCAGCTTAAAACACCAACAATTGCCCGTTCTGCTTTGGCTGATGCCAGGGCATCTGTGAAAAAGCTTGTGGAGAATGGAAGTCAAACCAAATTAAAAAAACAAAACAAACAAACAAATAAACAAAAAAAAATCAGTCTCTGAAGTTTACCCTGGACTGCACCTACCCTGTAGAAGATGGAATCAGGAATGCTGCCAATTTTGAGCAGTTTCCTCAGGAAAGATAAAAGTGACTGGGAAAACTGTGACTCTTTATGAAAGGGTTTTAACAATTAAAAGGGGTGAGAGCAAGATTACTGTAATTTCTGAATTACTTTTTACTAAAAGGTATTTAAAATAGCTCACCAAAAAATACTTTAAAAAATAATTTATGTGATAGGTTGCATGTAGTTGCTAACAGCAAAGATTTGAATTGTGTGACATCTAGATTAACCAAGATAAAGAAGAGGAGAGAGATGAAGATTATCTGGAATATTTTGAATGAATCTCTGAATAAAATTTAGGGACCCCCAAAAACAATCCACTCACCCACCCCAACCCTCAAGAAAAACAAACCACCAGTAATTATTTATTGTCTTATACAGTTTCTGTGGGTTGGAAATGTCAGTATTGGTGACTTGGAGGTTCTAGATAGAGTTCTCCATGAGACTACAGTAGATATCAGCTGGGCTGCAGTTCTCTTAAGGCCTATATGCATCTGGGGAATTGATTTCCACAGAAGTCACCCAAGAGTAACACGACCTACCTGGAAAGCTGGTGTTGTCAATAGCTGGAAGCCCTGTTTCTCCTCCTCCTCCTCCTCCTCCTCCTCCTCCTCCTCCTCCTCCTCCTCCTCCTCCTCCTCTTCCTCCTCTTCTTCTTCTTCTTCTTCTTCTTCTTCTTCTTCTTCTTCTTCTTCTTCTTCTTCTTCTTCTTCTTCTTCTTCTTCTTCCTCTTCCTCTTCTTCCTCTTCTTTTTCTTTTTTAAATAAATCTTTATTGTTCATATTATTACAAATGTTCCTCATTTTTTTTCTCCTCCATTGCTCCCCTCCACCAGGTTCCCATCCCTCTGCCCTTTCCCCACCCTCCATTGTCCTCATCCATAGGTGCACAGTTTATGTTCAGTCTCTTCCCACACCCCTACCCCCCTTTCCCCGAGAATCGTCAGTCCACTCCCCTTCCATACCTCTGATTCTATTATATTCACCAGTTAATATTGTTCATCAGATTTTTTAATTCCCTTGTTTTTTAGATTCCTTTGTTGATAGTTATGTATTTGTTGTTCATAATTTTTATCTTTATGCAGGGTTCTTTATGAGGCTGAGTGTCAACTCGTCATGAAAGCTAGCAATCACTAGAGCAAGAGATTCAAACAAACTAGAAGTTTCAATGTTTTAATGGCCTAGCCTCCTATTACATTGATCCCATAGAGGCAGCCAACCCGGACAGTGGACAAGACTGCACTGGGACATCACTAGGTAAGGCGATTTTATTTTAACCATATTGAAGGCTGGTTGTCTCAATAGCTTGATGATACCAGCCCAAATTCTTTTGCTGGACTATCAAGGTTCAAGTTCTAATTCTGTCATTGTTTGTGTGACTTGCAACAACATACTTAACTTCTCTACCCTGATTTTTAAATATTTTAAATAAATATTATGAAGTAAATGATATTGTATTTTTATGAAATTTAATGAGCTGGTATTTGAAAAGTGTTTTTAAAAAGAGCCTGGAATACAGTAAGTTTTCTATATTTGTTATTTTTGATTTCACAGTAATATAAAAAGTAAATAATTTTATGCCATTTTCTAGAGGTAAAAGCATAAAGCTTGCCTGGACATCTCACATCCATATACTATTGTTCATCACATAATTTTTGCTTGACTTTTTAAAAAAGCTACGAAATAGATTGTCTGTTATGAATAAGAGAAAAATGATGTAATAAACACATACATTTTTATAGATGGAGAATCAAAACATATAAAAGTTAAAGCTCATTATATTATCCCTGACTTAACAACCTTTATATTTAGCAAAACAAAAACAAAAACAAAAAAATCTTTAAAAAAAACTATATTTAGAAAAGCAAATATGTTAAAATATTATACTTTTCATCACCAACATTTACATTGCCACCCTTGGAGTTCAACATGCATTATATTGTACATCATGAAAGATATTTATGAGTCAAAATATTCATAGAGGTCTGAGCATGACAAAAACATAAAATCAACAATTAATAAAACAAACCAAAATCAAAGCAAAAGTGTGTGGTTAAGTTTAACACTCAGTTTTGAATGTCAAGTGAGGAGAGAGGGAATGGCAGAGTTTGAAATAATTTCTTGTTCATGCCTGAAATCATTTCCTGACAAAATGAAAGTATGCTATCAACTGAAAATACTCTCTATAGTTTATGCTAAATGTAGATGCCTGCCAAGAATGACAATGTTAAATAAAATACTTCCTGAAATGGAACCCACTGCCATCACTTTCCTTTGCTATTAATCTTAATTCACTGGTGAATTGGCTTAGCAAGAATCATATATTTTCATAACTATCCGTAGTAATTGGAAGAAATTAGAAAAAAATACAAGCCAATGTAAAAGTATAACTCATAAAAATGTATGGCGGTATTTAAAACAGAAATACTGAATGAGAGTAAAATTTACATCCATTTGCATTCATAAGTTAGTAGCACCAATGACTCCAGTAAAATTGAATTCCTTGTTCCAACCATAATGAGCTATATTTTACATCAACACATTTTGTATCTCAGCATCTATCACAGAATGCGGGAACACGTTTTTCTGAATTATATTCATCCTCTGTAAATCATACAATTTATAGGTAAAATTACCGCAAATGTTTTTTTTGTTTTTTTTTAATGATTGAGAAAAAGGTGACAACAATAATAACACTTGTGTGAACACATACAATCAACCAACATGTGCTTTCTCTTGGTGTATAGAGTGATCTATGTTTAAGACTTAACGGAGCAACATAAAAAGTGGTTTAATTAAATACAATGTTTTCCCAAAGACACATTATAGCCACTCACATCTATTGTATTTGCCTTTTTTCTACTTTGTCCAACTCTACCCTCCAACCACCATTCTACAATATAATATGCTTTGAGTTATTGAAGGCTTGTGTTTTCTAATATATAAAACTTTATCTAGCACAGGTGTTCATTCATAGAGGTTAGTCAACAAGTACTTATAGAATAAATCAATGTTGGGCTCCATAAAAGAATGACTCCATTAACACTGCCTTCTTTTTTTTTTTCCAATATATTTTATTGATTTTTTACAGAGAGGAAGGGAGAGAGCTAGAGAGCTAGAAACATCGATGAGAGAGAAACATCGACCAGTTGCCTCTTGCACACCCCCTACCGGGGATATGCCCATAACCAATGTACGTGCCTTTGACCAGAATCGAACCTGGGACCTTTCAGCCCGCAGACCGACGCTCTACCACTGAGCCAAACCGGTTTCGGCTAACACTGCCATCTTAAATCATTAAAAAGTATAGTGAAGTACCTGCACTTGGTGAATAAATTGGTGCATAGGAAGTTTAATGTATTAATTTAACAGTGCTTTATCTTATAAACATATTTTTATTTTAATAGAAAAAAAATGCCATGCACTACTTGCTATAAAAATTTGTTTATTTTTCCTGTCAGTCATCTAACTGATTTTCATTTAAATAAATCACAAAATACAAAAATAACATGGAATAAAAGTAATTAAAATAGAAATAATTACTTAATATAGAATGCTTTTTTCCTTCCAAAAAAGTATTTACAGCCTTAGCAAGTATGGCTCAGTTGGTTGAGTGTCATCCCATGCACCAGGAGGTTAGTGGTTTGATATATGGTCAGGGCACATGCCCAGGCTGTGGACTCAGTCCTCAGTATGGGGTGTGCTGGAGGCAGCTGCTCAATGGTTCTTTCTCATAGAAGTTTCTCTCTCTCTCTCTCTCTCTCTCTCTCTCTCTCTCTCTCTCTCTCTCTCTCTCTTCCTTTCTTTAACATCAATAAAAACATATTTTTAATATAATATGTTTTTTATTTATTTCAGAGAGGAAGGGAAAAAGAGAGAGAGATAGAAACATCAATGATGAGTATGGAGCCCACAACGTGAGCATGTGCCCCGATGGGGAATCTCCTGGTTCATAGGTCAATGCTCAACCACTGAGCCATGCCAGCCAGGCAAAAACAAATTTAAAATAAATAAATAAAAATGTATTTGCAAACATATGTTGATAAGAGACAACAGTTAACATTATATTCCATATACTCAATGATAACTGAAATAAAGTATTAGAATATATAGCTGCCTTCTGTATTATAAGAAATGTCATAGAGCATTAATTGCTATTTATTGTTTTAACTGCTTAGATTATCAGGATGCAACATGCAGTCTCAAATCTAATAAAGTCACTTGAAAATATATTACTGTATTCTTATTTTGACTAACAACATTTTATAAGACCTCATGAAACAAGTAAGTAGAATGTATCTCAAAACGATCTTATGCCCTGATGATTGTTCATCAAAGAAGTAAGAGCGGTCCTGGATCTCTCAACAGCATTTGGATGGAACAGGCCCAGGAACACCCCTTCTTCCAGCCTCTGGCCACTCCCCTGCACCTTATCCAGCCACCACCTCAGAACCACCTCCAGGACCAGCCAACACACCAGTGTGTGTGTGTGTTTGTTTGTTTGTTTTTCTACCTTAATTCCTTATTGCCAAACTCTACCCAGGTGAAAGCTGCAGTCAACCGCCTGGCCAACCTGTACCTGCGGGTCTCCCTCACCTGTCTCTCTCTGGGCTTCTAGTTCCACCACGATGATGTGGCTCTGAGGGAATGGGCCACTTCTTCCTCAAGTTGGCAGAGAAGAAGCGTGAGGGCCCTGAGCATCTCTTTGTCTTGCAGGATGTGTTGAAGCCTGCCCAAGATGAGTGGGGCAAAACTCAGGACACCCTGGAAGCCACCCTGCCTGGGAGAGGAAACTGAACCAAGCTCTTTTTGGAGCTGCATGGCCTGGGTTCTACCCGCCCAGACCCTCATCTTTATGACTTCCTGGAGAACCACTTTCAGGGTGAGGAGGTGAAACTCAAGAAGATGGGCGACCACCTGACTAACATCTGAAGGCTAGCCTGCCCTAAAGCTGGGCTAGGCGAGTATCTAAGTCTCTCTTCTAAAGGCTCATCCTAAAGGATGACTAGGAACCTTTGGAGCTCAGGGGCCTTTGGGAGGTCCCTCTGCATTCCCCAGATTCTGGCTTTTACCTGAGCCTCTCCCTGAAAATCCTAGTTATTCTTTTAACCACCCTGAAGCCTCTCCCATGCATTGGACCAAATGAGACAATAAAGCTTTTTGTAGCAAAAAAAAAATAATAATATTAAATACTTAAAAATAAAAGAGAATATTTTGCTTTATGCAACAGTTATGTATGTAGATGAGATGTATATATACACATATGCACATAGATATACATAATATAAACTATTTTAAGTGACATAGATTTCTTTATATTTCTCATGTTCTCGGTACTGATAAAATGTAAGTGTATCAAACATGTAAAAATTCATAAGAAGCAATAATCCTTGTAATAATATACTCAACAGTAAAATTTTCAAAAAAAAAAAGCAATATATTTGAAGATTTTCAAAGTCAGCAGAATATTTAGTAGTTATTTAGCTATGGTGATCTCATGGCTTGATTTATACCTCAAAAATAATAATTATTTATAATTTATTAAATGTTTAATGCTGACTTTTTTATCAAGATTTCCAATGTATATGTCAATATGTTGAGTATAAAAATTGATTTTATTTAAAATTACTATACAATAACTTAAAACTAGGTCCAATTGAAATATTATAAAGGTGGAAATTAAACTATGAAGAAACAAATTAACAATGAAAAAACATCAGCTTAGCAAATAATACAAAGTGTGTGAATCCTGACAACTGGATCAATTATGTTGATTATTTTCCTAAACATCAATAATAGTCCACCAAAAACAAAACATATTCCAGCTTTCAAGAATGAGATGGTATCAATGGAAACATAACTGACCTGGAATTATGTTTCTTTTACAGTATAAGCTAGAAAATAGAAGATTATTTTTAGAATATTGTATCAAAAGTTTTTTTTATCTAATAATAAACTATTTGTAGTAGAAAAAATTTTCATATACTAGCCATCATTCTTGAGTCAGCAAAACTAAAACTTGCTGGATGATAAAAATTTCAAAGATATAAAAGAGATTTAAGGGAAATACTTAAATAATTGATAAATTCAATGGGAATCATATCAGAACCATATAATAATATAGTCAAGATTTATTATTTATTATGTATATTTTTCCAGTCACTGCTCTATGCCTTTAATACATAACATGTATTACATTTATTATAAGAATTATATGAACAAAATATTATAACTACTTTTCTAATTAAGATAACTTCAGAAATAAAATATTTTCCTATAACACTGAACACATAGCTTATAAGAAAGGTAATCCAGTTACTAAACCATTAACTTTGCCTTAACGAACTGAGATTTTAACGCTGTTCAGTAAGGTCTATCATTTAAATCTATGTGTCATTATAAAACACACTGAGAAAACACAGGTGTGGTCAATGAATCAAGAACTATTTTTGTTACTAATCTAATCTAATAAATTATAATCTTTTAACCTATAAGAGAATAATTATTTTCGTATATTTTAAAAAAATGAATAATAAGAGAGGAAGAAAAAAAGAAACTAATCATAGCTTGACATCAGAATTATTAAATAGAACTATTAAATTTTCTTCGCAAATTAAGCATCAGTGTTATACGAATAAAACCATAAGGAAGATTGAAGCTTAGTAGAGAAAGGTGCACATTGCTAAATAAATATAAGTACATAAACATTTAAAGGTAGACATTAGTTAAATAACTAAATGGGTACACAAAGCAAATAATTGCCATTAAAATAAAGCAATCCGTCATGGCAATTAAAACAGATAAGTTGAATCATTTTAGTAATAAAAATAGCATTGTTATGCCATTCATTGTTCTAAGAATTTTGCATTAAACTACTAGAGATCCATAATAAATTCATAAGTTGATATATTTTTTGCTACACTGGCTTTGCAAGTTATGAAACTGGAGCCAAAAAAGTTATATAATGTGCTCATTTTGAGAGAGAAAAAAAAAGAATCATAAATCAATCTGTTTCAATTCCTAATACCTACTTCTTCTCAATTAGGAGACAGAATTTAGCAATATTTTAAGTAACTGCGCTCAAATAAATATCTTCATGACTTCATAGGGAAAGGTTTATTGCATAAAACAAAAATACTAACTGTAAAAATTATTTATAAGTAGGTTAAAGCAAAATTGAAAGATTTCAGTTATTAAAAAAAATTTCTCATCCTGTAAAACAACTTAAAACAGGAGAAGCTGTATACTAAAGTAGAAGTCTGAAGCTAAGAATATTCATTCCAACTCCAACTTAAGGACAGGAACCTGAAGTCAAATCCAAAGGCAGAAAGAAAGCTGCATAGCAACGGGGAACTTATTCTAAACAAAGAAACCCACCGGTTCAAACTAGTGTGTAGTCTAGAAAGGCTATTTATTTTTCTTCTTTTTTTAAAGCTAACTTTTTTATTTTATTATTGATGACAGTCTTACAGATGTCCTCCATTTTTGTTCCTTTTTTTCCCTCTTCCACCTAGCCCTCACCCCATCTTAGGTCTTTACCATATTATTGTTGTTATAGAGGCATATATAGGGTGTACCCCCCACACACACCCAAAAAAAATGGATTCACACACTCTGAATAATTATAATGGAAATGTTTATTAAAATATGTTTCATTTTCAAATTTCAGCTATCAGCTATTAAACTGTGTATACATTTTTTTGGGATACCCTGTATGTTCTTTGTTTGATCTTTTCCTGTCCCTCTCACCAACCTCCTGTTCCATGCCTCCATGCCTCTCTGGACCTATTTTATTAATCAGTTTATTTTATTCATTAGATTCTCTTTATAAGTGAGTGACTTTTGTCTTTCTCTGCCTGACTTACTTTACTTAGCATAATTATCTTCAGGTACAACCACGCTGTAGCAAAGGGTAAGACCTCCATCTTTTTTTACAGCTGCATAGTATTTCATTATGCAAATATATCCATTCATCTACTGGTGGGCTCATTGCTGTTTCCAGGTCTTAGCTATTGTAAATAATGCTGCTACTAATGCAGGAGTGCATCTATTCTTTCTGATTGGCAAGTGCTGGTGAGGATGTGGGTAAAAAGTATAGCTGGTGGGAATGCAGACTGGAAAATAGTATGGAATTTCCTCAAAAAAAACTCTAAAAATGGAACTGCCATTTGACCCAGCGATCTCACTTCTGGATCCTAGAATATACTCTAGGAAGGCTATTTCTAAGTGAAATAGTATATAGCAGCTAAATCCAAGGTTGCCTCTTTTTTTTTTTGGCACTGGTGCAAAGGTGGCTGTTATCCTTCTATTATATTTGTCTCTGTATCTCAATCTAGTTTTCCTAAATAGCACTATCACAATTTGAAAGTCCTTCTTAATCTAAATAAAGTTGATGGTATGAACATTTCAAAAACCTTAATGATGTGTAATTAAAGGGAGAAAATTGCTGCATTTGAACACAAAAGGGGGCAATTTTTCTGCACAGAGAAAGCAGCAACACAAACAGATGAGAAATTCATAGATTCACAATTATCAAAAGTCAAAGTTTTTCCTTAGTTTCAGGAATATCTCTATTCTGTATTCTGGATCAAAGAATGGAGTCCATCCTGACTAATGGATGTTCTCCATTTCTTACAAATGGCAATGCTGATTAAAATACACAAAATAGATAGCTGTTTTAGGATGTAGACAGTCACATTGCAGATTATTAATAATTCTGGGTATTCTTCTAGAGCACATGTGTCAAACACAAGGCCCGTGGGCCAAATCCGTCCCGCCAGGCCTTGCAATGTGGCCCGCACCACGCTGTCATCACTGCACTCCGCTGCGTTTCCATCACAATGACAGTTTATGACTGTTCAGTAAACCATTCGGCCTGCGATTTAGGCTGGATTTTAGATTTTGGCCCCTTCTCTGATTGAGTTCGACACCCCTATTCTAGAGTGATGAAAATGTCTTGAAATTACAGGGACATGATGATTGCGTAACACTATGAATGTACTACATGCCACTGAATTGTCCACTTTAAATGATTTATTGTATGTTATGTGAATCTCACCTCAGTTAAAAATATAAGTAAGAAACCATTTCTTCCTCTGAAAATTTCAATATTAAATTAACAGAAAAAATATGAATCTCTATGCTTTTATTCATGGCATATAAAATATACCATTTTTATCAGAGAAATACACAATTACTATTTGAGTCTAATTGATAATCCAGTCATTTTGTCTTATCCAGTATCTACACCACATGTGTCAAACACAAGGCCCGCGGGCCAAATCCGTCCCGCCAGGCCTTGCAATGTGGCCCGCACCGCGCTGTCATCACTGCACTCCGCTGCGTTTCCATCACAATGACAGTTTATGACTATTCAGTAAACCATTCGGCCTGCGATTTAGGCTGGATTTTAGATTTTGGCCCCTTCTCTGATTGAGTTCGACACCCCTAATCTACACTAATAAAAGAGAAATATCCAAATTGACCATACTTCCGTGATGTCCACCAGCCAATCAGGAGTGAATATGCAAGTTAACCCAACACAGATAGTGGGTTAATTTGCATACACAGGCCCAGACTGAAGACTGAAGCGGTTTGGCTTCTCTGCTGTGGCTGGAGCAAAGGCCTGGGTCCCAGGTTCTGGAGAAAAACCAGTGCCAGTAGCCAGGGGAAGGAAGATCTGTTGCATGAATCTTCATGCAATGGGCCTCTAATAATAAGAGTTATTATTCTTTCAAAAATCTAATCTATACAGTCAAAACTGAAAAGGAAACGTCCTCTAATGAAAATTGCATTTTTATTTCTGCTTCTCAGGCACTTTAATCATTCAGTGTGTATTGTTGCTGGACTTAAAAATTGTTTGTGGCCAAAGAGTTTGATTAGCTCCATATTAACACTCAATTGATGGGCAAATATTCTCAAAAGGCTTCTAAATTAGCACTAATTTAAGTTACCTCTATTCCAAAAGGCTTTCTTTAGCAGATCTGGAAAGTTTACATAAGATTTTCTACTGGATTATTTAAGTGACAATCTCATATGACTAGCAGGCAGGAACAAATAGCAAATTGAGAATTTTGCAAAAACATACTTATATATAATTTTATACACACACACACACACACACACACACACACACACACACAGAACCAATGATCACTTAAAGCTATCAAAATCATATGGAGCCCAGCTAGTGTAGCCCAGTGGTTGGACACCAACCCATGAACTAAGAGGTCACTGGTTCATTTCCCACATGCCCTGGATTGTGGGCTTGGTCTCCAGTAGGGGGTATGCAAGAGGCAGTGATCAATGATGTTTCTCTCTCTCAAATGTTTCTCTCTCCCTCTTAATTTTTCTACCTCTAACAATCAATAAAAATGTATTTTTAAAAATCACATGGATATTCCAAGTATGATGCAAAAATAAGTAAATAAACATGTACCTTTTAGTGTGTTTCAAAGGAACTAGAATTATTTCAATAGCTCTCTGACTAAAATCCAAGTATCTGAAACAGCTTTCTATCATACAGTAAACACACCTATATATAAAAAAATAACTACTTAATTATCATAAACTTTATACTAAATTTGTACTAATGGCATTAATAACTTTAAAAAGTTTTCTGTGAAGAAACTGAAAAATAACTTATGCATATAGACATCTTTGACATTACTCAAAGACAGCCATTTTTGTATCAGTGAGCTCACATTACTAAAGTTCAAAAGTTCAAAATTAAACTCTAATTAAAATGACATTTAATAAGTCAACAATAAAAATAAATGCATCTGGACATGTAATTTATAATCTTCCTATTACATACAAACTAAAAAAAAAAAATTACATTGTGCCACTTATGCCATTCCAGCTCTTTATTTCAGGGATGTAAACAAATGAAGTATATATAAATTATGGTTATACTGATAATGATTTCTGTAAAAATTTAGGGGAATAGAAACATAACCAAATTATTTATATATCATTCTTCTTAAAATGTTGTTGATGATATGAAATAATATAGAAATTAAGAAGAGTAGTTGAAAAATACTACAATTCTGCACCAACTCAAAATCATTTTTATCCTGTAATTTTGTGATAATCCTTTTAGTGTAACTCTTCTGGGTTGCTCCCTTTTATTTCTTCTTAATGCAGTTGCTATTGTAATCCTCTTAAAATTTAAAGCAGATCATATATCTTCTGTGCTTGTAATTATATACAGTCTTCACATCTCATTTCATGCTGTAGTTATTAGAGTGACCTATAGGCTACACAACTAATCTGATTCTATGCTAGTTCCTATTTCAGTGACTTCTTCTTTTATTTGATTTTTGCCTTGTTCACTTTACTCCTAGCAAAGTGTAGTCAAGTGTAACAGAGGGACATTTGCCGGAACAATAGAAAGGCTTGATTTATCAATAGTTTAGAGTGGAAGTCTACAAAGATGCCATTTTCATGAAATAAGAAAACTAAATCTTAAAATGGAAATCTTGAGTTTGCATATAAACACCAACTAATAAATGTGTTTTGTTTTTTTTTACTGAGTTTATTACATAGGAGACTATCTAATGTGTCCTTGGACACTATGTTTATTTTCTAGTCCATACATATACTTAGCTTATGGAAGAAGCTTTACATTGGTTTCAACATTGCACCTTTGTGTTAGGAAGTCCTACAAGAAAGTCTCTGAAAACCAAAATAGTATATCTAAAGCAAAAGCATATTTTAGAAAGATTTACATGGAAAACATCCAAACCAAGAATCTTAAAGATGCAGAGAGGCTTGTCCTCTCATTGCTCCTTTTAATTCACTCTACAGAAGACAGAAGAGTGCAACAACATTAATCATTGAAGAGACAAAAATGCTGTTATACCAGATGCAATATTTTAGCTGCAGCAGATCAATACAGTCTCTGACATTTTGTATGTAGCTTTTACTAGTTGTTTGGTAAATGTGTTTTTCTCTCTTGATACCCTTTAACAAGAAGCATTTTTAAAAATCATCTTTACAAGACAAATTTTGTAGTGCATTTCAGTGTCCTGTTGTAACATTCTACCTCTGCCTCTGTTCTTGGATATAATATATTCTGTAGGATTCTTAATCATTCTGATATTCTGTGTTAATGACATTATGCTATATTTTAACTGATGGAGTAGGAAGTGGCAAGAACCTTAAATTCTCTAGTAAAATATCATGCTTGCCAGAGTGTCAAGATGATTTCTCAGATGTTTAAAAGGATTAAATATTGGTGAAAATTTTAGAGGATTAAATATTGAATAATGTTGAACATTCGAACATAAAGCTCCTTCTACTCCCTAAAAACTGACTTATACCACTGAAAAAATATATATTTGATTCACCTCATTGGATTATGGAAGCAGTACATATCACACATAGGGTTATTAGCCTGGTCTTTTTAATAAGTGACTAGAAATTCTGTTCAGAATGTGCCTCAAAGCAAGAAATATCTCTTCAATAAGAACAGGATGGAGATAAGGCTGTTTTGCTTTAGCACCATGGACCCTGTGGAACCAAGGTGAGACAAATGTGTGTTGTTGATGTGCCAATTGTGTGACAGCCCATCAGGAGAGCAGTGTCTCAGGTTCCTAGTGTGCTGAAACAAAATCATGCCCTCACGGGCCCAAAACAAATTTCCTCTACAGGAACAGGATAAAAATGGTAGAGGGTATGTGTTTGATCATAGGATGCATATTGACTATGTCATAGCTTTCCACTATGACAATGAGTGTTAAGGAATCCACTGATTCATAATTTTAGTAAAGCATTGTGAAAATCTACTATGCCACGGAAGTGGTACATTTGAAACTAGCCTTAAGCAGATGTAGAAAAATGGGGCTCAGACTCTCAGGTCATTTATTTATTTTGTATGAAGACTTATCCTTCATTTCTCATTGATGGTTTTATGACATACTCCTTATGATCCACTGAGGCAGACACAGTAAAAACAACTTGGATCTAGTTTACATATAGATCAACACATAAAATAATGGTGGACCAAAGTGGATTCTATTGCATACAAAAATAGATGGATAGCTAGATAGGCAGAGCAATCTACTCATTGTTCCATTCAAACTGGATAGGAAAGGGGCCTAATGCATGCTTTAAATTGATATCTCACTAGAGAGGAAATAATGGCTTGGCCTGGATAATTTTCAGTATATAGGTCTTTCACATTCTTTGTTAAGTTTATTCCTACGTATCAGAAAGCCTTCTTAAGCAACACAATCTTAGAATTTACAGAATGCCTTATTCAGTTCAATCCTATATAATAAAAGCCCAATATGCTAATTGTCCAGTTGCCTGGTGACGGGTCAACTGTTCAACCAATCAAAGCGTAATATACTAATGATATGTTAAGGCTGCTCAACTACTTGCTATGATATGCATTGACCACCAGGGGACAGATGCTCCAACTGGTAGGTTAGCTTGCTGCTAGAGTCCAGATGATCAGGACTGAGTGAAACAGGCCAGACACACCCTGGATCCCTCCCTCATTCCCTCTCTAGTCCTGATTGTGCAATGGTGGAGTCCCTCAGCCTGGCCTATATCCTCTCACTATCTGGGACCCCTTGGAAGATCTAGGAGAACCAGTTTCAGCCCTATCCCGCAAGCCACTCCCCTTGGGAGAGTGCCAGATGCCTGGCTCATGGCTGGTAAGCACTGCTGTGGTATCATGAGCCTCTCCTGATCAGGATTGATTGGGCACAAGTCTGCAAGCAGGCACAATGGGGCTGGGATGAGTGGGAGTGACAGGTAGGAGCTACAGGTGGTATTGGAATGTGGGGTTTGGCCTGATCCCCACAGAATACTCAGAGGGACTCCACCATGCACAATTTCATGCACCGGACCTTTAGTTTTATTATAAAGAATAAACAATAGTGGGATCACAATTATGTAGTTCCCTGATGTTACTACATATCGCATTACTGAAGGGTAGCAAGATGATTAAACCTGGGCCTGTACAATGGCTCATTAAAAAGAATACACTTGCCGAAACTGCTTTGGCTCAGTGGATAGAGCATCGGCCTGTGGACTGAAAGGTCCCAGGTTCGATTCCAGTCAAGGGCATGTACCTTGGTTGCGGGCACATCCCCGGTAGGGGATGTGCAAGAGGCTGCTGATCAATGATTCTCTCTCATTGATGTATCTAACTTTCTATCCCTCTCTCTTCCTCTCTGTAAAATATTAATAATATATATATATATATTTTTTTAAAAGAATACACCTTGAAATTCAGATGCTGTCCTGCAAATTCCAATGTATATCCTGAACTATCAGTGAACATATAGTGTTGTGTTTCACATAATTATATACATGATGTCAAGAAATTAAGGGGATACAAGATGTTATGTTCCTTTCACTATTATGCCCAGAGACCTACTTTTGAATATTTTGTTTCCCATCTAGAAACCTAAGACCTTGGCAGGTTACATTTCTTGATCTCTTAAGTAATGCAGGGCATTTCTGTCCATGGAAAAGGACTTCACTTATGTGGAAGTTAAGCTGTGATGGTAAACTGAAAACTATGGATTCCCCGTGCTATCTGGTATGTCAGGGTGTGGACACAAAACATTTATTTTTGTTTCCATGAAAAACAAGATTAGTCACTAAATAATGGACAGGGAAAGATTTTATATGAAACAGGGATTCCATACGGTGTGTCTTGGTGCTTTCATGTTGTTCTAATTATGAATAATGGATTACAGCATTCATTGCCTGAGAACAGTATAGCTTCAAAGGTTCAGTGCCCACAGGCAAGCAAATGATACCATTTAAAATGCTATCTAATCATAAGGAAAATTTAGTATTGGTTCAGTGGAGAAATGATGAATATCAAATACAAATTTAGAATCACCTTCATCTGCTAGCCATAGCTTGGGTCGCCATCTCACCTTAATTACCACTATTTAAAGATATTGCAACTGGCCTCCTCTTTGGAAGATTGAAGTTTCACTTATTCTACCATGAAATTTGTGTGTACATGTTATTCTCATATTATTAGAAGAGAGCCAAAGCCTATAGGAGAGTGCTAATTAATCTGAGTATTGCCAGGGACAGACTGTATTCCGATCATAATACTCCCTGATTAATTTGGTGCCTCCAGTGTCTTCATCCTGCTCATTGAAAATCATCCCCTGTTGTCATCGTGCTGTAATTTCGGATTCCTAGTAGCATTCAGAATACTCTGTTCTCCTTGTAGAACTCAGCCAGAGCTGCCACAGTCATGGTTTTCCAGTCCAGCGAGACTCAAGAGCCTCTACTTCTAGTATCAGAATATAGTTCACATGTCAAGTGAGCTATAAAGTTACTCAAAGGGATGGTCAATAATCCCACAAATTTTTCCTGGAAGTACAGGGCAATTAGTCCTTCTCAGACAAACATTAACCAAATAAAGTTGTTAATAACAAAAAAGGCAAAAGAAGCCAGGGGCTAAAGACCTCTCTCCTTCTCTCTTACTCTTGCCATCAGATTGTTCAGAAGTAGCTGTCACTCATGTCAGCTGAGAGGATAGTCATCTGATAATCTTTGTGGTTAATATAGTGGCGTTGTTTTTGTCTCCATTCAGGAAAGATTATAGAGTCATGCTGTTTTAGTATTACTTCTTTATAGTCAAAAAGGGACCTGGTCTGATATTGGTGACTTAGGAAATGATTTATGTTCAATACATGACTATCATTGCTTAGTTATGAGTGCCAAGACAGCTCCTTGCCACAACAAAGGTCTATTAGCACCAGTCCAGCTTCTAACTATCATTTTCTTATAGCAGTAGCGGTTAGTTATCATTATTATTCATGAGTCTATGGGTTAGCAGAGAAATTTTTCACACACAGCATTATTCACACCTGTGTCTATAGTTAGTTGTGAATAGAGAGGCATAACATTACAAAAGTTTGTGGTCATTAATATGTGATCTGAATATCTACAGCCCAGATATAAGTCCATGATGACATTGAAATTGACTTGGTAAACATTTACTGCTTACATTACTTGGGGAATTCACTTGGCTTCTATAAATAATCAGTTTCTCACAAGAGAAATTAGAGACCAAAGTGGTAATCACTCCATAATAAGCCTATTGTGAGGAGGAAACAAGCTCAGAAATGTAAAAGCTCTTAACACAGTATCTGGCATAATATTAAGTATTATTATCTTTTACACAAATAAAATGTTTAGGTCTACTTACCCAAGATTCAATTTGATTAGTGTTAGCAGGTTTCTATGTAAAACATGACATTCATTTAATGGAAATTTTAGGGGAATAAGTAATAAAAATTTAGTATCTGTATGAAATATCCAATATTTGGGACATGCTTATGCAAAAAAAATCATAGTTTATCAAACTTAATTACATGTCCTGTCTTTTATTTGGCAATCCTATATTGGAAGAAATTTTTACATCTTTCTTGTTACATATTTATTTGTTAGAATAATTATGGGATAAAATGATGCTGGGTAAAAGTTGAATAAACATATGAAAACATATCCAAATTATATTTTGTAAATATACCTATGTTTTATTTGCATACATTTAATAAAGATCCTCTACTTTTACCATAAAATTTAAATAACACAGTTCATAATTTAGATTTTCAATTTAATATCTGAGTACCTATATGATTATGGAACATTTACTTAGCATATTTGGTTCATTGTTAAAATGATAATAAAAATGATTTTCTTTTTGAAGAGTTAGTAAGAATTAAATTATTTGTTACAATGAAATTTCCTTATTTGGTTTTTGTTCGTTTTTAGGTAATACATGTAACAGAATGAGCACTCAATTTGTGTTAGATACCATATTAAACATTTTAAAACATTTATTATTCATAATTATAGACATGTAATTTTATTTATTAGTCCTTCTACTGATCTCTACTAGCTCATAAGAACTAATTTCAATCCATATCTGGTAAAGCATCTTGGGTGATGAGCAGTTTAACCTTAACCTTGTCAAGTCAATATCTTCCAGTAAAAAAAATAGTCTATTTTATGTAGTTTATCAGTTATATCAGGATTTAAACTCAGTCAATTCCCAGTTAATCTCCTTTAAAAGGCAATTATCCTTTTTATACCATTTTCCTTCCCAGTGGGACTTATAAGTAGAAGGAAAATTATGTATCACCAGGAGGCAAAATAGTGGTGTTGTCTTCATTGATTCCAGGGAGAGGTTTCACCCAAGTTGATCTTTGAATATTGTCCT
The DNA here is from genome assembly GCF_014108245.1 of Pipistrellus kuhlii. Taxonomy (NCBI): domain Eukaryota; kingdom Metazoa; phylum Chordata; class Mammalia; order Chiroptera; family Vespertilionidae; genus Pipistrellus; species Pipistrellus kuhlii. Next base: position 141,489,639 of record NW_023425529.1, on the reverse strand, counting down.
TTGTACATCAGCATCACCTGTTGGTTTGACCACTCTGACTGTGGGTGTGAGCTGACATTTACTGTTTTTCTTTATATCCTACAAAAATTAACCTATAAAACATCTTTGTTCCCTTCTTAGAGCTGTTCACATGTCAGCTATCTTTGCTTATCATTAGGAAGAACAAATTAAAGATTATAGAAGCAATGATGTAGGGCTTCCTTTTGCCTAAGTACACCATACCTTTTTTATCTTCTAAAGTGAAAGTAAAAGGATATTAATTCATGACAACCTGACAGGTGCTTTGTCCCTGGAGTGCCAGATTCCTGTTAACTTGTTCTCAAACCTACTAAAAGTGTTCCTTTTTTATTCAATTCATCTTCCAAACCTTTTAGGTTTCAATACATAAAGAATAAGGACCAAAATTTAATTAAGTATACTCCTTCCAGAAAAGAGATCAATGCACTTCATATTGAAAATATATGGTTAGATTGCCAAATCCTGTGTTTTTCTTATTTAATATAATATTGCAAGTCAGAAAAATCTAAATATTTCCCAAGCTATTTCTCTACATTCACCCACTTAATCTTCTGATGATTTTAATTTTTTAGAATATGTCAAGATCTTGGCTAGTGATTAGAAATACAAAAATAATAACACAATATTATTCCATCAAAGACCTCAAAATTTAGTGACGTAAATTTTCTTTGTAATCAATGATACTTAGAAAGAAAATAAACTATGTTTTTCTGTATGTAGATGATGACATTGCTTTAAACTACCTTAAGTGAACTTTAGCACACTTCAAATTGTTGCCCTTAAAATAAAATGATGCATAAATATATCAGAGGCAAATCTCAGCTTTATGTTCATTCAGAACAAAATCACAACCTGTTTTGGCAAGAATATTGGACAAAGTTTTCAAGTAGAAATGTTAATGCATTCAAATATATTCAGTTATTTCCTAATAGCAGTCTATTTATCTACATCAATATGCAGATTATTTCAAATAATAGAATTTCTCATTTCAGCTAATTTGTTAAATTTGATTTGCCACTATATAAATGAATCATTTATATATTTTATATTCTATGTTTAACATATTGCAGTCCAAAATTTTTACCACACAGAACATGAATAAAGCTTAGAATTTTATGCCCTAAACTTGATATATTTAATAAGTTGGAGAAAATGTCAATGTATCAAATAAGAGAAGGAAATGAACATTCTTTTCATCATAAGCCTTGTTTGACCTCTTCTTTCCGGTGCTGCCAGTATCATCTTATGGTTTGTCATATTTTATAAGCCTCAGACATGCAATTATACTTTCTCTTCTTTATCATTGTTATCATTTATAGCTTTACTTATTGCTTTGTGACTCTCACCAGCTTGCTATATTTGTGAGCATTAATTTAGAGTAACTTATTTCTGTTTTTAAAAAAATTATTTTTAAATTTAGAAGAGCACACCAATTTAACAGATAAATAATTAATGCTAATTTTTGTAGCCCAGGTTATTTTTAAGTTTTTACTCTAAAATCCAAAAGAAAAATCCCAGGCATATATTAATATGTGATATTAATATTGACATGTTGATTTTAATCTGCCTATAATTTGGAGCTCAATACAAAATCATAATTTTCCTTTTCCCCTATAAAATTTAATAAAGTTAGATATGGTATAATATTTTTTTTAAGTATTTTATTGATTTTGTACAGAGAGGAAGGGAAAGAGAGAGTTAGAAACATCGATGAGAGAGAGTTATTGATCAGTTGCCTCTTGCACACCCCCTACTGGGGATATGCCCGCAACCAAGGTACATGCCCTTGACCGGAATCGAACCCGGGACCCTTCAGTCCCCAAGCCGACGCTCTATCCTTTGAGCCAAACTGGTTTCGGAAGATATGCTATAATATTTTATGAGTTGTCAACCACCTGACTGTTCCCATCTGGCCACAAAGAGTTTAAATTTTAATTTGCCATCCTTAAATTTTGTATTTTACACATTTCTAAAGTTCAGTACAATTTATTTCTTAATACAAAATGAAAGATTATTTAATTTTTTATGGTACTGTGAACAACTTTTGAATTATAATATTTAGGCACTGGATGGGTAGCTCAGTTGGTTAGAAAATTATCCCTATGTGCCAAGGTTACAGGTTTGATCCCCCATCAGGCACATACAAGAATTAACCAATGAATGTATAAATAAGTGGATCAGTAAACTTCTCTCATTTCTCTCTCTCTTTCTCTTTCTCTCTTTCTTTCTCTCTCTCTCAAATCAATAAATAATTTAAAAACATAATTTAGAAATAATTTAATAATAATTTAGAAATTTTGAATGTTCCAAAACTTGGAATATTTAATACCATTTCAATAGCATTCAGTAGAAGTAACTTATTCTATTTAGAATTTTTTTATTAATCACTTATAATTTATGTGTGTACTCTACTAGCAATAAAGTTATTTTCATATTATTTTGGCACCATTTCTTACTCTAAATTATCTGAGATATTTCTAATGTGTCCATACTAATCTTTCCCATTAAATCAAATTATATAAGTAAAGTTACAGGAAATTGAGGAAAATAATAAGATATAACTCTTTATGTCAGCAAATGTAGTGGTTCTATTCAAATCAGTGCAGCCCACATTACAAAGATAAATGGATTCTCGAATATTTAGCCCATCATTTAGAACTAGAATTTAGCATATTAGAAAAAAAGTACTTGTAGAGGAGAGGTGAGTAAAGAGCGGGAAAATGGGGGACATCAGTAATAGTGTCAACAATAAATAAAAATTTTAAATGGCTGTGTACCCTAACTGGTTTAGTTCAGTGGATAGAGTGTGAGCTTGTGGACTGAAGGGTCCCAGGTGTTATTCTAGTCAAGGTCATGAACCTTGGTTTCAGGCACATCCTCAGAAGGAGGCAGAGGCAGCTGATCGATGTTTCTAACTCTCTATCCCTCTCTCTTCCCCTCTGTAAAAAAAAAAAAAAGCAAAAAAAAAATATATGTTTTAAAAATGGCTGTTACAAGTATTTCTATGTAGCATAATTTTTTAATTCTATCATTAATCTACAATATCAAGTTGCATTTTGTCATCATGCCTCCTGAGTCGTATCAAGTTTTCAATAGGTATTCTGTATTTCTTCTTCTTTTTTTTTTTTGCTGACCTTAACATTTTTTGAAGAGTAATGAAGTTTTGTTTGAGTTTGTTTGTTTGTTTAATAATTTTATTGAATTCAGAGAGGAAGAGAAGGGAGAGATAGAAATATCAATGATGAGAGAGAATCATTGAATGCTCCCTACTGGGATTTGAGCCTGCAACCCAGGCATATGCCCTTGACCAGAATCGAACTGGGACCCTTCAGTCTGCAGGCTGATGCTTTATCCACTGAGCCAAACCGGTTAGCACCTGGACATGAATTTTGTAGGATGACCCCGGCTTGTGATTTTTCAGACAATTTCTCATAACTATACTCAGCTAATTACAATGATATCATAATCATATGGGTTGCAAACATTAAAGGTTTTAGGTTCATATATTATAACAAAGCACTTGATGATTTACTATAATCATGTAACAGTTCCCACTTAATCCATTAATCTTAATAAGTATTAAGCCACACAAAAAGAGAACAAAACACATGTAACTCTTAGAATCTAAAGCTGAGTTTAGTTTACATGATAAATGCTGTGTAGGTTACTAAATGCATTTGTTAAGCTATTGGAAGACATTTATAACTAATGTTCAGTTATGTCATCACACCCAGAAGAAAATTGTATTTTAACTGTTAGCAGTTAATCATTTCAGAAATTGGCTCATTACATTACTGTTTTGTTACTGAAATGAATTTAAAATGATGACACTTTTGAGAATCCATACTAAGAAAGCTTGAGGGCTCTAAGTAACTTAGAGTGGCTTAAATAGAAAATTCTTTCTCTCACTCCTTCCTTCTGCCTCTCCTTTTTCCTGTACTTGCTTAAACTAGCAAAGAATAATTAACTATATCAATGTTTCCTTTTAGATTTGAATTCCAGCTAAGGTTATTTAAATGAATTGGTTACTAAAATATATATCAAATGTGTTTTTATATTGCTTTTCGTTCCTTTACTTTCAAATAAATTCATTATTTAATATCCTTTAAAATTGACATTTTTTACCACTCCTAATTCTTTTTTTAATATTTGTTTATTTTTATATTTTTATTGTTGATAGTATCACAGATATCTCCGATCGGCCCCCCATCTCTTACCTACCCCCCAGGTCTCCATTATCCTAATGCCCATGTCCATGGGCTATCCATATTAGTACTAATATATAATTCTCTGATTTATCTCTTCTCATCCCCCAACCCCATAGCGAGGTATGTCAGCCTGTTCCATGCTTCCATGCTTCGGGTCTTATTTTATTGGTCAATTCGTTTTGCTCATTAGATCCCACAGATAAGTGAGATAATGTGATATTTACTAGTAAAATTGACTTTTGATTGCATAACTTACATAGGATTGTATTTCTTTCATAATACAAGTATTGCATATAATACTTTTGAACAGTCTCCTAATACAACTCTGTCCCTAGACATTGTTCAGAATTGTTGGGTTTTTGCCAAAACCTGTTTGGCTCTGTGAATAGAGCATCTGTCTGCAGACTGAAAGGTTCTGGGTTCAGTTCTGGTCAAGGCATGTACCTTGGTTGCTGGAACATCCCCGGTGGGGGGTGTGCAGGAGGCAGCTGGTCCACATTTCTCTTTCATTGATGTTTCTAGCTTTCTGTCCCTCTTCCTTCCTCTTTGTAAAAAATCAATAAAAATATATTTTAAAAAAAACACAATTGTTGGGTTTTACTTTAGAACTTTACCAATCCTGTGTGAATAAGTGTGTATTTGTGCGTGAGACTTCATAGGGTTGTATATTCATTGCTAGGTTTAAAGTTTAGTTCTGTTCTCTGATAACTTTGCAGAACAACATTTTACCATGGTAATTTGCTCTTCAGTTTTGTTTAGTATTGCATTAACTTCATTTTATGAACTTTCGTTTTTGTTTTCATTTTTAATTTGAACAGTTTTGTTTTAATTTCCAATAGTTTTTTATTGTATGATAATATTTAATTAATGGATTCATGCTCTTCAATTATATCTCTGAGAAACAAATGAAATACAATTATTTTAAATTTACTTCTAAATATACTCTTATTCTTCTTTTGCTTTGTGTATTATATCTCATTTAAGACAATTACCTTATTCAAATTTTATTCTAAAAAAAGCAGTGACATTCTAACTCTTCACTATGTCCTTCCTTTGCTGAGGCAGATCCCTGGTGGAGAGCTTTTTGTTTGCCTGTTTGTTTATTTGTTTGTTTGTTTGTTTGTTTGAAGACTTACGAGGTAAATTTTGTGTGAGAAATCATTTAGCAGTAAATCAGGTCATACTCCATAATCTAACTTGTAGCATTAAATTCCATATTCATATTGTGAGAAGCAATTTAACAATAGACAGGCACTATCCAAGGCAGTAATTGGAATTGTGTTGTTTTATGATCACTATAAAAGATGTTATGAATTTCAAGAACAATAACTGTTTTATATCTTATGACTAAGTATATTTAAAAGATATTTTAATAAAATAATTTAATTCTATTTCTAAGAAATATTTTCTTTGTTTTTAAAGAACACTATTATCACAGTTTAAGAAACATTGAACTAAAGAGGTACCATTGCTTTGGAAGATGACTAGCTAAAATGGAAGAGAGACTCCTGGGAAAACACACTAGACACTGTTAATGGGGTTAGCTATTCCCACTATTTGTCCTACATTGTGCTTTAGTTTCTTTGAATATTAATCAGAAGTCATAGTAATTGCCTGCCTATTTTTCTGCCATCCTAATTAAAATAATAGTACAAATACCCATCTGTGTTGTTTGCTAGTTTATCTCCATAGATTGCCACATGGTAGTTGCTCAGAAAATATTGTTTTTATATTGTTTTTAATATAATAACCATTAAGTATTATATATGCTGAATATTTAACAATAAAAATATATTTTTCCTGCATTGAAACAATTCAGAAAGATAACAAGTGCATATCAAATAACTTATTTTTAATTTTTTAAACAGTGAATGAAGGTTTTATAATGCCTTTTATGGCACCAAATTTCAACCAATGTAAAAACAGTCCAGTTTTTACTTCAAATGGCCTAATAAATAAACAAACTGAAGTTTCTCTAACATTGATTATATATATAAACCAACTCAGGCTTAAAAACAGGCTGCCACTTGCATAATTTGTTGATTATAGTTTTGTCTCTTTGCCTCCTAAGACTACTTTGTTCCAGCTGAGACACCCTTTCACACTTTGCTATACAGGAGTATGTCTGGGCTTCACTGATATTGACAACTTTATCATATTGATCAAAGTGTGCTTCAACATGTCCTTGAAGGATTTCTTATGGCCATCTGTTTCTTCAGTCATTCATATACAGGAATCTGATTATCATCAACTTTTGTCACATAAATAAACTTACAGATCAAGGTAAAATGAAATAATTCTGATGTTCAAAATTTGTGAGTACTCAATGACTGTATTATTTGAAACTTTACCAAGGTTTATTACTTCAGGGAAAAAAAAATATTTGTTTTTTGATAGAATGCTTGCTAAAGAATGGATCATTATCATCATCAGAACTATATTTGTATAACATTGTACAAACCTATTATTTTTTAATTGACAATAAAATTGTCTCTTAGATTAGGTTATTTGCTTATTATCAATTAGCTATGAAGGAGCTAATCTGGGACTTAGACCCCAGATTTTTTAATGAAGATGTTACCTCCAAATGTTATTAATTATGGAGTTTAAAAGTCCTGACATATGCACCATTATTAATAAATAATTCCAATCTGTAGTTAATTTAAAAATATTTTATACAATATTGAATGACCTGAAAAATGTTTAAAAGAAATGAGAAATTTTTTCCTTTATAATTAATTAATAATTCAGTAAATCTTTGTTGAACAATAAACAAAAAAATGGATGAGTAATGAATAAACTTAGTGGATTTAATTGAGACTATACCACATTAAAAATGTGCATATAACACTCAAAGTAGATGTTTTAAAATTTTCCATAATCTATGGAAAATATCTGTAATACTATAAAAATATAATATATATATTTAAAAGTAAAAATAAAAACAAAAATTTAATAATATTATGTTAATATGTATTATTTTATAATTAAAACAGTGAAAATAAATCAGTGCTTGATACTACCCCAAATTTGTTTTTAAGTATTATAAGGGATCTATGAATATAACGTCATATTCCATAGGGTGGAAAATTATTGCAGTTCTCAGAAACTGAAGATTTATAAAATATGACATGTGAACTACTTAGGAAATATATTCTTAGTCATTACTCAAATTCAGGTGAGATCCAACAGATGCAGAAATTTTAAGAGCATTTTCTCATAAAAAAAAAAGGAGAGGAAGAAGAAACATTTATAGAAACTAGTGTCCCAATCAAAAGCCAATCAAAGGGAAACAAGAGTCTGATGCACCCTGGTAGAAGGTGACAGACAGCATTAGGCATTTTTCTAGAAAGCATGTTACATATATTATTTCAATATATTAGAACTAATGGATCATCCAATGAAAGTTGTACATTACATTTTGACTTAGCTGTTTTATTTTTATTTATTTTTACCAGATTATTAAATTCTTGGATTAGAATAATGAGTGCACTCTGTCCATACTATTTACATTTGCATGCATTAACATAAAAAATATCAAGAGAAATATCCAAAGGTACAATCTTCCTTTTTAGAAATTTTGAATTTTTAGTAGCTTTCAAGCATGGAAAAGGAGAAAAGTGAAGTCATTTATTCATGTTAAAATACTTTCAGGAAAACATTATGTACAAGTAGGATATTTTAGACATGAACTACATTTATTTTTCCCATAAATTTGAGCTGTAAGATGTACTCTGCATTATTGTTCTATTCACATGAAAATTGGCAGAAGATGCCAAAACCGGTTTGGCTCAATGGATAGAGCGTCGGCTTGGGGACTGAAAGGTCCCGGGTTCAATTCCAGTCAAGGGCATGTACCTTGGTTGCGGGCATATCCCCAGTAGGGGGTGTGCAAGAGGCAGCTGATTGATGACTCTCTCTCATCGATGTTTCTAACTCTCTATCTCTCTCCCTTCCTCTCTGTACAAAATCAATAAAATATATTTTTAAAAAATTGGCAGAAGATTATGAATCTATATTATACTTTCCTCTGTTTGAGGGTATCAGGTTAGGTACACATGCATTTACACATGTCATATACGGTAGGCTGTATTCTAAGAGTTGTCATCCATGCTCCTTGTCCTTACCTAACCTTATTTACTTTAAACATGGATAGAGTTTGTGAATATGATAACACCAGAAGCCCAGTGCACAAAAATTCATGCCCTGGAGGGGTGTCTCTCAGGCAGCCTGCCCCCTCTCACAGTCCAGGAGCTCTCAGGAGATGTCTTACTGATGGCTGAGACCCACTCCCCCCAGCCCCTAGGGAGTTGGCCAAAGCCACAGTTTGGCCTCCCTCTGCGGTGGCTACAGGGCTGACTAGGGGAAGGTGCTGCCTCCATCTCTCTGCTGCTGCTTCCATTGCCAGCTGCAGCAGCTGCAAGGCCTGAGCCCGGGCCTTGAAGCCTCAGGGCTCCAGGCTGTCTGAGCCCACTACTGCCTGAGCCCTGGGCCACACAGCCACTGTGGCTTTGTCTGGATGGACGTCCGGAAGATGTCTGCCCTAATTAGCATATGACCCTTTTGTTAGTATAGATATTACTTCGTGATGTGGCTACGCTATAAGGCAAAATGGAGAATATCTAGGTGTGCCTAGTATAATCCCGCTAGTCCTTTAAAAGCAGTGTTTTAAGGGACTTATCTGTACAGGAACTCATCATGTTAGCAGAAACAGCCACCTGCACGATTGCCTGAAATAAAATATTTCCTCCTTCAGAATTGTATTTAAAGGTTGGAAAAATAAAATTCGGGCCTGCAGACCTCGGGTCTGAGCCCTCCCAACCCCCCCCCCCCAAAAAAAAAAAAAAAAAGACAGAAAACAAGGAGAAATGTAAAGGCGTGGACATGCCATGGCAGCCTTTGAAGACAGAGGGGACGACGTGCTAGGAATGCAGGTGTCTTTCAGGCTATGGAGAGCCAATGGGAGCAGTGTACTTCCAGTTATGAGATTTGGCAAACAAGTTGAATGTTCTCAGAAGTGGAGTCTTCCCCAGAGTGCATGGATAAGAGCCTATTCTGGATGATATGTGCCAGTGGCCTTTTGAAACTGTGCAGAGAACTCAGTTTTGCCTTCAGGACTTCTGACCTACAGCAATGTGAGCTGATAAATAGGTGTGATAAGTTGCTAAATTTGTAGCACCATGTTAGGCAGCATTAGGAAATGAATACATGATATGAGACTTTTTTTAAACTGTGATCTTTATGGTGAAAATGTCAATTCATGGGAGAAACCAAGATGGCAGCATAGGGTAGAGACCCGAATGCAGCCTACCACAACAAATTTGAATTTAGAACTGAAAAACAGGGGAGGCATTGCCCTGAAGCACCGGATGGCTAGCTGAGAGGAGGCTCTGCCATCTGGGAAGGAGAGAGAAGGTACGCTGAACCTTAGGAACTGTGAAGGTATGGAGAACTGTGCTCACGAAAAGGCGCTGGCTTACTCCTGGTGCAGGAAGAGGCCAGGCCGGGCTGAGTTCGCTACTGGCTTACTCCCGGTGTGTAGAGATCACCTTATTGCTCTGATAGATGGCTCCAGTCAGGGAGAGGCCAGACTGTCAGGTAGTGGGCAGAGATCTCTCGGAGGTGTGTGAAGCCAGAGGCCATTACTGCGGGAGTTGGGGAGGAGCCGAAGAGGCAACAAAGCTTGTCTGCACCAACCCGAGACTCTGCCCCATCTGTGGCTGAGCACAGAAGCTCTCCCAGAGGCTGGCTTTCTCTAAGGAGGGACTTGCCAGAATCCAAAGCTTGTCTGTGCCTTTACCAAAGAGGTACACGAGCCTGCAACCAATCTTCCGAAACTCTCCATGAACAGGACTTTTCTAAGGTGAGACTGACAGGAAACCAAAGATTGTCTGAGCCACCCCGAGACCTCGCCCTATCCAAGTGGAGTACAGAAGCCCTCCTAGCTGAGACTCTGCTGATCCTCACAGCCAATTGGCTTGGAGATCAACGCTTCCCAGGGATACCAACAATAAGCAAGGCTTAGCAACAAAACTGCACACACAGCCCACAAAGGGCTACACCAAGACTGTCCACCGCAGGTAACTGGGAAGGCTGTGTACTGGGCTCTACCAGAACACCTAGCACACAAAACTATTCCATCAAATCAGGGAAACAACTAAAATGCAGACAAGAGGAAGGACACAAAGGAAGGAGATGGAGGAAAAGAAAAGATTGGACATTGAGTTCAAAACTACAGTTATAAGCTTATTCAAGAATATCCTAAAAAAGGCTGATAAATTAAATGAGACCTATGAGGATATGAAAAGGGAACAACTAGAAATAATAAGGGATCAACTAGAAATGAAGAAAACATTGTCTGAAATAAAAAAATATTACACAGAGTCCTAAAAACAGACTGGAAGATCGCAAGAATCAAGACAAAGATTTAGAACACAAAGAGCCAGAGGACACTCCTCCACAGAAGCAAGAAGATAAGAAAATCTAGAAAGTAGAAGATAGTGTAAGAAACTTCTGGGACAATTTCAAGCGAACCAACATCAGAATTATGAGGATTGCAGAAGAAGAGAGAGAGCAAGATATCTAAAACATACTGAAAGAAATAGTGACAGAAAACTTCCCCCACCTGGGGAAAGAATTAGACTTACAAGTCCAGGAAGCGCACAGAACCTCAAACAAAAAGAATCCAAAGAGGACCACACCAAGACACATCATAATTAAAATTCCAAGAGCAAAAGACAAAGAGAGAATATTAAAAGCAGCAAGAGCAAAGCAGGTAGTTACCTATAAAGGAGCACCCATACAATTGTCAGCTGATTTCTCAACAGAAGCCATGCAGGCCAGATGGGAATGGCAAGAAATGTTCAAGGTGATGAATAGCAAGAACCTATAGCCAAAAATAATCTACCCAGCAAAGCTATCACTCAGAATCGAAGGCCAGATAAAGAGCTTCACTAATAAAAATAAGCTAAAGGAGTTCATTATTGCCAAACCAGAATTATATGAATTGCTGAAGCTGGTTCTTTTGGAAGAGAGAGAAAATAAAGATAAAAATTATGAACAACAAATACGTAACTATCAACAAGTGAATCTAAAAACCAAGGGAATTAAAAAATCTGATGAACAAAATTAACTGGTGAATATAATAGAATCAGAGGTATGGAAGGGGAGTGGACTGACGATTCTCGGGGAAAAGGGGAGTGGAGAGTGTGGGAAGAGACTGAATAAAAACTGTGCACCTATGGATGAGGACAATGGGAGATGGGGAAAGGATAGAGGGTGGGGTAGGAACCTGGTGGAGAAGAGCAATTGAGGGTGGAGGAAGGAAGAGCAACATATTTGTAATAATATGAACAATAAAGATTCATTAAAAAAAAGAAAATGTCAATTCATGTGGATTTGTATTTTAAAACACATTAACACATTTCTCAATGTCAACATATGTAGTTTTAATTTTGTTTTTATTTTTTGGACTCATACTTGTTTATAATACAAAACAATGGAGCATTTCCATGGACAGGGAGCTCATATGAGAAAGTGGTATGAGATTGCTGCCAAAGTCATTAAGCTTTTATCATACAAGTCTATGGCATAGTTCAGTTATGCTGCATAAAGAAAACATATCTGTCTTACTCTCCAACACCTGTAAGAGCCAGGATTTAAAGAACCACTGGAATTAATAAAATGCACTGTTCTCCTTTCAGTGATATTAAGATTAATCAGGCCTGGCTAGTATGCTTTATGATTGAGCATCGATCTATGAATCAGGAGGTCATGGCTTGATTCCCTGCACAGGTTGTGGGCTCAATCCCCAATAGGAGGCATGCAGGAGGCAGCTTATCAATGACCCTCACTATTCACGTTTCTATCTTTCTACCCCTCTCCCTTCCTTTCTCTCTGAAATCCATAAAAACATGTTTTTAAAAGATTAATCAGCATTTTGTATCACCTGTTATTCAGGTTAGCCAAGACCTTGTATGTCATAGCCCTCAATAAGTCTAGATATTATCTTCCTCAGTATACATTTTACTTTATTTTAAATCAGTATAAACTCTGAGGCAAAGATTTACATGAAGGGTGTATTTTGGACTTTCAGGAATATATCTCAAATAAGGCGAGGACAGAAGAAATGAGATTGGGCAGAGGATTACTTCCTTATGGTGAAATTCGATGCATTGTATCAAAGCCTAAATTGATTCTAGGATAGCTTGAACCTAGGGCTGGCCATTCAGAGTTAATGAAAATATAGGCAAGAGGTTTACAAACCACTGGGTATGAACTGCTCCCAGAAAAGGCACTAACTTTAAGAAGTACAACTCCACTGAGCAAAATCAATTGAGAACAATATTCAGGGAGGTTCTTGGCTGTGAGTAATTAGAATGCAACTCTTGACATCTGGGGAATAAGGATTTGAGCTTCAAAAAGAATATCTGGGCTGCACACCAGGACCTACCACACCCTGGAGTATGACTTCAGATCCAGATCAGTACGACATATACTTTCAGCAACAATGTGAAGTCTTCCCTCAAGTATATACACAGTTGTAACTTTAGGTCTTTGGGTCCAGAAATGGACTTAGATCTAGAAAGGGAATGCCCAGCTCTAATCCTCAGAATCTGTAAATATGATGAAATATTATTGCCATGATAATCTTGTGAGGCTCTCAAACAGAACACCTGTTTGAATCCACCAGGCCTTTGGGCCTCCAGAGCTGTGAGATAATAAAAGGGTGTTGTTTTAAATGCCTTTATTTGTGGTGATCTGTGATGGCAGAAATAGAAAATAAATATACTGAGTGAGGAATTTAATGTCTTCATTGTGGTCAGCCTTCTGTTGGCCAACTTTTAGTTCTTTTTTTATACATATACAAATTAAGCAAGAGTTAATAGCGTATCTATTTTGGGCAGGGCATAAAATGAGCTTTTATCCAATTCTACAGATTCCTTTGGATTAAGGTGTTCTGATTCCAACTCCAGCAGTGCAGCACATCACATTAATTAACTTCGTCTTGACTCTGATTGCTGAATGCTTTAAATTAAAACCATTAATATTTTGAGATTTTGTCTGTATACATAATGTATATATGTATATATCTATAAACACACAACTTTTATTTTGAAAGCACATTTCTGCCTGCTTTACAGGATCATTTTATTTATAAGTGGATCTGACTCTCATTGAAAATATAGCAGCATGTGAGTAACACATTATTTTCCAATGTCTTTACCATGGTCATTAAGACTTTTTGTGTGCTGATTAAATTACTGCATACTTTCCCTGGGTCAAAAAAATCTGGTAAGATATATCTTTAGTCAGATGATAGATCCTAGCCCCATTTCTGATAACAAGAAACATCAACTCAATTTTTCTTATTTTTTTCATCTTAGTTAATGACAGGCTATCTCTGTAAAGTTAATGAAACAAAGCCCTTTGAACATATATTGAATCACTTTGCCTATGAGACCTGCTTGAGTGTGCCAATAATCAAGCAAATCAGAAAATTGTGTGAATTATTATACCTAAATTGAGCTTATTTCTAACAGAATCACAAATTTTCATGAGAGAAAAAAAAAACTGAAGAAAAAAAAAGCAAAATAAACCTTAGGCAACCTAAATAATGAAGAAAATAAGAAAAATACTTGCAAAATAGCTTTTTGTCTCTTTATTCTTTTGTACAAAGTATGACAAGAAATGCATATATACCGTATTTTTCGGACCATAAGATGCTCTGGACCATAAGATGCACCAGTTTTTAGAGAAGGGAAATGAAGAAAAAAAGATTCTGAAACAAATAGTGTCCTAATATATTTTATGTGCATTAAAACCCAACATCACAGTCATAAACACATGTAATCAACCCTGTAAAGTAAACAGCAGCATTTAGAACCATTTTAGAGCCGGGCAAGCACACAGAGACCACACAGAGCCGGGCAAGTAAAAAAACTTTTTTTTTTAAAGTATATGTGTAGGCTATATTTGGACCATAAGACGCAGGGACTTTTTCCCCCCACTTCTGGGGGGAAAAAGTGCATCTTATGGTCCAAAAAATAGGGTATATATAATTTTGTGTATGATATATATGCACTTATATATACAGTATATATGTATGTATATATATGTACACACATATATACCCATACACACATATAGACATGTGTATGTGTGGTGTATTTAGCACAGTGTACAGCTGCATCTCCTATTTTGAGGTTAATTTTTATGCCCTATTTTTGCATAAATGGAAATATTTATAGTTCCTTTAATCTATAGATAGATTAAAATGTTATGGGTTTTAAAACCTAAATTCAAAACATAGCATAAAATCTCTACATGGTCCAAAGAAAATAAATTATAATTTTCTACTTATTACAAGAAAGACATCTCACCAAATTGATAGTTACTTCAATTATTAAATAAATACAGATGTAGATAGTGATAATTGCTATCAATCTGTCAGAAATACATTATTGATGAAAAATGTTGGAAAGATTTAAAAAACATTTAAAAAAATAGGATACCTTTTGCAATTTTTATTTTCTTCTAAACATATATTTTGTGGAAATTTTGTATTATAATATGTAATTTGAAAACAGAAGTATATATCACTTTAAAAATAATATCAGTAGTCAATAGAAAGAAAAATATTGATCTTTGGATTTCCATGAGTAACTTAGCATAAACATAAATATTATTTCTCCACAAATAATGAGCCTGAATTGGTGTAACATAAAAATGAGTATTTTTGTTAAAAAGGCCACATATGCAGGTTAACTAGGAGTTTAGGTAAAATACATTCTGAAATTATATTTTTCAGACATGATTGGCTAATAAGCTAAAGGAAACGTTTATGTACTTCCCTGGAGAAGAATAGAATCTCAATACAGAAATCCGTTAACCAGCAGGTAGCATCAATTGCTTCTGATTCATTGGAAACAGTAGGGAGCAAAAGCTCCCCGAGACAAACCCCGGCTTTGCTAACAGTGCCCCGGGGTGTCCTGGCAAATACATCTGAAATATTGACTTTTATAAAATAGGCAAACGTACTTTGTTTGAAGAACACACATTTCCTTTCACAACTATAGCAAAGAATCTCTCTGAGAGCAAAAGGTAATAGAGTTTCCTCTTTGTCTTTGGTATATTGTGAAACATGACAGGGAATTGGAAAGTGATGGACATCTGAAAATATAGGGGGAAAACATTATTACCTGAAACCATAGAAAGTTACAGAATACCCTGATATGACTTTTAAACCTAATCTTACTTTAAAGCTTAATAGAAACATAGAGAAGTTACTTTTCTGATGACTACTAAATTAGTAACCTTTTTCTTGACTACTTACTTCACAGATAAATCGGAATGGGAAAAGAGGTGTATACATTCCACTGAAAAAAAAAAAATAAGGAAAATGGTGAATTTGAATAAAAACGATTCTATTTCATCTTAAAATGTTTGTATGAGATGCAAATAAAATATCCGCATCCTCCTATTGTAACTATTCCTTTCTATCAAGAAAATATAGGTATCTTAATTCTCCAATTTCCTTTCAAAACATATCATCAGGGGGCTTACTTTTTTTTTTTTTACCATACTTCTTAAATTATAATATGCAACCTCTTATTATTTTAATATATTTTTATTGATTCCTGAGAGGAAAGAAGAGAGAGAGAAAGATAGAAATATCAATGATGAAAGAGAATCATTAATCACTGCCTCTTGCACACACCACACTGGGAATTGAACCGTGACCTCCTGGTTCATAGGTCAAGACTCAACCACTGAACCGCACTAGCTGGGCCCAAACTCAATAAAATGTAAGGTGGTTGAGCAGGATGGGGTGGGATATGAATTTCTAAATTTCTAACAAATTCCCAGTTCATTTTAAAGCTAGTCTTTAACCAGACCACTCTAAAGAGTAAGACTCTAGCATAGTTTTCCAATGGATATACAAGAGCATACTAGAATGTCACCCATTGGTGACAGGTGTGCCTAAAACTATTGAACCCATTTGGCTCCAGAGTTTGGGTGATGCCTGAGGCAGCCAGAGCCAGGATTGACTTCTTCCAGCTACAAAGAACTTTATCTATAAATTATAATATGTGTATCTGACATGAAAAAGATTTAAGTACCCTGCTTTGACTAAGTGTGTGAATAAATACAGAAAATTACATATAACAATATTGGTATGACATTTTAAGAGAGAAAGCCCTTCTCTAATTAGTAATTATTCCATAACAACATTTTTAAATTAAGACATGTAAAAATATATTTGGTGTTTGGTTTATTTGGCATTCTTGAAAAAATAACTCAGAATTATCACTGACACACTTAAAATGGGGGTCTTTAGACTGGCATTAACCTAATGCATAGAAAAACGTAGGCATCTTTTGACTAAATAAACAAATAATACTGTTCTTTAAAAAAACAAAAAATCCTTAACACTAAAAAAAAAAAGTTTTCTAAAAGCCCAGCTGTCTTGAATATTTTGAAGTCACTAAAAACATATTGTTACTTTGAAATCCACATGGTATTTTAAACATTCTCTATGGTCCCATGTATATTTTATAAATCCATTTGTACATATAAAATTTGTATAATTAATTCATTGGGGGGTTTAATATTAAAATAAAGAAGCCTTTCTTTTATTAAATGGTTGCCTTCTAAATGATAAAATTAACATTTCTTAAATCATAAAATAACAATAGAGATGAAAGACAGAACCTCCCAAAACACTAGTGCATAATTAAAGCCTGATGAAGACAGTAACAGGAGTCCTTTTAAGGAATCTTATTTAAATAAAAGACAGAAAGAGGAAAATAATTCATCTTGTTAGACATCAAGAAGTAAATTTCCATGGGAGAGAGTGACTGAAAGGGAGCTCAAGAGGCTTCTACACAGAGAGGGTGGTTATGTTTTACTGTGTGATCCGGGGGTATTTTCAGTTTGTAAAATATCACTATACCATGCGCTTATGTGTACCTCCTGCAATAATAGTAAGATTTTCAACATATATGTAACCGTATCTTTTTCAAAATTTATTTTTGTAGTTTTTCAGAGATAACGTGTTTTTTTTTATTTAAAATCTTTTCATTACTAGTTATTTGTATGATTCTGTATCATGCATGGTTTTTGCTCCTTCATCAGTTGTCACACATGTTATTTTCAATAATCGATTTATGGAAATTTTCTGGTAATGTTTAATGATAAGGTCTCACTGAAAAGTTGGAGGAAACACTCGTGTGCTTATGTTGGAGTATGTGCTCGGTGAAAGACCAACTCTAAGCACTTTTACTTTATAATGACCAACTGTAATGAAATCTGCTGCGAGGAAGGGTAGGTTACAACTGTACATTTAGTGTTATGTTTCTGAAAAATTTGAAATGCTTTCCTAAATCTCTCTTTCCTCAAACAGGTTTGATTCAAGATAGAGAATGGCACAACTGAGGACTCTTTGGTTGATGAAGTGGCTGGTTCATCCTGCAGAAAGTCCTGATAATCAGAACTATAAATCACTAAAAAGGTAGCCTGGGTTTGAGTCATTTAAACTCTACTGCAAAATACACTCTTTAGCCAAGATAACGAGATCCACTACACACTAGAGGCTTTTTATGAACATACACTTAAAACCACTTTTCCCTGACAATGTACTATGGTAATCAGACACAGAAATGAGGTATATTTCTGGCATCAAAGAATACTTCCCCCAAACTTAGAAAAATAGCTTTTCCAGAATCTGCCAATAACCATTTTCCCTTTTAATCCAAGGGAGGTGGGTGTAGCAAATGAATAACAGGAAACATTTTACATTAAGTGAATGGGTAAAGATGTAAGTGACTCTAAACTATTGTTCAGTAACAGTACAAAAAATTATTTTTTGGAGAATTCGTTTAAAAATATTCAGCTAACTCTTTATGCCCAAACAGATTAAATAATAACAAAGAAACTATTTTTCTCAGAAAGAATCATTCAATGGATCTGGAGTAATTCATCCATATTTTGTCTTTCATTTGTGTTTTTGAGATGTTTTTACTTCATGGAAAGTCTGCCTTGAATAAGAGCTTTCAGAAGTAGTTAGAAATACATATAAATTTCATAAAGCACCAGAGTATATAGTAGTAGCTAGATTTTATTTATTCTTCTCTGGCAAATTCTGAATTTATATTTTTGCTTTAAATATATCCGGTGTTGTGTGTAGAAGAATGACCTCCAAAGAGTTTCCAGGAACTTGTGAATATATATCATTTTTATGTGGAAAAGGGAACTTTTTGGATGTGATTAAATAAATAATCTTAAAATAGGATGATTCTCCTGATTTATTCAGGTGGGCCTAATGGAACCACATGGGTCCTTATAAATGGGAAACACTAAAATTGGGGTCAGATAGATAAGTCACTGAGTGGCTTTAAAGATGGAGAAGAGAGGGAAGAGATAAGCTAAAGAATATAGAAGCTGAAAAAGGCAAGGAAAAAGATTTTTATCTTGGGCCTCCAAAATGAACCTTAGGCTAGTTGAGGGTTTCCACTAGAGATAACATCTTCTGTAGGGGTATTAAGGTTGATTTGGTTTTAAGTGTGCACTGCGTTGGCTCCAGATATCAGAAAATGTCTCAAAACAAATGCAGAAAGATGCATTTCAAACTTTGAGCCTCCAGAATTGTAGAATAATAAATTTGTTTTGTTTTAAGCCACTAAATTTGTGGTAACTTATTAAAGTAGCAAAAAGAAGCCAATACCTGTAAACCAGTAGCTAATAATTCCCTACCAAGCTAATACACTTATTTTACCTTTCATTTATTATTTACTAGAGGCTTGGTGCAAGAATTCATGTACCAGTGGGGTCTCTCAGCCTAGAGTGCGCCCTCTCGTAGTCCAATATCCAATGAGGGATGCAGTAGTGTGCCAAGAAGGAGCCCAAGCCCCAGCCAGGCATCACACTACTCCCACTCATCTCACCCTGTTGTGCCTGTCCCTGCTTAGGTAGTGCTGCCATGGAGGCAGAAGTTCATGCTGCCACAGCTGTGCTCACCAGCCATGAGCCTGGTGTCTGGTGCCCATCAGTCAGCTAAGTGGTGCTCCCACTGTGAGAGTGCATCGACCACCAGGGGCAACTCCTGCATTGAGCATCTGCCCCCTGGTGGTCAGTGCGCATCATAGCAACCGGTTGACTGGTCATTCAGTCATTTGATCACTTAGGCTTTTATAGATATAGATTACGTAATTCTATTTGACACAATACATTCTAATGGTTATTCTACTTAAAAGCCAGTATTGTCTTCTAGACTTCTAATTGGATCCTACAAAGACTTAGTTTTTATGTCTCCAAGTATGCCAGATCCTTCTGATGTCTATATTGCATTTCCTTCGTGTCCAACTGATTTCAGTTAGAGGTACTGAATATTCTGTGACCTCAGAACTTTGCGTTGTCAATCTCTTCCACAAGTGACTGTCACTCATTTTTTTGCATTTATTTTGAGACATTTTCTGATATTTGGAGCCAACCCACTGCACACTTGAAACCCGCTAAACCTTAACACCCCTACAGAAGATGCTATCTCTAGTGGCAACCCTCAAGTGGAGCACAGCAGCCAGAAAAAAAATATCCCAGCTTCCAAAGTTTCAAATGGACATATTTTTTTTTTTTTTGGATTTAATCCTGGAATTTTCTCAGATCTGAGAAGAAACAACCCTTAAACCTACCACAACAAACTTTATGGGGCCTCCTCCATTTGGCTTTTAATTCTGTCCTCTTCCTCTCACCACACACGTACTCCACTTCTCAATTAGCTATGTGCAGGGAAACCTAAAGTAACGCACAGGGAAAATGTCAACAATTGGGAACACAGTAGTCAATCAAATGTTTCTTAGATGATTTACATTTCAAAAACACTTGATTAATATGAAGGACTTAAAATACATTTTAAGAATTGTCTTGATTTGTTTGCTACTTTTAATTTTCTTCCATGATGATGATTTTTCCTTCCCCACATATGTATTTAACATTAACAAGAGGTATCATTAGCATGCTGTTAGAACTTCGTGTGTATATCCCCAATAAAAGATATTCCTAAAATCTACTTGGTAAATGGTTACTCTGGAATTATGAATTATTTTTTTAGATAGACATCACATTAATTTTATTTTTTAAATGTTTAAAAATGAATAATCTGATTTTTACTGAGCAAAGGTATTTCTTTGCTTGAAGGGCAGCTTATCTTAAATATTTGTTTAACTAAAAGAAGAATAGTACATAACATAAAAAGATGAATTCTGTTCTTAGATATAACGCATACTTTAAGTACATTGAAAAGCAGTGTTAAATGAACACTTTTTATTGGAACATTTATTATGTCCGAAAAAGTATTAATTTTTGTGTACTTTTTAAGAAGAAATATATATGTGATTATTACATGCAATCTTTCAGTGTTCTCTCAAAAAATAAGCCAGAAAAGGAAAATACTGTGTTTATATACATATATACAAATATGTGCATTCCATATTTTCAGGAGTATAAGACTACCCCCACTTCAAAGAAAAGACTTACTTTGCCGTCAAAATCTGCAGGTAATTTTTGTGCAATTTTGGTCTTTTGCCCCCAATTTTCAGTTGACTTTTTTCATTTCAAAAGTCGTCTTATACCCCGGAAAATACGGATACATATATTTTATGAAGCTAAATAGCTTGGAAGTTTTTCTAGGTAAATATAGACACAAATCTTTATCATTGAATTATGAGATGTTATATGGTTTAAAGGGAAATTGATAATTTTTCAATATAAAGTTTTTCTTAAAAACTGTGATTTTTAAATATATGGATATAAGATGTCCTTATCTTTTTTGTTGTTGTTGTTAATCCTCAAGTAAGTATATTTTTTTCCATTGCTTTTCAGAGAGAGTGAAAGGGAGGAGGCTAGAGAGAAAAACATCAATATGGTAGAGACAAATCAATTGGTTGCCTTGGGCAGGGAACGAACCCAAAACCCAGGTACTGTGCCCTTGTCCGGGAATGGAACCCAAGACCCTTTAGTGCAGTCTGAGGCTCTAACCACCTTTTCATCACCTATTTATCATCACTTCACTATTTGTGTGTAGATGTGTATGTTTAAAAGTTAGGTTTTGCTTAATTTTATCTAATCTTTAAATTCACAATCTTTAGATTGTGTGTTTTCCACATTTACTGTTTGAAGTGATGCGAGGTATGTCTGTTTATCATTTATTTTTATGTGATCATTTTCTTTCTCTCATCTGATTATATCTAGAGTACTACTGGCTTACCATTCAAAGTCATCTATTGTCTTAGCATCTATTATTTGAAAACCTACAGTCTTAAATGTTGAAGATATCTAAATAAAGCATTTGTTTATAAATTTAACTTGTTTAGTGGAATAAATATTGTTTTATTTTCCATCAGCATTTTGCTTCTTTGATCCTTTGAATAGTTCAACTGAGTAGGTCCCATGATAGTGTCTTTGTAGTTGTCACTCTTGCTTGAGTAACATTTATTCTGAGTCATGCATTTGTAGAAAAGACCATCCCAGGGAGTGAACTAAGAATGTATATCATTTAAATTTACACCAAGCACTATCTCTCAAATACTTTGCTCTGTGCGTATGTCCAGCTTCTCATCCAGCAAAATATCTGTGTGGGTCAGAGTAACAACCAGTATGTTATAGATCCTCAATATGGTGTTCTAGCATTTTACTACTTCTCACTAGGAAATTCAGCTGGCAAGATGATTAACACCTATTGTTTTCTCCCCTCTATGTCACAGAAACAGATAAATGCTTTTGGATTTTTTTATTTATTTACTAGAGGCCCATTGCACAAGGAGATTCGTGCAATAGGCCTTCCTTCCCTTGGCTTCCAGCACTGGTTTTCCTCCGGCACCCGGGACCCAGGCCTTTGTTCCAGCCAAATCTGCCATCTTCACTCTCGCACTCCCCTCCTGTACCTTCACCCCCTGCCCACTCGCTCATGCTCATACCAGACATCCTGCCCTGCCTGGCCACTCCACACCTGGAGTAGCTGGGCGACTGCCTTGTTTGGCCTTCTAATTTGCAAACTCACTCTGATTGGCTGTGGGTGTAGGGGAGGTATGGTCAATTTACATGTTTGTCTATTAGGTAAGATTTTCTTGGTCACTTGGCTGTTTGGTGATTGTTTGTTAGTTGGTCAGTTAGTTTCATTTTGATTTGGTTTGGTTTGATTGCTGACGTGGCATAAATGCATTTCCTCACTGAATCTGGCCTCATTAGCAATTCCATGTTTTCACCTGAGGATCCTACTATGGTTATTTGCCTGGACAGGCCTGCAAGGATTCCTGACTTTCTTATTATTTTCTAGTTTGCTGTTCATTCCAGGAACAACACTCCTCAAAGCTAAACTGTAGAGTTATAGGTGACTTTTGGTTACATAAGAATTTTTATTTTGTTCACTTTGTGCCTTCTTTTTGATTTGTGATGTTTTCTGAGATAACTGTGAAGATATGGTTTCAATTCAATATTATCTTTGCCTTTAGTGAATTGTTACCTAGTTTCCATTTATTTTAAAATTCTATCTGATTATACATAAATCTCCTTTTGTTCACATGTAATTAATTCCTAAGAGCTAATTAAAAAAAGGACAAAAATTATTAGTGCATAGAATATTAACTTATTTTGTGTTTCTAGATTGATACACTTCCTTCTCCATAAACCAATAACTACTGATTATCATACTGTGTATAATCTATTAATTATTGACTGTAAAGTTTGTGATGAATGCTAAATATTTTAATTTAATGGACTATCTTTCCATTTAAAACTTCTTCGTGACAATTTCTCTAAGTTATAAAGCTCCTAAAATTTAAAAAACAAAAACACCTAAAATTGTTTGGTGAAAAACTACAATACTTTGATTTTATTATTAAACTCAATATTAACTATTAAAAACAATCTGTGATTACTTGATATAAAAATAATATATTTGTGCTTATTTGAGTCTATGAACTTGCCATTACAAATTTATTGACTGTTTTCCTCATCTTAGTCAATACCATTTCAAGGATGGTCATTTATTTTTATTAAGTGCCTACATTTAAAATGTTACACAATATGAAAAATGCTCCATATTATTTTGGAGAGTTTCTAACAAGTATTATAGTTACTACTAATGGTGTTTCATAATGCTCTTGACTCCATAAGAAAAAGTAATTTATCATGGCATAAAATGTGCTAGCTAGTAAATTATTATGATAGAAAGTTAAATATTTCACTTCTACTGGGATTTTAAAGCACAGGGAAAACACTTTTAACACTTTAGAATAATCAAAAATGAACTAGAGATAATAAAATATTAAGATTTAATTATATGTCAGTAAAATAGATTTAAAAAACTCAATCTGTTTTTATTTTAGTTCAGCAAACTATCATTCCTATCCATTCCCTTTTCAACACAGAGCTCAAAAGAAACAAAGCCATCAAAGTGTACCTCAAAATGCTTAAAACCTGCTTATTTTTACCAGAATGATATTGGGACATTATACATAATTTTTTAATTGAGTGTAATCACATAACATTTATCAAATAGATGGACCTTAATTTAAGAGATATATGTTAATTGAAAGATGGTAATTCAAATTCTGACATAACTATTAGCAAACAAGTGGCCAACAGCATCTTAAACAATGTTTCTATACCCAGCTTTCTGGCCACCCATTGTTGATTTTGCCCTACATGGTTTTCTACATGTTGTGCCTGAAAAATACCAAAGTACCACCTCAGAGGCTGTGAATTTTTTGTTCTTATTTCCCTGAAAACTGTACCTTCATATTGATAGATGATAGATAGATAGATAGATAGATAGATGATAGATAGATGATAGATAGATAGATAGATAGATAGATAGAGAGAGATGATAGATAGATAGATGATACATAGATAATAGGTAGACAATGGACAGATAGATTGACAGATGGACAGCCAGACAGAGGTAGATATAGATATTTAGATCCACTTGATTTCCATTTTTGTAAAATGTATAGAATTACATTTCTTCCATTCTTTTATAGTGAGTAACCTGTTCATTGTTGGACAATGACACTCATGAATAAAATTTTCAGTAATAATTTTGAAATATCAATTGTAAAGTGTGGTAAATTGACCATTGAATTTGGTAAGGTCAAGGTTGTTGATAACCTTGACAGAAAAACTTAAAGGGAGTCCTCATAATGAAAACCTGATAAGAAACATTACAACAACCCAACCAGCCTGTGTGGCTCAGTGGTTGAGTGTAAACCTATGAACCAGGAGGTCACGTCTTTAATTCTCAGTCAGGGCACATGGCTGGGGTTGCAGGTTTGATCCCCAATAGGGAGAATTCAGAAAGCATTCAATCAATTATTCTCTCTCATCACTGATGTGTTTTGGGTGTTTTGTTTTGTTTTTTCTCTCTCTCTTTTCCTCTCTCTCTCCCTTCCTATCTGAAATCAATAAAAATGAATTTTAAAAAAATATATATATGGCAAAAAACATGGGATAAGGAAAAGCGGTACCTACTATAGACAAGCCTCTAAGGTGATTTTGAATTAATTATAGAAATAGTCTAGTTACCCAAAAGTAAATATGAATTCATAAAAGCATCACAATTTTTATTTTATTTTACATACAGTGTGTATATATATATATATATATATATATATATATATACGTTTTAAAATGAAACAGAAAAGAGGAGGAGATTACTGAGAAGATGAAATAAACACAAAAGAAAGCAGAAGGATAACTATAAAAATGCCTGAAGCATTTATGTATTGGTCAAAGTAATTAACTGCTGCCACCACAGTCACCTTGAAAAATCTCAGGAGGTTAATATGATTTTTTCACCCTCAGGCATTGGCAAGCTTCCTGCTCCAAACAATTACTCAGGTACTCAATTGATGGAAACTACATAATCTTGAAACTACACCATCTAGATTATGTGGTGCCTAAAATCACTGTAGAAGGAAAGAAAGAGGTAGAGAAGGAATATTGACTTTCAGCTGCCTTTGTCCAAATGTGACACAATCATTTTTAGTCACAATTTAGTTTCCAAATTAAAAGATGATTGTGAAAGAAAGCAAATGCATGACATATATGGTAGACACTTCTATTTCTATTACAGTAGAGAAGTTCAAGACATAGAAAGTGATTTAAACCCAGATTAGAGCAGAATAATTTTACTTCTTGTAAAATCAGAGGGGGGAAAAGTGAATTTAAAGCAGATGTAGGTAACGTGGTGAAATTGAAAGGTTAGGAGGTTGCCATTTGAGTGTTTTATAATATCTATAAAACAATAGTAGCAGGTCGAAAAATTCTGAGGGGAAAGGAGAATAGGAGAGTGAGTTGACTAGTAACATGAGTAAGAATGCTGGGTACTAGTGAGCCTTCAGTTGATATTTATGCGTTGATCCATAAGATGAAAGAAGATCATTGAGTCAGCTTGTGTAGTAGGGAGAGAATAGCAAATATACTTAGGCCATAAGTAAATAAGTGGATTTATCAATATAACTTAGAATTTAAGTTGAATATGTTTGAAAATAGAAATATGTAGACATTATGTTTAGTAAAAAAAAAAATAATAATAATGAAGCCACCAAGTTTGAGGACACACATGTAAAATAATTATTTAATTGAAAAAATACTTGCTGAACTGGAAATTATTTAAGTAGAAGTATACCGTATTTTTCGGACCATAAGACGCTCTGGACCATAAGACGCACCAGTTTTTAGAGAAGGGAAATGAAGAAAAAAAGATTCTGAAACAAATAGTGTCCTAATATATTTTATGTGCATTAAAACCCAACATCACAGTCATAAACACATGTAATCAACCCTGTAAAGTAAACAGCAGCATTTAGAACCATTTTAGAGCCGGGCAAGCACACAGAGACCACACAGAGCCGGGCAAGTAAAATAACTTTTTTTTTTAAGTATATGTGTAGGCTATATTTGGACCATAAGACGCAGGGACTTTTCCCCCCACTTCTGGGGGGGAAAAAGTGCGTCTTATGGTCCGAAAAATACGGTAAGTGGTTATGGACAGAATTGAAAATCAAGTCTTGTAAAGATATGCAGTTATTAGAAAAGACATGATTTTTAATGCACAGCCATGAAATTAGCTAAAATTGAGTGGATGGACATAATTAGAGAAATGAGATCAAGAAACTTAAACTCTAAAGTTTTGACTGGATAATCTGTATAAGAGGTAACATTACTAAGATTTCAGTGTCATCTATTAGAGTTATTGAGGCAGATACTAAAATATTCAGGGAATGTGGGAAAGTAACCAAGCAGCATTGTTTGAAAGTATGTGTTTCAAAAGCACTGTTTTATTTTGTTTCCAAAGGAACACAGCAAAAGGGAAAAGGAAATTACAGTTATAATGAGAACAAAGCAAATACTTCATTTTTATGGACTTCATGGTACATTGGTATGGAAAGGAAGAAAAAAAAAATATCTCTGAGAGACTTCAGGAGAAATAGGACCTTACAGAAACCTAGCCATCAGTTAGAAGAGAAGAAAGGAGTTAAAGGACCGGTTTTAGGGTATGTAGAACTTCACTATTTGCACACCTCAAATTCCAGAGGACAACAATGGAAACATGGCAGCAAGTCCAGCTAAGGGATGATGGCTTAGAAAATTATACCTCTTTGGGGGGAGGGGGGGTTTGAACTAAAGAGAAAAAAAATGATTCATGACAGGATTCATTTTAAAGTTCTCTCCTGCTTTGGGGTCTAGAAACGTTATAGGAAAGCAGTGAGCCATTGTGGGGCTGCCATTAGCTTACTGGTGGTGGGGAGGGGGAGGGATGTAAGGGGGGAAGGTATGGGAAAGTCAGAGAGAGAAAAGAAGGACCCTGGAGACTGAATTTGAGGGGGTGGGGAGTGGTAAGCCTGGTTTGAGCTGCTGCTGCCCACTGTTCCCATGATTTCAAGTCTCATGTGGATTTTTAGAGTTTGGGAAGAAATAAAAAGTTCATGCCTCTGAAGAGGTGTGGGTGTGCTCGAGAGCAAGCTAGCATTGACTCTTTGCCTTAAGGGCTAATTTTTCTTTTTTCTTTTTCTGTAGGTGAGAAACTTAGGGGAGGATTTCAGCAGACTACGCTTCAGCTTTCTAAGTAATTTTTAACACTGGTGCATCATTTGGTCTGCTTTAATGTTTTACTTTTATATTCTTGCTGTCTGGCTCTAAAGGAGTTTTTCTTGTTTCCCAAACTTCTTCTGTCCTTGGGTTAAGCTGATACAAATGGCACTAACCCCACCCCTCTGCCCTCCTTGGGTAATTTAAGCTATGTATTCTCTGGTTAGGGAGGGAGGTATAAACCATTCCTCCCAAGTATCCTTAGTTAGGGGAGATAAGATCTTATGATTCACCAGGTGGTTGTACAAAGTTCAAATTTTTTGGCTTGTTTAATTTTCTTGTCTCAGTTTCCCTATTCCACTTGCCCAGGAATTTTCTTAGCTTCTTATGATCCTTCCATAATTATCTACATTTTAGTTTGGTAGTTGTTCTTTGGCTCATGATCGTCTCTCATCCCATTCCAATTACCAGGTTTTTAGATCTTGAACAGAAACAGATAGCCTGGGAACACTATGCCTCTATGGATATTTCCTTCTGCGATAATTTATTCACTTGAAACTGAGACATAAACTGATTGGCCAATTACCAAACAGTCAATAAAAGAGAAACAATGTTGGTGGTTAAAGACAGTGATGCTCTTTCTAAAATTCAGCTGTCAATGGAGCCCTAATACCCATTGGGTGCTATTAACCTGGAAATGCGTAATCATTTAGGTTTTGTCCAAACACTTCACCTGTCATAAACGTTTTACTTTTTGTCAGGAGACACCCATTTCCTCCCTTCCTGTCCACATGCTTTTGCTGTGGGGAAAATATTATAACCTTTCTCTTTTGTGTGTATGTGAGGATGATTAAAATGATTTGATCTTCTTTCTATGACAATGAAGAAAGGAACCCACATGTAGTTTTTGTATTCTGCCTCTCCTTTCAGGCTGCATTCTGACTCCTGTGACCTAAGAATAGAATAGCCAGGCAACTGACTAAGTAAATAGTCTGTCCAAATCAAAGTTTCTGTGTAATTAACCCCATTCACAATACATTCTCCAATCAGATTTAATAGTAATAAGCTTAGATCGTTTTGTGTTTTTTTTCTCCCAAGATTATGACTACTGTGTCAACCTTGCTATTTATTCCAACCTTGGGAATAAGTGATTAGGGTGATGGGTTAATAAAATTATGTAGATTTCAAATGTAAAATTCTATAATGCATCTACATATTGCATTGTGTGCTCATCCCCCCAACTCAAACCCCTGTCACAATGCACTTGGCCCCTTCTGCCCTTCACCTGCTCCCCACTTCCTCCCCCTCTGGTAACCACCATACTGTGATCTGTGTCTGTGAGCTTTGTTTATTTATTTGTCTCGCTTATTCATTTGTTGCTTTCAGTTTTATTTCTCACATCTAAGTGAAATCGTATATTTCTTGACATTTTTCTGACTGACTTATTTTGCTTAGCATAATATTCTCAAGATTCATCTATGTTGTCACAAATACGAGTATGTCATCTTTTCTTATGGTTGAGTAGCATTCCATTGTATATATGTACCACTTATTTATCCAATCATCTATTAAAGAACACTTCTGTTGTTTTTGTGTCTCAGCCATTGTGAATAATGCTTCTGTGAACATAGGGGCACATATGTTTTTGTTAATAAATGTTTTCAGATTTTTCGGTAGATATTCAGAAGAGGGGTTGCTGGGTCATATGGTAACTCCAATTCTTAATTATTTTTTAAAATATATTTTTATTGATTTTAAAGAGGAAGGCAGAGGGAGGGATAGAAACATTAATGATGAGAGAATTATCGATTAGCTGCCTCCTGCATGCTCATTAAAACCTGGGCATGTGCCCTGACTGGGAATCAACCCATGACCTCCTGGTTCATAGACTGATGCTCAACCACTGAGCTACACCAGCCATGCTCTAATTCCTAATTTTGAGGAGCCTCCATATTGTTTTCCATTGTAGCTGTACCAGTTTACATTCTCACCAGCAGTGAATAAGGATTCCTTTTTCTCTACAACCTCTGCAACATTTGTTATTACTTGTTAATAACAGCCATTTTAACAGGTAGGAGGGAGTATCTCATTGTAGTTTTGATTTGCATTTTCATAATAGTAATAGCTAGCAAAGTTGATCATATTTTTATATACCTGTTGGCCATATGTATGTCTTTTGGGGAGACGTATCTGTACAGATCCTCTGTCCATTTTTTAATTCAACCATTTGTTTTTGTTGTTGATAAGTTGTATGACTTATTTTATATTTTGGTTATTAACTCTTTGTCAGAGCCGTTGTTTACAAATATCTTCTACCATTCAGTTGTTTTGTTGATAGCTTCTTTTACTGTGAAGGAGCTTTTCAGTTTGATATAGTCCCATTCATTTATTTTTGCTTTCACATCCCTTGTCTTTGGTATCACAGACCAATGAAACAGAATTGGGAGCCCAGAAATAATTGCACATGTGTATGGGAAAATAATTTTCAACAATGAAGCCAAAAACCTCCAACAGAGGAAAGAAAGCCTCTTCATTAAATGGTGCTGAGAAAAATAGAAAGCCTCATGCAAAAGAATGAAACTAGACTGCTGTTTGCTTTTAACTCAAAATCGATCAAAGACTTGAATACAAGGCCTGAATTGATAAATAGAAGAAAAAATAGATATTAAATTTTAGAAACTTAATCTTAGAGAAGTTTTTGTTAATTTTTTTGTGCCCGAGATAATCTCTGTTAATAGTTCCAGAACTACTTTGAATAATAATTCTTATAACTATTTGCTCTGTGCACATATTTATATCTAATACTTTCTGGCTTTTAAATTATTCAAAAAATTTGATAAGAGCTAATTAAATGGCTTAATTTCTTATAAGACAATTGCTTTGTTATTCCTAATATACTTTATTTTTGTCTGCATGTTTGTTTTCCACACATGGCATCATCTCTTCCCCAGTAGGACTGACAATTAGGAGCACCTTCCCTCCACCAGGACTAAGGTTGGTTTTGCCAAAAAGCCCTTGAAACAGTCTCAGTAGAGTTGTCTTCAGTTTTATTCCTCAAGATGTGAATTATTCAACTACATATCCTATATAATAAAACCCCAGGGACCATAACAGTGTAACAACCAGAAAAATAAGAAACCAGAACAGATATGGCCCATTGCTGGGCTGGCCCTGCCCCTCAGCAAGTGGTTAGAGGCTATCAGGCAAGCATATGAGGGATTAGGGGCGATCAGGCAGGCAGGCAGTGTGGTTAGGGGTGAACAAGTAGGCAGGCGAGCAGTTAGGGGTGATCTGGTAGGCAGGTGAGTGGTTAGGGGCATAAGACAAGCAGACTAGTGGATAGGGGCAATCAAGTAGGCAGGAAGAGCCCTAAAATCTATCTCCTCAAAGAGGGAGATTCAGGCAACAGCCTGTGGGAGGGATGCAGCCTGTGCAGCTGCTACAGGAAGTGCTGGCAGCAGTGGACACTACAGGGCAGGGCTGGCACCAGAGTGGCTCCTAAGCAGGCATAGCGCCTGCAGCCTGGCCCAGGCCTCAAGGTTATAGCCTCCTCCTGAGACTCCTGCAGGGCTGGACTGCCACTCCTCCTGCTATGATGCCAGGGTATATCCCAGACCCTTCCATAATTGTGGGCTCTTCACCAGGGGTCAGTCCCCTGACTGGACTCTCAGCTCAGCCCTGAATACAGAGGAGCAAGAGGCCTCAACCTGTGAAAAGTGAGCTAGACAAGGAGGAAGAATGGAGGAAAAAACACTGGGAAAAGAACAAAGTGACGGCAACCCCATGCCAGAACAAATTTTTTTTTTTTATTAAAGGTAACTATTTGATGTGATGGCTATGTTAATTAACTTGATTATGGGAATCCTTTCGCAATGTATATGCTACATCATTTCATTATGTACTTTAAATATGTTATATTTTTGTCTATTATACCTTAATTAAGCTGAAAATAAGATCAAACCAATTCACGCAAAAATTCACAAAATCTAAATGTCTAGTTTTTTTTCATGCAATAAAGAATAAGCAATAAAAAATAGAATTGTGAAGAAACAGGAAATGTGACCTCTAGTCCACATGAATGCAGTCTGTAGAAACCAACACCAAGATAGCATGTATGTTGCACTCAGCGGACAATCATTTCAATTATAAATATTGAGAAAAAAATAAATGAAAAGTAATTGCTTAATATAAAGCATGTACCAGCAGAGACATAAAATCACATATATACCATTTCTGGATTATGACCTGCAAACAGAACATAGGTAGAGGTTGGCACAGTAAGCATCAGACTTTTGGGAGCTGGGGTTGTTGATAATTTTTCTTAAATTAATCTGGTGTGATAGAGTCTGCACAGCATCGTTTGAACATTTGAAGATTTCATATGTATTTAAAATTACTAAGAAAAGAATGTCTATGAAAGTATTCAAGGCACTTTAGTAGTATTTCATAAACCATTATATATATATATATATATATATATATATATATATATTCAATATATATATATATATATATATATATATATATATATATTTCTTTTCCTATCTTCTCTAGATAGCCAAGGGGCATTTTTCCTTAGTGTAGATATTAATCATTCAACTTCATCAGCAACTGAATAATTAGCCCCTACATGATGACTCTTAGGTGTAAGGATCCTAGAAGCACAAAAACTAGAGGACTAGGTGCCCCTTAACAATCTTTTATCCTGAATCAAAAGAAAAATAAATATTCAAAATGGGAGTCCTTGACTCTAATTTCCCATGAATAGGATTGAAATAGCTTACTTTATGGTGTCTTCTGTTCTTTAATAGAAGCAGAGCTGTAATCCTGACCGATTCACAGATGACTGTATGTGGCAAGAATATCAACAATATCTGTACCTTTGCTCCCTTTATTATCAGTAATCATGAATGTCTACTGCAAGTCATTCACTAACAATGCCTGATGTTTTGCTTCTTTGCTGGTTTGTTTCCTCAAAAGGAAAAAAATAAAATAAAGTATTGCAGCTAAAGATAATGCCACTCAAATCAAAACTAAAACATATACTTATCTCATGATATGACTAGAAACTTTGCCAGTCTTCCCTCTAGCTAGAAGCACACACCACTGCTGCAGCCAGAATCAGTCTGCTTGATTTCTGCTTTCTCACAGCACCAGTCTTCTATACTATGTATCATTCAATCATCCTTTTCCATCACATACATGGTTCACTAGAAGTTCATAAACAATCTCATTTTGCATTCTATCTTGCATAGTCACCAAATTCTAACTTAATCTATCTATGAAAACATTTTTTTAAAGGAAGCCTTTTTTTGCCAAAATGGTTCTTTTTTAATTTCCAATATAGGAGCAGTTCACAAATCACATAAATACTCACAATGAAGTATTCAAAATTGAAATTAGACTTAGCAACACCATCCAACATTTCATAGCCTTTCCTGGCAGGCACTTTATAGCCTATTGCTTTAAGGAGAAATCATAGGACAAATGCATAAAGAGATCTAGAAATTGAAATCCGTGAAACAGATAAAATCCTATTAATGATACATTGCATGATTTCCATGGTTTGTTACTTGTATTACATGATTAAATTACATCATTAAAACAGTCTGAACATTACTTTTGAGGATGTCTATCTTTAACAAATAGTTTTCCATTTATATTAATAGTGTTTTATGTTATTAGTTTTGGACCAACCCACTAAACACTTCATAAATAGCATTTAATATGCATTTCTAATGAAATATTTAGT
Source organism: Pipistrellus kuhlii (assembly GCF_014108245.1). NCBI lineage: Eukaryota > Metazoa > Chordata > Mammalia > Chiroptera > Vespertilionidae > Pipistrellus > Pipistrellus kuhlii. The sequence goes on along the minus strand of NW_023425529.1, from coordinate 141,456,576 downwards.
TTGAAACAAAAGGTATTTTTTTTTATCCTTTCTTCCTTCCATAACTACATCACAATACTAATAACATGGAGTTTTAAAATAATGTGGGGAAAATAAAACTTAATGGGAATTAACTATAGACAAGGCATGTAACTGATTTTGTAGAGCAGAAAAGTGAATGAAGAATTAACTAACATAAAACATGCAATATCAAGCTCCTACTCAAAGAGAATGACAAACAGGAGCTTGATCATTTTCCCCTTCAAGCTCAAGAAAACCCCATGATTTGAAATTCACTGAGCAACATAAAACATGGGTGTGAAATAAAGATAAAAACTTGGAGACTATTTCAGAAGTCTTTAGGAAGTAGAGATACATACTGAGGTGTCTGCCTCTATTCCTTCAGGATAATGTATGGATTAAAGGAGCCAGCGAATCTTCTCTAAGGGAATCTTAAAACTGGCAAAGAACAGGAAGCAGCAGACTTGACCTTATGTCTCCTTCAGCATCATGTTCTCTTAACAATCTCCATGTTACCATTCCCTCACCACCTCCCCTCCCTCTAGTTATAGGAAAGGCTGAACTAAATTTAATTGGATTAGACCAATCATGATTCTGCCCCTAGGGCTGGCTATGTAGCTGCCTAAGTAAAGCCATGGATACCTTAGGAAAAAATTGGGTAAGAATGCTGAGAATCCAACATTGTCTTTTATAATAAGTGAAAGTGTTGAATGTTTTGGCTATAGGTTCCACATTGATGTTTCAATTGTGCCATATCTCACATAATAAAAGCCCAATATGCTAAGTGTTCGTTCAACCAATCAAAGCGTAATGTGCTAATGATATGCTAAGGCCACTCAACCACTCACTATGATGTGTACTGGCCACCAGAGGGCAGATGCTCTGACAGTCAGGTTAGCTTGTTGCTGATGTCTGGCCAATCGGGACTAAGTGAGACAGGCTGACTGTGCCCTGGACCCCTCCCACGGCTCCTCTCCAGCTGGCCAACCTACTGCATCCCTCCCCAGCCCTGGTCATGCACTGGTGGGGTCCCTCGGCCTGGCCTGTACTCTCTCACAATCCAGGACACCTTGGGGATGTCAGAGAGCAGTTTTGGCCAATCCCGCAGGCCAGGTCAAGGGACTCCACTGGTGCATGAATTAGTGCACTGGGCCTTTAGTGATAATAATAAAATAGATTAGCATAGAGAGAAAATTGGCTATAAAACTCACATTTGGTCATTTTGTTTTTCAAAGTAGCCTATGTAGGCCTCATGCAAAATTATGTTTGCTTCATATTTCTGAGTTAATAACCATGGCCTACTTTACACAAATATTTTGAAAGAAAAATAAAACAGAGAAAAACATTCAGTTAAAAGGAGTCTGTGGGGTTAAGAATGCAATCATAACAAATAAAATACTTTGTGGAAAAATGATCATTCTTCCTTTCTGAAGGTCCTCACTGAATCAACACTACAAAAATTTCAAAAAATGAAGAACTGTAGTAATGCATTTCTCTAGACACAGCTTTTCAGAGATATGTGCTTTCCTGACAATTTGTTAATTAACCTTCCAAAGAAACACTACAAAATAAAAATGTCTAAAGTTTAACCTTTGAATACCTCCTGCAATATGTTATTTCTGTATTTTTCAAACATTGCAGTATGTAATACCATGTTTACTTTGCTGTTGCTGAAGCTAACTAAAGTCATTCTTCACTCCTTTTCCACACAATTCACTCAATCCATCACAAAGCATTTCAATGCTACATTATCCTATATAATAAAAGGCTAACCTGCTAAGAGTCTGGTTGTCTGGTTAGTCATTCAACCAATCAAGGCATAATATGTTAATGGTAAGCTAAGGCCACTCAACTGCTCACTGACATGCACCTACCACCAGGGGGCAAATACTCTGACTGGTAGGTTAGCTTGCTGCTGGGGTCTGGTCAATTGGGACTGAGGGAGAAGGGCTGGACATGCCCTGGAGCCCTCCCCAGCTGGCCAACCTCCTGCATCTCTCCCTAGCCCCACTGCCCCCAAGTGCACAAACTTTGTGCACTGGGCCTCTAGTATTCTCATAATTTCTTATCAGTCCCATTATTGCATGCTTAATTCTAATTTTGAAATACTGCAGAAACATCCAAAGTTATCTCCTTGCCTTAATCCCTGCCCAACCAAATCCACAAAGACGATTCTCTGTATAATAGCCCAATTGGTAGTTTATAATTCTAAGTCAAATAAGTATTCAACTCCTTGCTCAGAAACCTCCAATGACTCCTTCTTCTTACTGACCTTCAGAAAGCATCTCATCTTTGTTTTGCACTTGCTGACTATGTTCTCCACAGATATTTAAATGGCTTATCTTATGTATGTCATATATAAGAGTGTGTGTGTGTGTGTGTGTGTGTGTGTGTGTGTGTGTGTGTATCTTGGCAATTTTTTATACACTGGATGTGTGTATAATATGTACATGGGTTCACATACTGTATATTGTATATATATATGTGTGTGTGTGTGTATATATATATATATATATATATATATATATATATATATATATAATTTATTAATAATGGATGTCATCTTTATAATAAAAGTCTAAGCAACCATTAAGGTGGAATGACCAGAATGACCAGTCACTATAATGTGCATTGACCACCAGGGAGCAGATGCCAAACTCAGGAGCTGATCCCTGGTGGTCAATGCACTCCCACAGGGAGCATTGCACAGCCAGAAGCTGGGCTCATAGCTAGTGAGTGCAGCAGCAGTGGTGTGAAACTCTCCTGCCTCTGCAGCAGCACTAAGGAAGAGCAAGCTGAGCGGTAAGAAGTAGCAAGCAAGCAGGCAGTAAGGAACTGAGAGAAATGTCCGATTAAGGATAGGGCCTAAGCTAGCAAGCAGACATCCCTCAAGGGGTTCCAGACTGTGAGAGGTCACAGGCCAGGCTAAGGGCCCCTCTCCTTGCAGGAATTTTGCACATCAGGCCTCTACTATTGAATAAAGAGTTTATTTATTTATTTTTTAATATATTTTATTGATTTTGTACAGAGAGGAAGAGAGTTAGAAACATTCATGAGAGAGAGTCATTGATCAGCTGCCTCTTGCACACCCACACTGGGGATGTGCCTGCAACCAAGGTACATGCCCTTGACCGGAATCGAACCCGGGACCTTTCAGTCCCCAAGCTGTCACTCTATCCACTGAGCCAAACCGATCTCAGATGAATAAAGAGTTTAGATACCATCTAGATTTTTCTGTATATGTTAGACTACATGAAAGAAGAAACTTTCTTTTTTTACATATTGCCATATAACTAAGATAATGTCTGGAATTCAATAAGTCGAGGTTCAATAAACTTTTCTTAATACTTAAAAGAATGAAAAACAAGTATGTTGATTTTATATTTATAAATATTCTTTGAATTATTTTTGTACATTTTTTAAAGGCTCTTTTACTAATCTTGTGTGTAGCCCCCAATTAAACTTATATGACTTACATCTGCTCATAGATAAAAATACTGTAGTAAATTAATTATGTTGGATTTAAAAATACATTAGTCAAATGGGTTATTTGTTAAGATCCTGATTTCTCCTGTTTGACAAGATAATTACCAGTTATTTGAAGCTAGAGGCCTGGTGCCTGAAAATTCCTGCCCTGGGGAGGGGAGGTTCCTCAGCCCAGCCTGCCCCCTCTCATGGTCTGGGAGCCCTCAGGAGCAGGGGGTGAACAATGGAAGGTGACATCCCCATCACACCTCTGCTGCTGCCACTGCTGGGAGTGCAAGCTTTGGCCTGTCCTGGTAACCTGAACCTCTGGCAGCCCTGGGTCGCTGGGAAGCTGACATCTGAGGCTTGCCTGCACCATGGACCAGCCTTGGGTGACTAGGGAGCTGAGGAGACTGGGGGGCTCCAAAGGCAGGCTCATGGAGCGGCTAGACCCACCTGGGTTCTGGCCCGGCTGTGCCATGCACCTGCCACCCTGGCAGGGCTGAGGGGACTGAGTGCCACCATCTTGTGGCTGTGGTGCCACCATTTTTAGGGTGTGGTAGTAAATTAACATATTCCCTTCTTATTGGCTGTGGGTGCCACCATCTTTGTGAGGGTGTGATGGTCAATTAGCATATTCTGTCTTTTTTTTTTTTTAATATATTCTATTGATTTTGTACAGGGAGGAAGGGAGAGAGATAGAGAGTTAGAAACATCGATGAGAGAGTCATCGATCAGCTGCCTCTTGCATACCCCCTACTGGGGATATGCCCGCAACCAAGGTACATGCCCTTGACCGGAATCAAACCCAGGACCTTTCAGTCCCTAAGCCGACGCTCTATCCATTGAGCCAAACCGGTTTCGGCTTTTTTTTTTTTTTTTTTTTTTTTTTAACAATTAGCATATTCTGTCTTTATTAGATAGGATTTTTTATCAAGATATATACAAAATTAATACCAATTGGTGGTATATGTCTTTTATTCTTTTGGAGGTTAATAGTCTATATACACTGCCTTTAACTTAGCACTGTATTTATTTCGTTTTGAAAAAAAAATATTTTCATATATCATTGTGAAATATTGAAATCCTAATCTCTTTCAGTGTGCTCTATACTGTGACTTTCAAACTAAATGCAAATTATACTAAACTAGAGGCCCAGTGCACAAAATTTGTGTATGGAGAGATGTCCTTCAGCCTGACCTGCACCCTCTCCAATCTGGGACACCTTGGGACATTTCTTACTGCAGGTTTAGGCCCGACTGGCAGTCAGACATCTCTCTCACAATCCAGGACCACTGGTTCCTAACCACTCACCTGCCTAATGCCCCCAACTGCCCTCCCCTGCTAGCCTGGTCACCCCCAATTGCCCTCCCCTGCTGACCAGTTTGCCCCCATCTTGCCTCCTCTGCTAACCTGATTACCCCTAACCCCCTGCTAGTCTGAACTCACCCCTAATTGCTCTCACTTGCTGGTTTGATCGCCCCTAACTGCCTCTGCCTCAGCCCCTACCACTATGGCTTTGTCCAAAACAAAATCAAACATTTGAAAGATGGCTGGTCAACCTGGTCTAATCAGCATATTACCCTTTTATTAGTATAGATAATATAATTTCACTCATTTGCCAAATTCTTGAAAGTAAAAAAAAAATGGAATTGCCTACCATTAAATTACTTTGATCTTGTAATTTATATCTTGTTAATGGATGTTCTGCATCAACTTGGTTAGATGATTTTTTTAAGTCATATTTTTAACAGCAGAGCTTTTTTATTTTAAAAGGTAGTACTAAATTGAAATCCAATAATTGCTCAAAAATAAAATTACTATAATAAGAAATGCAATAAAGTAAAAAATTCAAACTGGCTATCAGATTTAAATCAGTTTTAGACCGCTGTTGCATTCCAATATTCCTAATCTATTGCTGAAAATTTTAAAGTATGTATACCAACTGACCCTAAATTAGCAGACACTTTGACTGGTAGGTTAGCTTGCTGCTGGAGTCAGGCCATCTGGAACTGAGTGAGAAGGGCCAGACAGGCCCTGGTGCCCTGCTGTGGTCCCTTTCTAGCTGGCCAACCTTGTGCATCCCTCCAAGGCCCTGATTGTGCACTGGTGGGGTCCCTCGGCCTGGCCTGCACCTTCTCTCAATCCTGGACTCCTAGGAGGATGTTGGAAAGACAGTTTCGGTTTGACCCATCAGGCCAGGCCAAGGGACCACACTGGTGCACAAATTCCTTCACCAGTACCATAGTAATTGCCAATACGTTTTGGATTACTGGTTGATATTAAAAGGTGAATTCATACTCATTAGGTACTATTTTTTAAAATCTCACTAAAAATGACATATGTTATAAGAAAGACTTATAGGCAAATATTGTAAGGAAGATTACTAGGCAAATTATCCACATTCCTCAATAGGTCATTTTCTTAATGCTTTGAGCTGATTTTTCATGTCAACATATTTGTCAGTGACTTAATCTGATTTGTATATATTTTGTGTCCTGAGAAATGATAAACTACCAGTTATATTATAACTGACTCACTAAAAATATTTTTTTCCTAAATTAGTTTTTTTAATATTTTTTTTATTGATTTCAGAGAGGAAGGAAGAGGGAGAGAGAGATAGAAACATCAATAATGAGAGAGAATCATTGATTGGCTGTCTCCCACATTCCCTCGACTAGGGATAGAGCCTGGAACCCGGGCATGTGCCTCTGACTGGAATCAAACCTGGGACCCTTCAATCCACAAGCTGATGCTGTATCCACTGAGCCAAACCAGCTAGGGCTCTAAATTCGTTTTTAATGATAATTAATATCATCCACATAGCTTTGTTTCATAAAAATCCCAGATTAAATCACTCTCTTATGCTTTATTGTATATCTTTCGGATAATTTTCATTTTGTTGTTATCTAAGTGTCATTGGGAAGAACACTTAGAAAGACATTTCAATAACATTTTTGCTCACTATTAATTTTGGAAGTGTTCATCAGGCAATTTTATGATAAGTGACAAATTACTTCTAGTATTCTAATGAAGTCCTTTTTATTCACAATGCTCCTTTATTTATTGTTCCCTTCTTTTTTCTGTATCCATTTGATATTATGCATTAGTCATTCAAGGACATAATTAACAAAGATAGTCTCTTTCTAATTCTCAGGACAAACTTTCAATGCTTTTTATAAATGTATCAGAATTAAATGAATAAAGCAAGAAAAAAGCATTAAGTGTCTTTTTGGTAGAAAGCCATATCGACTTTCTGAATCACAGCCAACAACTACATTATATGATATTATAGATCAGCACAATGTTGAATTGGGATAAGACAGTGGTAAAGGAATGGTAAATGTTTTAAAATTCTTCTGGAAAAAAATATAATTTTTAAATTATAGTATTTAAGGTTTATCATTTAATTTCATAATCATTACGAAGCAACAATGATTAATTTCAAACAAATCTAAATGGCAAAGCAGAAGCCTGACAAACATTTTAATTATTTTATACTCATATAATTACATAACTTTCTTTCTCTTCTTACATTAATCACAGTATAATTTACTTGCAATTTGAAATTCAAACTTCAAAGTCATGTAGGCTCCTCCTTTGTAGTTGATGTAATTCTATGTAAATTCTACAAAATGCATGAAATGTATTTTCTATATATAACAAATAATAATATTTTCCTTTAATATGACACATCGATGGTGGGAGTAAAGATCTTAGTAACATTATGACATATCACTCAGGGACTCATGTAGTTAAGAGTAAGAAGTATTTTAGTTTTGGCTTGAAATTTCAATGACGTGCCCCTAATTGTTACAAAGACCAAAATCTGATAATATATTTTGGTATTATTAGGCTCCTGTTAACTCCCAGGAGATAATATGAATGTTCTTCATATTTAATTTAACTGGTCAAATTAAATGGCACAATCGGTCAGTACACTTGATTGGAAAAAAGAGACTCAGTGAAGTGTGAGAAATGATAATGCAGGTGTGATGATTCATTTTATGTGTCAAGTTGGAGAGTGTTTTTAAATAAAATCAACATTTAAGTCAGGGAACTTTCAGGAAGCAGAGTGTCCTCCACAATGTGGGTGGGCCTCATCCAATCAGCGGAATGCTTGAGAAGGACAAAAAGACCAGCATCTGCATGGGTGAAGAAGCCCTCCAGCAGACTGCCTTTCCGCTGCGCCTGCACCGCTGGCTCTCCTGGGCCTCTAGCCTGTGGGCCACCAGCCTCCACACTGTGTAAGCCAATCCTTTACCATAAATGTCTTTATCTATGTGCATCTAATTAGTGCTATTTCTCTGGAGATCTCTAATACAGCAGGATAATAAGGAATTTTAGGAACAGAAGGAAATGAAAGACAAAGAGGACAGATGGGAAGACTGGCAGGAAAACTATTTAAATTATACAATTTCTAAAAAAAAGTAAAGGTAAAAAGTCATAAACCCTAGCAGGAGAGTTAACATCTTTATAAATTGGGTGATTCACCAAAATGACACAAATGCTTTACAAGCACATTAAAATTCCAGCAGGTAATTTTTAAAATACATATAAATATTGAGCAGCCAATTCTAAGATAAACATGAGAATGTAAAGATCTGTGAGGCCAAAAACAAACTTGAAAAGAGAAAATGATCAAAGTTGGAGAACTTGGAAATTTACTAGTGGAAAAATGAACTATAAAGTTAGAGAAAGCAAAAGAAAGCAGTATAGGCATAAAGAAAGAAAAACAGATCAATGGATCAGATTATACACTTACATATAGAAACACACTTACAGATCCAGAGATATAGAAGCTGGAACAGACTGATGCATCTCAGATGGAAGAGATTAACCAAAGAATACATATGCAAAGAATACATAACCCATGAACACAGACAACAATGCAGTGAAGGTCTGGGGGTAGGGAGAGGGGACGGGGGGAGGGGATCAATGGGGGATATCTGTAATACTTTCAATAATAAAGATATTTTTTTTAAAATCAATGGGTTTTGTAAAATGCAACAATTTATTAGGGAAATTAATTTTTAATAAAATAATGATGTGCAATGAAATCTCTGAGTTGATTAATGTGTCTCACAAATGCTCACTTTAGGCAACTTTGCATGTACCTATCTTACTCAAATAAGTCATATTAAACTACATGGGCAGTCTCCTGTCAATCATAGAGTGAAGTGTCACTGTAGTTTGTATCACTCGGTCAGAAGAATCATTTCTATATAGGACCTCACTCAGTAAGTGATTAAAAAAAACAAAATTTAGCGAATGTCAATGCAGAATTAAAGGAACTCATATTATATGTTTAACTTAAATTTAATGAGGTATACTTCAAATACAATGAAACTCAGCCTTGTTATATGTACATTACTATGAGTTGAGACAAACATACACAATTTTATAACCAATAAAATAATATAATTAATGTACACTAGTGACATTATCCTACATTTTTCTTCATTCCCCAAACACGTCCTAGCAATAATGATGTGTGTGTTAATTTCCTTTATAATTTTGCATTTTCCAAAATGGACTAAGTTGAGAATACAATATGTAGGTTTGTATGTCAGGCTTCTAATGATATTTGATAAAAATAAAATAAATAAATAAAAAATAAAAAAAAAACTCTGGGAAAAAGCTTTTGTCCTGGTTGGTTTTTAAATGAAGCAAATAAAGGTGGACTTGAAATTGAGGTCTTACAGTGAACCACCACAAAAGTAAAATATAATTCCCTCAGAATGAACTTTTTGAAGTAGATCCAACCTCATTCAGCTCTTTGTGTGGTTTCCAGAATGCTGGTTTTTACAGCTATTCCAAAACTAGAGAAAGGGGGAGCAAAAATGGGACAAGATAAAATGCCCGCAGTTCATCAAGAAGATCCAGTGATTTTTTTTTTCTTAAATACTCTGAGATTGCTAAGTTTTTCTTTAATGTCCACAGTTGGCATGACTCACTGGTTGAGTTGCGACCTGTGAACCAGGAGGTCATGGTTCAATTCTGGGTCAGAGCACAGGTCCAGGCTGTGGGCTCAATCCCCAGTGAGGGCATGGGCAAGAGGCAGTCAATCAATAATGCTCTCTTATCATTGATGTTTCTATCCCTCTTTCTATCTCCTTTCCTCTCTGAAGTTAGTGAAAAATATTTTAGAAAATAACATTGACTCCGATCATTTTACCAGTTTTCATATGATTTTATGTCTGAGAGATTTTAGGGTCATTTACTCTACCATTTTCATTGGCATCATCTCCTGGTCCACTATTCTTAACCATGAAAAACATAGAATTTCTAAAATAATTAGGCCCACAAACCAAATGTGATATGGTATTTGGGTGTTACTTCATGATATCAAGTATTGTAGAATAACTTTTAGCTGGACAATTCCTCACTTGTCTGAGAAGCAAGAATATAATATGTTACGATCAATTTGTTTTTCTGTTTTGAAGTAATACACAGCATCTAGTTTTTACTGAAAATGTATCAAGTTTTTGTTTTTGTTTGACAAGAACTTTGTCTAAGAGGCAGAAAATGAAAGAACTTTTCTCCCATACTATAAATAAACATGCAGATATTGTGCAGTCCTAACTTTTCATGATTTTGAAATGATTTTTCACCCATTAAAAGATAACATAAACAATATAGGTTTATTTTAATACTAGAGGCACTGATAGTTGACATATCACCTTATTAATATTTTTACTTAGTTTTTAAAATATATTTTTATTGATTTCAGAGAGGGGGAGACAGAAACATCAATGATGAGAGACAATCATTGATTGGCTGCCTTCTGCAAGCTCCCCATTGGGGGTCAAGTCCACAACCTGGGAATGTACCCTTGACCAGAATCAAACTCGGGACCCTTCAGTCCACAGGCCTATGCTCCATCCACTGAGCAAAACCAGCTAAGGCTTATTAATATTTTTAAACCCTAAGAAATTCAGAGAAATTAAAGCTCTAGGTTGAAGTTCTGCTTCTGATATCATAAGTCAATTTATACTTAAGGAAACATAATAAAATGTAAAGCTTGGACATTTAAAAAATGTATACTTTGAATGCCTTTAAGTCATCATCTTAAGCTCATATCTATTGTAGCAAGGATAACTATTAAACTATTAATGTTGATTCTCTCTTTTTGTAAGATTTTTTAAATTTTCTTTCATATTCTTAATTATATCTATAAAAAGCTTGAGTGTTTACATTATTTTAAAAATCTTATGAGAAGTATCTACATTTTTATAGTGAGAGATCCTATTAGAAAAAATAAATCTAAATTGAGCTTCTGTTTCATATTACTATTATATATCTGCTAAAACTATCATAATGATATAAGCAGTGGCAAATTCAGTAAATCAAAAGGAACCACAACATTAATACTTACACTTAATACAGAAGTATATAAATATCCTATATAATAAAAGCCCAGTGATCGAAATGGCAAAACAACTAGAACAACCAGAGACAGGAACAACCATGGCCCCTCCCCTGAGCCAGTCCTGCCTCTCAGCGGGGACCCCCCACCCTGGTTGGGGGTGTGGCCAGCCTGCAAACTGCCCAGGGTCCCTCACCCTGGCCTTCCCTGCTCCCCAGTGGGGGACCCTCACCCTGATGGGGGGCATCACCGGCCTGCAAATGCCCCCCAGCCTCTCTCCCCAGCCACCCTGTCCCCCAGCGGGGACCTCACCCTGATCCAGGATCCTCTATAGGGCAGGCTGGCTGGCCCCCTCCCACGCACTGGGCCTCTATCCTATATATATTAAAAGGGTAATATGCAAATTGATCCTAATTGCAGAACTACCAGAATGACCACTCGACTAGTCATAATGAGGTGCACTAACCACTTTTTGGTCTCTGTTCCCCAGCCAGCAGGCTCCAATTGGCCAATGGAGAATGAGGAGCCAGGGGTGGGTGGTAGGGGACTCAGGTGGCACCAGGCCAAGGCCCCTGCCCCACCAGTTGCCCCACACTCAGAGGGCAACCCATGTCTGGAGTGGGGCCTGTGAGCGGATGGAACAGCTGACCTATTGGTTCCTTCCCTTAGCTGGCAGGCTCCAATAACACTATGGAGAATGGGAAACCAGGAGTGGGTGGTGTCTGGGGGCAGTAACGGCTATGGGAAGTTGGGGAAGATGGCCCTGATCTCAGGCCAGGCCTAGGAACTATACCTGCACACACACTTCGTGCTCCGGGCCTCTAGTATCATAAAATGTATATAAAACTCTGAAAAATATTTAAATATACATACAATACTTTGAAACACTAAACCATATAAATCTATATCTATATATGTAAAAGCCAAGCAACCAGAACAGTGGAATGACTGGAATAACCAAAACAACTGGTTGCTATGATGTGCAGTGCAGTGGCCAACCAGCCCAATTGGGACCCCAATTGACCTCACCAACCTCCCACAGCTCCTCCCCCTGGCCAGCCCCACCTCTGATATGTTTCCCACCCTGATAGAGGGCAGGGCCTGCTGGACAACCATCCATGACCCCTCTCCTCAATCAGTCCCCCATACCAGTCTGGGGTGGGGCAAGTCAGACCCCAACTGTGCATGAATTCATGCACCAGGCCTCTAGTGTAATATGTAATGTAATGATGGAGAGAGAGACCAATGCCTATCCTTATTTTAATATTTTTAAAGTCTGAATCAAGGACATTTGAAAAGGTCAAACTAACAAATTTCTGTTTTTTCTTCTACATATTTTAGTAAAGCTATTGATTTTTCATTACTTATTGGTCCCAATATCTATGTCTATTGTTTCCTGGACCCAGGTCAAAGCCTGGAGAAAATGAGAAAAAATAAAAATGGCAGAGTAAATTAGATTGATGTCTAAAATAACTGTAAGGAGTTGGGAAATCTAATATTTTTAGTTGTATGCCTACAATCTAACCTCACAACTTGTATATTTTCATCAAGGCTCTGTATTGTTGAGTTAAAGAAACTACCCCAAAGTACCTTGCTTGTACATCCATCAAAATATGATCATCTAATTTGTGTGTGTGTGTGTGTGTGTGTGTGTGTAAAAAAATTTCCTGTTCAATATTTATAGGTAAGTTATTGTTTATTGTTGTCCTTTTCAATCCTAGTTGAGCAGATGAATGGCCATAGCACTATATATATCTTTAATGTTATAGTAGCTATGTGCTAGTTGAATGCTCTTATTCTCTGTGTGAATCTTCATTTGTTATGAACTAAGGTTTGAGATGGACTTAAGTTGCAACATGGCTGCATTGAGAAAGAAAATTCACAAATTTATGTTCAGAAAGGAGAGGAGTTAGGACACAGGTCCATTGATTCTCCTATCATGTCCCATTTAGGAGCCAGGGAGCAGATAGACTGGCAGTATGGATCTACATTGTAATGCAGGACCTACTACCACTGCTATATTGCTCCCCTTTGTGGCACTTAACTCTGCTAAGTGAAATAAAAATTGAACTGCATGACACTAGTCTAACTCTAAGATGTCATTTTTTTTAAATTGTCTGGGAATACCAGCTTCTCTGTCCCTGAGATTTTGGACAACAGGATGTTAGAGTGTCACTGTGAAGTTAGCCAAAAACTCCATGGGCGGGAGGGGTTCCTTCAGTACCATACACCTCATTTTCCAGGTAACCTAGACTGAGCTCTCAGGGTCATGTTAGACAATTTCATGTGCATTGAACTACTCTGAATTTGCTCCTTTTGCCAATCAAACTCAATGTTTCAATTGACATTAAAAAAATGGAACAGTTTTTGTTTCCACGTTATTTTACTCTTAGAAACTGACCTAGTTATGGTGAGTGCCACTAATGGCAGTCTAGGACATCAGATTTTTGATAGGGCTAGTAGGTCATGCCATTTCATTTAGAGTTCACACTCCATAGTGTATGCAACTGTTTTGAATGACATGGTAAAGATGTTTTTCAATCTGAAGAAAATAGAGATCAGATAAAAAAATATGTAGTTGTTAGGAAAAAAAATTATATTGGAAAGTGTTATAACTGAAAAATAACTTGAATGGATTCAAGTAGCTTTTTAAGATGATAAGGTTACAGAAGACCAAAATCAGTTATATTAACAATAACTGGACAATTGGTTATATCACTTATGCAAACTCCTTTTATAAAAGGAATCAAACTTGTTTTATATTCCTGGTCTCCAGTGATTAAAGAACAAACAGAAACAGACCACCATTGGAGGTTGAAATATTTGTAATTTAAAGAAAATTAGAGATACTTAGTAATTTGTTCACAGCTGGGTAATTGAGAAAACAAGGCTTCTGGAGTCCAGTTTTGTTTTATCCTCAATATTCATTCTTGCCTTCTAATTTTGAATCCCAAGAATATCCATCCAGGATCATTTCTTCCTTACTGTTTCATTCTTCAGCCCTAGAAGGTGCTACCTCACACTTGTAGTTATCCTTACATATGTATAAACTTGTTCTTATCCTGACTACTTAAATCTGAGGTTAAGTATAATTATGTCCTTAGTGCATATACTTGTGTCCTCTGTTGTTTATGTGTGACATATGCCATTTGTATATTTTTTCTGACTTTATTTTTACTTGAGACTTTCTGGGAAAATAAACTTCTATATACAAAGTCCTTTTGAAAATTCTTTTAATAAAAGTTCCACCCTTGTGCATTGAGTGATTGGCAGCGAACAGAAGGTAGGCACACATAATGCTCATGCATGTGTGGAGATTCATCCAGTTCCAGGGTAATGGGACATGGGGGGTGGAGGGGGTGTTCAGAGTCCTATATGGAGATTGGCATTAAGTAAAGCAAAAGGGAACCTTTTATGCTATATATATATATATATAACTATAGTTTTAGTGTATATGATCTATACTAGGTTGTTAGGGTCTACAAAAAAAAAAAAAGAGATGAAAATGGAGGACAGTTTCAAATAGAAATTCTGATTTATTTGAGGCAAGATAAAGTGTTATCACCCTAAATCACCATTAAATTAATAAGACATGGGTTCTTGTATCTTGCAACTAGACTTCAGGCTTTGATCATCTCACTATGTGGCACTAATATTAATTCATCCCAACAGGGAAACCCTGAATGTACAATAGCTTTGATTTTAGGATTGCTGAAGACGAGTTGCCCTGAAGGGGGAAATGACCCCAAGTCATTTCCCAATTACAACAAAATTCTTTCAACTTCTTTCAGGATTTTTACCTCCCATAGCCAAAGTTATTAAATTTTTAGAGCAGAATATCAATGACAGTTGGTGAGCATGCGCATTGCTCTTTATTAATAAAATTAAGAGAAATATTGGATAAGAAATAGGGACGATGTCTAAATAAATGGCATGAAATTTCAAGATTCCACAAGGCACAGAATAGATTAATCATGACAACAGAGTATATAACAACCAGAGACAGGTAAAATATACAATATTGCAAAGGTATGATGATTTTTCACCATGGGAACCCAGATGGGCTTATAGCCTAGAATCTGTAATTATAGAAAGAGTTAGGCCAGTGCTCAAAGAAATTATTTAAAGTATGACCTACTATACATTTGGCCATATATAATTATCCCACACAAGATATAAAAGCTAGATTGTATTCATTTCTTTGAATTTAAATGGATCATAAACATTCTCTAAACAAAATGTAATATAGAGGAATTGTAACTGAAGAAAACATTAAAATTATGCAAAAGCCAGAGTAACTTTGAAATACAACACAATAATGTAAAAAGAAAGAAGTCAGTAAAAGAGAAGTTATAACCAGAAATGAAAAAAGTCATAAATTTAAAGGTTTAAACTTTGAAGTATCTGCACTGCCTCCTAATGATGCAACTTATGTACATGATAATTTTTTGCCAACTAACTTAAATCTCAAATAAAGAAAATTATTTATATACACAAAATTATGTATTTATAAGGAAACTTATGATAGAATTTATTGTAATTGATATAGAATTTTATTAATAAGAATATTAAATAGAATTAATTATCCTTAATTTTGTAAAACCAAAAATATATTTTAAAAAATTAAAAGCTTGGAACTGAAATTAGAACATGAACTACTACTTTTGACTGAAAAAGGGAGGCTGTGATTGAAAGTACAATACATGTAAAGATATTTTTGAAATGAGATTTGGATCCTTGAAGACTTTTTAAACAAGCAAAAAAAGTAGAATAGAAATAGGTAAAAAAAAAATAAGTGCAAACAAAGATTTGTAGTTAGAATAGATGAGTAACAAAAGGACCTTAGACTAAAGCCTTTTAAGTCAAAGAAGCTGATATTTTTGTTCTAAATTGGTAAATATTTTGCAAAAACAATTACTCAAAGGCATAGTATTGTGTGTGTTTTTCTATTTTATTCTTAGTGACTTTTGTGCTGATTGTCACACTTAAAGGATTTATTGTTGTTCATATTTATTTGTTTTAGATTTCTGTTTTTTGCCTCCAATGGATATCCTCCCTCTCTCTCCATATCTCTTTCTCTTTCTCTAAAGAAAAGTATTTAAAACCTTACAAGCTTCTGTGGGTCCACAAAAACAATCAACATTTAGCAAATTTACTTCAATTCATTTAGTCCAATTAAAAGGGTTTTACTTACTGATGACAATTTTTTTTCAATAGTTTCTAGCTATAGATGTGAGAAATGCCTTGAATAGATAGAAACTGTTAGTTGAGTTTTAATCTTCCCTCTTGCTGATATGCCTTCCTAATTGTGTGATTTTGGGGGATTAAGAAGCAATAATTTATTCACGTACTATAAATTATTAAATTTTTGGACTTCTCTATTCTGCATTTCTAATTTCAAATTAGACAGCTATTTAAAAAATATATCATGTTTTTCTTTTAACAACTTTCCAAACACAGATAAGATCCCCAAGCCCACAATGGTAAAATTCAATTTTTAAAATAACTTATTCTAGAACTGCAAGTTTTATTTTCTATTCTAGTGGTGGCAAATCATCTTGCCTTCTATTGTAGCTTTATTTCTTCCAATTTTTTTATTCTGAGATTGGCACATATATCATCCTTTTTGCTATAGAGGCACCCTGACTTTAGGTAGTATTTTCATCTTTTTCAAGTGAGAGTAGACTATATCAAATACTCAAATATTCAGCAGCTTAAAACAACAATGAATAATTTATCACTCATGCTACACGATCCTTTATGGTTGGTTGAGGGAAGGGAGAAGATGTTCATTGTAGACATTCACCATTACACTCAGTGGAAAAGGGGCCATCATAAACATTGCTGGCTGTCATCACAGAAGGAAACAGAGATCTCTGGATCACATCATACAGCCTTCAAATGCCAGCAGTATGGAATCCCCACTGCCATCACATTGAACAGAGCTAATCATATGGGCCTGCCCAACAAGAAATAAACAGCTATGGAAATCTTACCACCTGTTTGAAAGTCCAAGAGCCAAGCAGACATATGGGAGAAGCACTAATAACTGTCACAGAGGACAAAATAAAAATACATTTTAGAAGTAGACAAAGATACAAACCACACTATTATGTATACTCCAAGAGTAAACTATACTCTGTAGAAACACATAAAATTAAACTGGAAAAGAATAGGTGAAATAAAAGAATGCCTAAAAGTAAGACAACAACATTTGTAAGAATTGCTACATAATAACTAATAATGTAATAAGGAACAGAACCACTGTTCACAATAGACTTTTTAAAAAATATATATTTTATTGATTTTTTTTACAGAGAGGAAGAGAAAGGGATAGAGAGTTAGAATAATCATTGACAGAGAATCATGGATCAGTTTGCCTCTTGAACACTCCCTACTAGGGATGTGCCCACAACCAAGGTACATGCCCTTGCCAGGAATCAAACCCGGGACCTTTCAGTCCTCAGGCTGATGCTCTATCCACTGAGCCAAACCGGTTTCGGCCACAATAGACTTTTTTAAAAAGAGAGTACACAACGTAAAATCTTAAATTATCTATCTGAATTTAAATTATCAGGTAATTAAAATAAAAACAATAAAAATAAAGGGACAATTGAGGATAGATATTATATATACTTAGTAGTATCAATCTGTATGTATGTGCAAATGAGTAAACAAAAAGAATATTTTAATAATCATTACATATTAATAGATATAAACAAAAAAACTTAAGTCGGAGTCAAATGAGATATATGCAAATGTTGCAACACACATCATTGAACTGAAAGGATTTTAGCCAGAAAAATACATAAATTCTAGAATACAGTTAGGATAGTGCTCACTAATCCTCACCCTCTGGAGAAGTGCAAGGGAAGACAAAGATTTCTAAGAATCATAATTTGTAAACCACTATTTTTTAATTAAATTGATTGAGGTGGCATTGGTTAATAAAATTATGTAGGATTCAGTCTGGTTGGAGTGCCTCAGTGGTTGGACATTGAACTATGAACCAAGAAGTCTCAGTTTGATTTCCTGTCAAAACACATCCCTAGGTTGCTGGCTTGATCCCCATTATGGGGTGTGCAGAAGACAGCAATCAATGATTCTTTTTCATCATTATTGTTTCTCTCTTTCCCTCTCCTTTCCTCTCTGAAATCAATAAAAAAATGTATTTTAAAAAATTATATAGGATTCAGATGTACAATTCTATAATACATCATCTGTGTATTATAATGTGTTCATCACTCCAAGTCAAGTCTCTTTCCACACCATTTATTTCCCCTTTATCTTCTTCTATCATTATTTTAGAAGTAAATTGGGGTGATGGAAAGTACACAGGAAAATGGCAGAAATGAATATAAAAATATAATTATTCTTGCCACTCTATTTTTCATAAAGATCTCTTAAAGAGGATATGTCACCTCAAATTTCATTATTTACTTCATATTTCACTCAAATTAAAATTCAGAGATCTTACTTTGGCCTGTGTGGACTCTATTCCTCTGGTGTCCCATCCTATCAATCCTCTCGACCTTTTCTCTGGCACATTCACCTTCATAACCTGCTGTTCTTGGAATATTTTCTCACCTCAGAGACTTTGTAAGTGCTCTTCCTTCTGTCTCCTTGCTTCTCCTCATCCAACTATCTACTGTTTTACTCCAGCACTTTTTTCTACTTTCCACCAATTACCAGTTTAAAATACGTATGTATACATCTCCTGTACCTTCTATACAAAATAGCATTTCCTTATCACTGCTTTTTATCATAAATTATTTTTCCTTTTTCAGTACTTATCAATTTCTGACATTTCACATGCATGTACATTCACCTACTTTCACCCTTCACTGAAAGCTAACTCCATTAACCCAATTTTTAAATTTTCTCACAGAACCATATTGCATAGATAAATGCTGGGAATATATTGGGAGCTCAAATATATTTTACAAAAAGAAGAATTAATGAATATAGCCTCCTTTATGTCTCACTCACCCCTTCTCCCTCAGTCTTTCCTTCCTTTCTTCTATTCTTTCTCTCTCTCATCATCAAAGGGCTTCAAATATTATTGTTAAAATAATTCTACTAAGACTATGAGTCAATTTGAAGTTATTTGCTGATTGCTAATAGTAAAATCCCTTTGAAGTTAAAAGAACATTGCCAGAAAGGTGGGAGTGCGGGGATGGATAAAAAAGATCAAGGGGAATATAGGTAATAATATTATGATAACTGTGCCTTGTGACAGATGATTAATAGAATCTGTGGGCAGATCACATCATAAGACATAAAAATGTGAAATCATTATTATACACCTAAAGAAAATATAATTAATATAATATTGTATAGCAACTATACTTAAATAACAAGTAAAATAAGTAAATAAATCAAGAAGAAGAAGGAAAATATTACTACGAGAGCCCTATCTGGAAAGCATATGAAATTTTTTAGGGGAAGAGAAGCTATGAGGGAAAAATCTTTAACATTGATGGACAGACATACTTATATCTATCAGTTGTAACTTATCTACTATACAAATATTTATATTATACTTGTATTTGTACTAATTCCTTTACTTGGCCTGTAATCTGAATTTTAAAAAGTAACTTTGGGCACTGGGCATTAAGAAATTTAAGCAAATCCATTAAATCATATCATTCCTTTAAAAATCTTTAGGATATCGCCTTGGATAGAGCGTCGGCCTGCGGACTGAAGGGTCCCGGGTTCGATTCCGGGCATGTACCTTGGTTGCGGGCACATCCCCAGTAGGGGGTGTGCAAGAGGCAGCTGATCAATGATTCTCTCTCATTGATGTTTCTAACTTTCTATCCCTCTCTCTTCATCTCTGTGAAAAATCAATAAAATATATTTTTTAAAAAATCTTTAGGATATATATGATATATGTGTATATATGTGTGTGTGTGTGTGTGTGTGTATATTACATAACATGTAATATAAATATATTACTAACATTAGAATTATTTGTATAATTCCATTATAGTAAATAATTATATGAATAACAAATAATGTAATCTTTCTAGACAGTTAAAGAATAACCCAATATGTATATTATGTAACTTTGCAAGTATATTTTTAAGATAACAGTTCTACATGTCCCTCAATTTGAACACACTTTGAAGGTGCAAAACTCAGGCTACCCATTTATGTCCTCTTCCCATTAAGCTTATTGCAATATTTCAGATCCTTTGGTATTTCAGATGAAGTTTGATACATCACCTTGCATACCGCACATTTGAAACAAACTTTGATTATTGCTTACCTTATTCACCGTTGTCTTTTTCTCTTATACATCCACTTTTTCAATTCATTCTTTTTAAAGGAAACTGAAAAAGCTAAAAACTTTCATGTTTGTCAAATATAATTATACTAGAGGCCCGATGCACAAAATTTGTGAAGAGTAGACCTTCACAGCCCCAGCTACCTTGGCCCTCACAGCCCCAGCTTTGTCAGAAAGGGTGTCCGGAAAGTTATCTGGACAGTCATTCTGCTGTTCGGCCTTTCAGTTGATTTTGCATATAATGTTTTTATTATTATAGATTTCCTCTTTAATATTTACCTGGATAAAAAGGCAGTTAATTATGTCCATTAATTATATGACCTTTCCCTAAGAATATTTTAGGAACATAACTGCTTTCAGTTAAAGTTTAATTTCAGACCCATCCTTTGTGGTTACTTTAGGTCTCCGAGTTTGCAAGACCACCATGCAGCCTTCCATAAGCTTGTCAGGTTAGCATGTGGCCCCTTTCGTCCACAGGATTATGAAAAAGCATGCATTGGTTTCAATGAAAAAATTACCAAAAAAATAAAATTTCAATCAGAAGTGTATTCATATACTTAATACATGCCAATATGTTTTTCCTATGAAAAATATATTAACCACATACCAAGAACTTAACATAAACTCTCTAAGCACTTGTTTTATTAATATGTACAATGTCTTAACATGGCAAAGCATATAAATGGACAATACTGTCAATTTTCAAAGGGACAGCTCAAAGATTTTAAGTGTTTTGTGTAGTACCTGATAGTTGTCATGCACTCAAATCAATTTACTTGCCAATGGCATACATTTTCATCACTCGTAAAGATTAATGCCAAGCCATGATTGAAATAAGGTATGCAGCCCTGGGAGCTTATAAAAGTTGACACACAACTCAGAGACAAGTCAATACTAATCAAGAGATTTAGGAGCATTATATATTGTTACTGCCAAAAGGAAACTCATTAACACAGATAAGAAACAGAGTAATGTGCTTCTATGATTGTGCTTTACCAACTACAGTCAAAAGGCTGAAGTAAAGGGAGTGGTGATTCAAATTGAACATATATATTTTTTACCTAACTAAATAATTTTTTAGTTATCTAGGTATTGACCATTGCAGACAACGTAGGGAAGTAAAATGAAATTAACATCTGCACAAATAAAACAATTAGAAAGTTGTTTGTTTGTTTTTTCTGCTGAGAGTAAATATGACTGGGTTCACTCGTTTTCACATTGTGAGTTGTTTACTGATTCCTATCCTTCAACTACCAGACTATGATGGCATACAGGAAATTAAATTGAGGGTTCTGCATGCTCTCTAGCGTGCTCTGGCCAGGTTTATATTAACAGGAGTGAAATAAGAGAGACAAAGCAGCAAAAATGAAAGTAAGGACAGCAGATGCCATTTGGCTAATACACTGATTCTGTGAACCACTGAGCTTCTGGGGCTATGTCCCAGTCAGACATCACACCCAAAGTTCAAGAGCAGCAGCTTCCCAGTGTGCCACAAGGATTTTAAAGCATGCAACACCTCAGTATTTAGTCAGGGGCACTGACTTCTTTCCCCTTAGATTGTCAGATAAAGAAATGACAACCGCCAGCACAACAATAGTGAAAAATCCTTTCTTGAACCATAAATACAAGGTGTTCCCCTAAAATGTATACTTATATGAATAACTATAAAGGCAGTGTTTACCAAAAAACATTTTTTAATGTAATAAAATCTACAGAGATTGTATATACATTTCAGGGGACACCCTGAATGTAAGTTACATCATAGAGTTGCATCTTATTGGTTGCATTGGATAATAAGGATGGTCTGATTGGTTACTAGGTGTACTGGTTAATAATGCAGATTTTGTAATCAAGGAAAGGATGATAATTTCAAGAGAAACATCAAAGGTGTTTTATTCAAAGTAATGTCCATCGCTAGCTACACATTTCCCCATCTTTCAGGTAAATAAATCCACTTTTCATCACTAGACACAATTCTACACAAAAAAAAAAAAAAGAAAGAAAGAAAGAAAAAGGCTTTCTTCCATGCCGTTGAAGCAACATTTTACTGATGACTTTTCAGTTTTCCAATTTGTTTTTTGTTCAGTTGACTTGGCACCCATTTTCCTTCCTTTAAAACCTTTCCCATTGCTTGTAAACTGTCAGAAATTATTTGCGGAGCAACATTTAATATTTCTGCAAGTTGTTTTTAAGTTTGACAAGCATCTTCATCCAATAATGCTTATAATTGTTGGCCTTCAAACTTTTTTGATTGACCTGGGTGCTTTTTCTCTTTCACATCAAAATCATCAATTTTAAAGCATTTAAACCAGTGTTCACAAGTATCTTGAGATGGAGCATGTTCACCATAAGCTTCCCAAAGTATACAATAACTTCCAGCTGCCCCAATTGGGGCAGGCCACTGGCCAACTTTCCACAGTCCTTCCCCCAGGCCAGACTGCCCCAATCAGCCCCAGGCCCCAACTGGAGCAGGAGACAGACCTGATTGGTCCTGATCACAGTCCAGGCCAAGAGACCCCAATCCTGCATGAATTTGTGTAAAGGGCCTCTAGTATTGGATATTCCTCTGGATCAGTGATTTTGAACCTCTTTCATCTCATGGTGCACATAAACTAGTTACTAACATTTGGTGGCACACCCAAAAATATATTTTTTGCAGATCTGATGAATGAAGGTATAATTTTAATTGATTTACAAAAAAAAAGTAATTACCTACTCTTTTTGTTCCCAAGTGACTTTTTAAAAAAATCAGGTACATATATTTGAATATAAGAATTTCTGGTACTAGGAATTAAAGGTGTACTGGTTAATAATGAGGATTCTTTTCAATAGATGGAGTTACACATATGTTGATATATATGCAACTTGATATATATGCTATTTTGTTGTATTGATACCAAGCTTCAAAACTTCATATGTAAAATTTTCTGAAGGTGTTAACATAATAGATATTTTTAAGCTTAAAAATGAAGAATTTTGTGCCAAAAAAAGAGCATTTGAGGCAAGTTTTAATTCCATTCCTTTATTTTTAAGAAAAGTGCTTTGATTGATTGAATAGATGACTGGATGACTGGATACTTAGTATATTAGGCTTTTATTATATAGGATGTTTTCCTTTTATTGGAATTGAGAAAATGCATTTGGAAAATCAGTAGCCTTGTTCCAAATAATAACTATATTTATTTTCTCAAATAAGAAGACCATATCTGTAAAAGCAAATATAATTTTTTATAAATACCAATAAAATTTATATCAACACATTTTGTGTTCTTTCTCCAACAAGGCAAATTCAATTATTATGTGCTAGGGAATGATCAATATTCTTATGGTGATGATCTCTGCAATTTCATTTGAAATGCAATATTATGCAGCATGGTATAACACCCTTCTTCAAGGGCACATTTTTATTTTTATTCCTACTACTGTTATTTCTGCCACTATTGCTACTATTATTACTATTGTGCTGCTATCACTCCTATTACTGCTACAACTGCTAAGTCTACTATGACTATTACTAACTTTATGTCTGTGATTAGATAAAATATTATAAATCTCTAATTCATTATAAAAGGCTATGAATTTTCAATGTGATGGCTCGACATGGCTTATTTTTACTAGTATGAGTAAGAGGGAAGTTGTTTTTATTTATATGTTGGCTTTTGTACTTTATATAAATAAAATAAATAGGCATATAAAGATTGTAATCTGTAAACAGTATCATTGGCATGTTTGGTTACTTCTTGATGGCTGATTAATATTTACCATCATGTGATCCTGTACATCATATTTACTGCAGCATAGTTGTACAGAGCTGTCCAGAGTTGTCCTAAACTTTACTATAATTTGAGTTTCCAATTTTTATTGCTGTCTATGATATAAGCACTCCTGGCCTGATGATGCTGGGTGCTTTTTAAAAAAATTCGGATTTTTTTAAACATCATAAAGAAAGAAAAGTAGTGTTGAAAATCTGAAGGAGACATAGTGAGAAAAACCATGGGCCACATGTCTGTAATTGATTCAATCAAAATATCCATTATCCAACAAGTATTAAATGTATCTTTAGTACTATGCAAGGGTATGTTCTATTCTATATCTTTTTTCAGAACCAGCATATGAATCCAAAAACAACCACAACTATTTTAAGGGGAATATATGTAAATATCCTAATGAGAAACCTCATATTAATAATAGTCTCCTTTTTTTCACAAAACAAATGCATAAATTTCCAAGATTTCTTATAAAACGCTAAATGTGTACCCTTTCTATAGGTAAAATTCATCCTTTTGCTATTCTTATTTTTAACTTCAAATTAAGGACTACGGAGCTTTTATCGTGGTTTCTAGGTAAATTTTGTGAAGTTATTTCAAGAAAGAGTCTCAGCATCATTGCTCAGTTTCCTTTGCAAAGAGTATGTTTTCCCAGGTAAGGTTACCACAGTGCGGAAATTTCCCCAGGCCTTTGATATCCGTCATGATAGCAGTCTTCTAATATTCCTTAACCCATTTTTGTTAATAAGTGTCTTCAAGTTCATAGAGATTGGCATGGCAGATTGTAAAGTCAGCTGACATTATACTGCAGCAACCTACAGGATCATCTATCCAGTTTGCCAATAAGTGATCTCATTTTTAGGGCCACCATCATAATAGGACCTTTCAGGAAAAACACTCATTTACATTCTGTGCCTTGTGGTGAACATTTTGATAGCAAGGGCTCAGCTAACCATTAAGCAGCCAGTCAAACATGAAAGAGTTTAGTCTTTAATCACTTACTGCCATGGCTAAAACTAGACAAAACTCCAACTATGACTGTCCCAATTCCATTTTCCTTATGGAACAATGCACTGGTTGAGGTTCAGATGGATTGATGGCAATAGACATGGGGATGTGTCACTGTTGAGGGAACCCCAAATCAAAATCTTTAAAAACTTAGTGGACTCTGAAGTAAGGGTTAGAAGGTGTAGGAATGGAAACGTACTGAGTCAGAGTGGGGAAACGTATCTTTTAGCTTTCTCCTGCCCTTCTCTCATGAGGAGGCCACAGAAGCGGTGCTTGAAGATTTCCACCTACAACCTCAGAGAAAGAGACCTAAGAATGAAAAATACAAATTGGACTAAGATTGCAAATATGAAATGAATAGCCTTAATGATAATTCCCTTTAGAAACTGCCATGCAGCAAATCTGGCGTGTGTATCCCGGGGTGGAGGGCTAGTTTTCCCCCCATAAGTTTGCCTGCCAGGGAAAACGTTTATAATTATCTATGATCAGACCTGAAAAATCACACACAGAGTTTTAACTTGAAGCTAGATTCTCCACTTGGTATTTGAATGTGTCCATTCTTCACATGTTTTTAAGTAAGGTCAAATCAGCTTCCTTAAACCTGAGGTTGAATATTTATACTAACTTTTAAGACATCCTATGACCACAACTATGGAGTGGCTCAGAGCACCTCATTCAAGAAACTGCCTAAGCATTAGTTCCAGCAACTGTTTCTCAGCTTCCTAAAATAGACTCCCGTTTTACCATTTTGAAATATGAGTCAGATGCTCATTGCCATTCTTTGAAAGGCAGCTCAGTATTTAATTTCAAACACATCATATATTCCACAGGGAATAATACCTATAACTTGCTCTCTGGTAACAATTTCAATAATTTATTGAGTTTCCTGCCTGTTGGCTATAAAAACCAACAGTAACAGACAAAAAGAAAAGAAAGTGTTTCATAGAATTATAGGAAGACTTTAACCACATGAATTTTATGAGTTTTACTAGAGGCCCAGTGCACGAAATTTGTGCATTGGTGGGTGGAGGGGTCCCTCAGCCCAGCCTGCACCCTCTCCAATCTGGGATGACTTGGGAGATGTTCAATGGCTGGTTTAGTATCCCAGGAATTTGGTCTAAACTGGAAGTTGGACATCCCTCTCAAGATCCTGGACCGCTAGCTCCTAATTGCTCACCTGCCTGCCTGCCTGCCTGGTCATCCCTAACTGCCCCCCTTGCCAGCCTGATTGTCCTCACTATCTCTGTGTGCCAGCCAGGTCATCAACTCCCCTCCCCCCCCTGCTGGTCTAGTCATACCTCACTGCCTCTCTGCCAGCCTAATAATCTCCAACTGCTCTCCTGCAGCCTGGATACCCCCAACTGCACCCCACCGCCGACCTAGTGGACCTTAACTGACCCCCCCACCAGTCTGGTCACCTCTTACTGCCCCCCTGCTGGCCTACTCACTTCCAACTGCCCCCTCTGCCAGCCTGGTTACCTCCAACTGCCCTCCTAGCTGGCCTGGTTGCCCCTCATGACACCCTCTCCCCACTGTCCTGGTTGCCCCATGCAGCCTACTTGTTCAGATGTTTGGTCATTCCTCACTAACCCCTGTGCCATAGTGGTCATAGGCAGCCATCTTGTGAGGGCATGAGTGTTAATTTGCATATTACCTCTTTATTATGTAGGATGGGGGTGATGGTCCTTGGATTTTACCAACTAGAACTTCAATTTACCTTCCAGATAAGCTAGAGGAGTGACTTACTCTGTTTATGCCCCAGTTCCTCACATGAATAATTAAGTTGATCTGTAATGTGTTGTGAATTAAGTGAAGGTATGAATCTGTGCATGCAGAAACGAAAAGTTCCCACCATTAGGGCCTGTTGTCAAAGATGTAGGACAAATATCTGAGTGAGCAAATGTGTCTCCACAGTGCTCAAACCTGAATCACAAGCTGTGATCTCTCTTCTGAGATCAAGATATAAATGCCTCATTAATTTTGTTTATTTATATTTGTTTGCTTTACAACATGCCCCAAATTAAATTTTAATTTCTCATTGCTACCTTTCACCCGTTTTTACCATCATCTTGTGGAAACCTTAAGCTGTTTTCAGTTATGTCACATCTATTTTGCAGGTAAAGACATAAAACATATAAATGTACCTGCCATTATTATCAAAATATTGCCAAAATAAGATTGATTGAAATGTCAAGTACATGACCCTGAAACCTTAGACATTCAAAAAAATATTGTGAACATTAAAATTAACTCATCAAAATTAAAGTGAACTCATGAAAATTAAAATATCAACTCCTAAAAAATGATCTTATAGTAGTTGGACTATGTATTTAATCCCTGGTTATTTCAACCTGAAGTAATCACATACCTATCAGTGAAGTATTTTTATTTTTATTTTTAGAGCAAATGGAAAGGAGAGAGAGGAACATTGATGTGAGAGAGACACATAGATTGGTTGCCTCCTACATGCACCCAATCAGGGGAGGGAACCATGAAACTGAGGTTCATGCCCTTCACCAGAATCAAATCCAGGACCCTTCAGTCTGCAGGCTGACAATCAATCCACTGAGCCAAACTAGCTACGGTTCAATTAAATATTCTGTTATGCCAAAACAGGTTTGGCTCAGTGGATAGAGCATCAGCCTGCAGACTAAAAGGTCCCAGGTTTGATTCCGTTTGGGGGCATGTACCTTGGTTGTGGGCACATGTCCAGTAGGTGGTGTGTAAGAGGCAGCTGATCGATGTTACTCTCTCATCAATGTTTCTGACTTTCTATCCCTCTCTCTTCCTCTCTGTAAAAAAATCAATCAAATCTAAATAAATAAATAAATAAATAAATAAATAAATAAATAAATAAATATTAATGTTATTTTTAATCCAACTAGAAGTTTTGATCGTGCTATATCTGGTTATTTAAAATCATCACTTAAAAAGAAATAGTTTAAAATCTGAAATAGATTCATATTATTAGGTAGGAAGTAATTTATATTTTCTTTTTATAGCAGAAACTTTACAGAATACTCAAAAACTAAATAATACTTGTTACTTATGTGAAATAAAATTCAGTATTATTATCAAAAGAATACAGTTCCTCTTGAAGATAACTTGTAGATATTTAGAAGGGACTCAGAAGAGCTACCTTGGAGTCAATGGTAATTGCACATATCAAGACTGCTATTCTGAACATTTACCTCTTGGGAAATTACAGTGCTTATACTGTGTGTGTTTTGTTTGTTTTGTTTTAGATCCTTGAGAAAGGATTTTAAAATAGCCACCTTTGTCTATCTAAATTTTTATTTTAGGGAAATAATATAAATTGATAACAAATAACTGCCTTTGTTTATTTGATTTTTATCTCATAATAAAGATAGCATAAAGAAAATGAAGCAGGAGCACAAGATTTTCAATAGATGTGGGTGCATAATTGCAAATTTTATAAGTGCTTAATAAAAGAAGAATTATGCAAATTCTAACATTTCTATCCCTCTCTCAATTCCTTTCTTTTTATAGAAGGAAGGTCTATAAATACCTAAATGAGTTTCTTCTTGAGTCTTAATATATGAAGAAAATCTTTCTTTAAAATGTATTTATCTGAGTTAATAGAACAAGAAAGTTCATAGGATTAGGAATAAGACCCAAAGCGAACATAGGTATACCTGTGGTTTTACGTGTACACATATATGTGAATTGTTAAAAAATATGCATTATATTCTAATGATCCTGTATTTTCAAGTGAATAAATTTAATTATTTAGATATAAAAATATTACCTAATATGAAAATCTCACTGTTTTCATTTTATATTCTGCCACCTTCAATTTAGTCATTAAATATGATCACTTTATATTTAACTGCTCAAAACTAGATATTGTTTATTCTTTTATTATAACAGCTTGATCATAATAATAAAAGGCTAATATGCAAATGGTTATCACACCATGACACCGTAAGGACTGAACAGCAAGAGACTGTGTGCTAGGCAGGCAGGGGCAGGGGGTGGGGTGGAGGAAGTGTAGCAGGAGGACTTGTAGTATCGATGAGCCCAGACTTGCGCCAGCTTGGGACATGAAGCTGCCACACAGTCCAGCGCTTGACTGGGGTTGCAAAGCTGCCTCCTGCCCCAGTGCTGGGCCGGGGGATGTGAATAGAAATATTAAAATATTTCCTCTAATTAATTCCCTTTTAATGTGCATGAATTTCATGCACCAGGCCACTATTTTAAATATAAGGCATATTTTACAGCATTCACCTATTAAAGGTGTACACGACAATGGATTTTAGTATATTCACAGTTATGCAACCACCAAGACAATCAACATTAGAACATTTCAATCTCCTCAAGCAGAAACACTATATCACTAGCAACATACCCATTGCCCCATCCCAACCCCCTTTCCTAGGCAACAAGTAATCTTTCTGTCTTTATAGATATGCCTATTCTGAGCATGTTACGCAAATGGAATTATATAATATGTGGAATTTTTGAATAATGTTTTACATAGCATAACATTTTCAAGGTTTATTCATGTTGTTGCATATATTTGCATTAGATTTATTTTTATTTTATATTTATACATCACATTTATCCATTCATCAGTTGATGGGCACTTTGCTTTGTACTATGTAAGTTAGAAGAAATATGTATTTGGCCATTCAGATGAGTAAAATATATTTCTCATATATTTGTGGTCTTTATACACAATTCTTAGCTCATACCTCCCAAAACCCTATATGAAGGGTCTTTTGTATCCAATCTGAGGATAATGCTGTAGCCAGGAGAACCAACCATGTGATTAGAGGATTGGAAATTTCAGTAGGGCCTATAGTTCAAATCAATCACCAATAGACAATGATTTGATCAATCATGATTATGTAGTAAAGTCTCTGTAAACATTCAAGAGGATAGGTTTCCAAGAATTTCCAGGTTGGCAAACATGTAGAAATTGAGAGAGGTCATGGAATTTTCATGCCCCTTCTCCATACTTTGCCTAATGTATCTTTCCCATCTGGCTGTTTCTGAGTTGTATCCTATTATAATAAGCTGGTGATCTAGTAAGTAAAATATTTCTTTAAGTTCTGTGTGCTGCTCTAGCAAATTAATTGAACCTGAGGAGGAATTGCAAGAATATTTGTTTTATAGCTAGCTGGTCAGAAGTACAGGTAAAACCTGCATGAATGAATAGTATCTGACACCTAAGGAAAAGTCTTTGGAACCTTCAGTGAATAGTTGATCTATTAATAACCTAGGCTATTAACTGGTGTCTGAAGTGAGGTAGGGACAGTCTTATAGGACTAAACCTTAACCTGTGGTATCTGATGCTATCTTGGGTAGATAATGCTACAATAATTTGACTTCTTAAACACCCTGCTGGTGCCCAAGAAGTATTTTTTTATGTGGGAGGAGCTCTCACATACTCATTGAAATTAGATCAAGAACCACAAAGAGGGATGTTTCCACTTTTGGCTGTTATGAATAATGCTACTTTGAACATGTATGAACAAATTTTTGTGTAGATATAGTTTTCATTTCTACCCTGTTTCCCAGAAAATAAGAAAGTCTTATATTAATTTTGCTCCCAAAGATGAGCTAGGTCTTATTTTCAGGGGATGTCTTATTTTTCCATTAAGAAGAATACAGTACACATTCATTGTTAAATGAAAATAAAGGAAATTTATTACCTGTATATGGTACTGTAGTATGGTAGTTGTCAACACAAACCAGACAAACTCTCATAGTTACAAACATGCTCTATTTTCCCTTTTTTTATATTTTTGGCTAATGTTTCACCACCTCCTGGAGATCAAAATGTGCAATATTCCCTAAGAAGTTTTGATAGTCAAAAAAAATGTATTTATAATAACATGCCAAAATAATTCAGGGAAAAGACTATGAGTGTGAAATTAAAATTTAATTATTTGCTTTCCTGGCAAAATTACTTGAAACACTGTACATCACAGAACATTTAGGAATAGGGTAGTATACTTCATAACAAAATTATGTTTATCTATATTAAATTTGCACATATATATGGCAATTTCTATAAATCATTGTTTTCTCCTCTGCAAATACAAATTTATTTAAAAAGCAACACACAGACACTCACACTTAGTTATTTTTTAAACTATTACCTAGGCTAAATCTTTGTTGTTTTGCTATAAATTTATTTCCATGAAATCCAGTTTAAAAGTTAATACATAAATTTAAAATATTTTGTTTTCAAAATGAAACCTTTCAAACATTTCTATCATTTATTAATTATAGACATTTCAGTAAAAATATAAAATTTATTTTTCAGTATTCCTTAGTCCCTAATTCAGTTTCTCTTAACAAAATGTGTATTTTAGTATCATCTGGCAGCACAATTTTTAGCTACAAGCCCACTGGACCTCTGATTTCTCATAAATTAAGCTCTCTCCAGGCCTAAAATAATCACTCATTTCCTCAATTTTTAAAATGGTTTTCCTTTCATTATTCACTCATTTGCATATAGTCCTAATTTAATTTCACTTGAAATTTTTCTATTCTAGGCATTGCTGCACAGAATGCCTTGACTATATCCAGCCTGTAATGTAGACATTCATTACATGTTGCACAACTCATCTGACTCTTGGCAAATTAACAAATTAATTTCATTGTTAAACCATATGCTCTCCAGATTAATTTATCTTGTGTTCTCCTTTAATGTCATAAATTTATAATCATGTTAAATATATAGTAAGTACCAACAATTATTCTAAAGAATATGAGTGACCATTTATGGACTCTTAGTACATGGCAATTAATTTGGAACATAGTTGTTCAAGTAATTTGGATTCAGTAGCATGGTTATATCCATAATCTACATTAAGTAATTTTTTCTGATTTGCCTACATATTTAGATCTTCTAATATCCTATTTCTTCATTGATAATATAATATTTATTTCTTTTATAAGTTTTTCACCAAGATTTTAATTGGTCAATTCTTATAAAATGCTTTCCCAATGTAAAGGTAAACTTTCAGTAACCCTTAGCTAATGTCAACATATTCTGAGAAATCTAGATTCAATTTTCATAAGCAAAGCATGTGCCTCATATTTTATGAAAGTAATCTTATCTACTAAAGAGGGAACATGCAAATTGACCATCACACCATCACAAAGATGGTGGTGCCCATAGCCACAAGATGGCAGGGCCCAGTCCTCTCAGCCCCGCAGGAGTCCCCCAGTCATTTCAGCCCTGCTCGTGGGGGGGGGGGGGTGATGGCAGGCATGTGTAGTGGCCAGACCAGCCTTCAGCTCCCCAGCTGCCCAGGACTGGCCTGAGACGCAGGCAAGCATTGGATGTCAGCTGCTCAGCCACCTAGGGCCAGCCCGATGCACAGGCAAGCTTCAGATGTTGGCTGCCCAGATGCCCAGGGCAAGCCCAAGACACAGGCAAACTTTGGATGGTGGCTTTCCAGCTGCCCAGGGCCATCCAAGGCTCAGTAACCAGGGCTGACCAAGGCTTGTTCTACCAGTAGTGGCAGCAGCAAGGTGTGATAGAGACATTGCCTTCCCCTGATTGCTAGGTCGCCTCCTGCCCCTGAGGGCTCCTGGACTGTGAGAGAGGGCAGGCCGGGCTGAGGGACCCCACCCTTCAGTGCATGAATTTTCATGCACTGGGCCTCTAGTAGCATAGTTAACAATTTAATAAATGTGAAAAAAGAATAGAGACAGAGGCATAGATTATATGTAAACATATTGAGAAGATTCCGGTAGCTTTTTTTTTCCCTTCTGATTTTATTTCATTTTGTCTGCTTTTTATCTCATTCTACACTCTCTCATTTTCTTTTAAATAAATAAAAAGTTGATTCTGCATGATACATAAGAAATAAATTCTATGAATTTCTGTGATGGCATAGAGAGACCTCCAACTGATACATGTGATTGCTCCAGGTTTGATCACTCTCATGCAAAGAATGAAGAAAAGTTAATAAGGGGATCACTTTCACAGACATCCTATGGCTCCTGGGTTTGCATATGTAACATAGCAGAAAATACAAAAGAAATTAGAGAGAGAACATTTCAGAATGTGGGTTGGCTTGGAAGGAAGCTAAAAAGAATAAGGAAAATGTCACTTCAGCAGTTTGATCTGGGCACCTTTTATTCCCCAGTAGGCTAAATCATAATTGTATGGTGTGCATACTGTAGCCAGCTTCTCTCCCTTGCATTCTGTTGTTTGTTTGTTTTTGTTTTAGCTATATTATTTTCTTACATATTTAAAGCATTGGTCAAAGGTATGACTTGTTCAAATACAAGTAACCTGTTTATTTGTAAGTATGAGTATTATGAGCTCCTTTTCAGTGGTTTAAGTCACTTAAATGAACATTATAAGCATAGAACATTGTGTGTGCATGTGTGTGTATGTTCAAAAAGTTTAGTATCTTGGATGAGCTGATAGATAACATTTGAGTATTAGATGATATATATAAAATAACTTCACAATGTCAAATACAAGACACAATGTAAACATATCTTCAATTATACTGCTCTTTTTCAATTGGCATGAACAGCTCAAATTTACATTAAATTTTTAAAAAATAATTTCATAAAACTGCTGCAAATACATTTATAGCAATCAATAGTGTTCCTTATATAGTGTACTACTTTAATCACATCTTTAAAACAAAACAAAACAAAACAAAACAACACTTATTACACTGCTGTAGAAAAGAAGCAATTCTTACCATTTGCAATACCATGGATAGAACTAGAGAGCATTATGCTAAGCGAAAAAAGCCAGTCAGAGAAAGATAAACATGGTCTCACTCATTTGTGGAATAGAATGAACAACATAAACTGATGAACAAAAATAGAACCAGAGTCATACAAGCATCAAACAGACTGTTCAACCTATGAAGGAAGGTATGGGGTGCAGGGGTAAGAGATCAACCAAAGGACTTGTGTGCATACATCTGAACATAACCAATGAGCACAGACGTCGGGGGGAGGGGTAGAGGAGATTGCCTCGACCTGCACAGCGAGGTTCGGGATCTGAAGGAGGGGCCGATGCACAAATGAAAATGCTGTACAAGAAATATAAATTTAGAAGGCATAGGGTGGGCCAGGTGGAGCCTTTTTCTTGAAGAGGCACCCCAAGACCTGGTCCTGTCTACTTTTTATTTACTTTAAATAAACATTAGTACTTTTCTAACATTCACCTTTCACTGTCTCTCAAAGTTAAAGATAAATATAATATAGGAATATAATAAAGAAAATTTTATGTGAAACTAAAGTTATCTATTAAATTGCTTCTTAAGTGTTTTTTTTTTTTTTTAATTTAAATTCTTTACTGTTTAAAACATTACATAAGTCTCATTTCCCCCCATTGACCTCTTCCTGGCTGTCAATTTGCGGGGGGAGGGGGAATGAGCCTTATGTAATGTTTTAAACAGCAATTTAATAAATAAACATTTTTCCTTTAGCAATGCATATAGGCAGATCAAAGGTAAAGTTTGATAAACAATGTAAGGACTATCAGGTTAGGAAATTGCACGGAGCCATTGTGCCCACAGCAGGGCAGTTTGTGCTGATAGTCAGCCCTGTTGAATATCGAAGTCCATTGGCCTTCCAGTGTCTCATTTTGCACTTTTATGCTAACTGCTATTTACTTTAGCCTCCATCAGGGGGTGAAGACATGTGCTGGGCTGCAGGGACAGCAATTCAATAGATAACTATAGTTTCACATATAATCAAGTTTCTTTATTTTATTCCTATATTATATTTATCCTTGACTTTAAGAGACAGTGAAAGGTGAATGTTAGAAAAGTACTAAATTATTCTAATTGAATATTACCCAGGGAAAAGTCGTTAAATGTCAACCAACCTGTATATTTGGAAGTGAAATTAGTGGAGAAAAAAATTAGGATTAATTTCTTTTTCACTTGACTATTTCTCACTACCCTTTGCATGCATGTATATTATGGAAGTTATTGTAGTATGTCTTATTTATTTGTATCTATAAATATATGATATGATGAGCTCCCCAATACTGCAGTTGTCTATAATTCATTTTTGTAATTCAATGCCTACTCTATAAATAGTCAGTAAATATTGCATTTCCAACTAATAGCTTAATGTAAATTAGCCTGCTAAAATATTTAGTACATTTAAGATAATAAATTTGAAGACTTAAAGAGAATAATTTATTCTATTGTTTATAAGAGAACATTTCTGGATATTTCCTTTCAGTATTCTCTTCATGCTACTTCTATTTGAGAAATTCAGAAATTAAAGAATAACTGTGCCACACACCAACTGTGCTCAGTTGATTCTGATGATAAGAAATGATGCATTGTGTAAAACATCTTTATCAGCATGAGGCTGTTTTTTACAATTTGGCTGTATCAAGAATTGTTTCTTTTGAAATGGAAATGAACTCATTATTTATCAACTCTTGCAGAGTTCTACTTAATTCCCAAAAATACATCAATGATAATTTAAAGTACATTTTAAATCATGCTTATGAACCCGTTTTCTTTTGTTTCATTTTAATATTTTAACTTGTATATTGCGTATTCATTTAACTTTCATACATAATCTATTTTAGATTTGGGAAGCAATAAAGATGCTCAGGTTGAGATTGTTTCCAGGCATTGGGTATGAATAAAACATTCATTAGATTATATGGATATCTAGTTATGCTTAAAATTTAGTGAGGAATATAGGTCATTTACATAGCATGTAAAATAGTGAAACATAAATGTTATGCTTCATAACAAAAGGCAATAGTTTTAATGGACTTAAAACAATGTATTACTTAAATCGCACCAGGTCAAGATGGAATAACAAGTGTGGCTGGATTTATCTTCCTGCCTGAAGCGAATAAATACTCGAACAAAATATGTTACCACATTTTTTTCATGACATTGGCCTCTGGTTAACAAAGGGCAGTGAAGCAAACAATGTCTTGAGAGAGTTTGCCTGCCATAGCTCAGAAAGGAGCCCAGCAGAGTCCTAGATGAGAAAACATAGATGAGAGTCTGGAGTAACCCAAGTGGCTGAAGGTCACAAGGCAGAGGAATAAAAAAAAGGAATTTGCACAGAAGAGATTTCTATAGATGCAAACATGGTCACCCTCAAGAATTCAGGAGAGTGCTGATGTGAGGAAATCACCTAAAATCAGGGGAAGACAACAAAAGTGATTAAAGAAATAGCACCTTCACTTGCAAACGACCCTGAACAGCAGCTATTCCTACAAGTTAAAGTAGAATAGAACATCTTTCAAATCTCATGGTATGGAATATTTAAACCTAGCCAAGAATAATAAGTCCTTTTCTGGTATTGCTTACAAAGTTTAATTCCAAGCCACAATGGGGGGGGGGGGGGATGGTTTTATGCAACTTAAAGTGCCTTTCAGAACAAAGATGAAGAATCTTTATATATAAAAGGCTAAGTGACTGATCATCCATCTGTCTAACTGTCTGACTATCTGACTGACCGGCCAGTACATATGACTCACACTGGCTTTACTTGTACATGCACAATACATATAAAGCTCTTGTTGGTGCCCATTGTACACTTGTGTTTTGACCGGTAATTGTTGATCGTGAATTTGGTTGTTTTTATTGACATTTTGAAACTGAAAGAAAGCAGCAGCAGCAGCAAAATATGTCTAAAGATAAACTATTGGCACAACATACTTCTGAAGGTGGCTAAGTACTGTAGTGTTTGGGGATATTTCAGGCAGTTGTCTCTTAAAACAAATATCAGATCAGAGGTTTCTGCTTAGAGTAAATGGTTAATAAAACTTGGAGATGGCAAAGTTAATAGTAGTTTTCTTTTTTATATATTTTATTGATTTTTCACAGAAAGGAAGGGAGAGAGATAGAGAGCTAGAAATGTTGAGAGAAAAACATCGACCAGCTGCCTCCTGCACACCCCCCATTAGGGATGTGCCCACAACCAATGTACATGCCCTTGACCGGAATCAAACCTGGGACCTTTCAGTCCGCAGACTGATGCTCTATCCACTGAGCCAAACCAGTTTCGGCTGATGGTAGTTTTCCTTTAGGAATGAATATTATTGAAATCCCCCCATGAAATGTTTTGTAATGGATCTATTATTGAAGATACCTTTGGAAGTAGTATATCTATAGATAATGTTAAAAATATGTTTAAATGTGTGAGTCTTTGCAAAACACACACACACACACACACACACACACAAATGAGCATGTTCATAAATTAAATGAAGAAATTTTGGATATACTTGATGGAGATTTTCACACTTATTTGAGTGATGATTCCATCG
Source organism: Pipistrellus kuhlii (assembly GCF_014108245.1). Taxonomy (NCBI): domain Eukaryota; kingdom Metazoa; phylum Chordata; class Mammalia; order Chiroptera; family Vespertilionidae; genus Pipistrellus; species Pipistrellus kuhlii. Next base: position 141,419,407 of record NW_023425529.1, on the reverse strand, counting down.
ATTCAACAGATAATGCCAAAAAGGAAAATTTTCCTATTGAATTTCTTAATTGTATTACTCCTTCAGGAATGCCATGTCATAAATTAAAATTGAAAGTAGGTGCAATCATCATGCTACTGAGAAATCTTGATAGTAAATGGGGTCTTTGTAATGGTACTACATTTATCACAAGATTGCCTGTGGACTAAATGTTTCTGGGTTTGATTCCAGTCAAGGGCACATACCTTGGTTGCAGACTCCTCCTGGCCCAGGCCCTGATGGGGACTTTTGCAGGAAGCAATTTATCAATGAGTTTCTCTCACATCGATATTTCTCTTTGTCTTTCCCTCTTACTTACACTCTCTCCAAAAATCAATGTAAAAATATTCTCAGGTGAGGAAAGGAAAAGAAGAAAGAAAAGAAGGAAAGAATGAATGAAGGAAGGAAGGAAGGGAGGGAGGGAGGGAGGGAGGGAGGGAGGGAGGGAGGGAGGAAGAAAGGGGAAAAATATAAAACAAAACAATCAAATTGGGCTTCTAGAGATAAGAATGACAATGTCTGAGATTAAAAAAAAAAAAAAAGACACTAGTTAGGCCTGATTGGTGTGGCTCAGTTGGTTGAGCATCATCCTGTGCACTGAAAGATTGCCAATTTGATTCCAAGTCAGGGCACATGCCCAGATATGGGCTCCAATCCCAGGGGCAAGACTAATCAATATTTCTCACCTCTTTCTCTCTCTCTCTCTCTCTCTCTCTCTCTCTCTCTCTCTCTCTCTCTCTCTCTCTCTCTCTCTCTCTCTCTCCCTTTCCTCTTCCCCTTCCTCTCTCTATAAAATTGATAAAACCGTGTTTTTAAAAAATACACTAGGAAGGATTAATAAAAGAGGAAGTTTAATGAACTTCTAACAAAGAAATAAAACTATTCAAAATGAAACACAAAAAGAAAAGAGGTAGAAAGAAAAATTAACAGGGAACCCATGAACTATGGAAAAGCTTTAGAAAGCTTAGTATATTTCAAATTTGGAAGGAAAATAGTATAAAACCGCATGTCTAAGAAACTCAGAGAACTCCAAGCATAAGAAACATGAGAAAAACTACCTGAAATCACACTATAATCAAAACAGGTACTAAATGGAAGCAGGGGGAGATTATAGTCCAAGAAGAAAGGATTCATAATGGTTATCAATTCCAAGGCAGGTTGTAAGTACGCTATTTCCACTGAACCAATTAGGGCAAAAGAATACTCTTAGTTATCTCATTCAGATAGGATTCTCACTGAAAGGGTAAATTGCAAAAAAAAAAAATGCACAGACTTGTTTTCTTGAAAAAAAAAAAAAAATGATCCTGCAGATATACACATACTCACTAAAGACCCCACCTGACTAATCTAAAAAAAAAAAAAAAAAAGTAATGATTCTATATGAGTGAAATCTAATGAACAAAATGAACTAATAAGCAAAATAGTGACAGACTCATAGAGAGCAGACTTACAGCTATTGTGGGAAGGAAGGCTAGGTAGCAGGGGTGGAGGGATTGAGCAAAAAAGAAGAAAAAAGAAAGAGGGAAAACTCATGAATAGGGGCAACAGTGTGGTGATTGCTGGGGGAGGAGTTGGGTTAGGGGGGTGGAAAGAGGTAGAGGAGGCTAAGGGTGATAGATAGTGATGAGTGTGTTGCTGGTGAAAATAGAGGTTTTCTGTTGCCAGAAGAATTAGGATTCTTGCAATGTCTTAAGGAAAAGTACTTTTGGTTACACACAAGGGAGGATGAGGTCTGGTGGTAATATTTATTTGTGATGAAAAATCAAAAGAGTTCCCATCCAATCTTCCATCTTTGTCCATCTCGCCATGGAAATAGAGCAAATGGCTTAGCCAGTATGACTAAACTTAGCCAGTATGAGCATGGACCCATGCACCAAGAGGTCACCAGTTCAATTTTCCACACATGCCCAGGTTGTGGGCTTGTTCCCCAAGATGGGGCATGAACAAGGCAGCCAATTGATATTTCTCTCTCATCTATGTCTCTCTCTCTTCCCCCTTCCCTTCCTTTCTCTCTAAAATCAATAAAAAAACATTTTAAGAAAAAAAGAAATAGAGCAAATGTCCAGAGATACTGTGTCATGTTAAAGCTTAGTTCAGTCTAGCATTTGGCAAGCTTAACTTGTATTCCAGGCTGCAGTCCATTGCTTTATTGCCGTACCCAGGCTCCCACCTACATTTACTAGTAGAGTCTGCATGGCCAATGACCATATAGCTGCTAGGGTCACATGGCTACTGCAGAGAGGACAGGCTAGCACTGGAGGCAAGCATGGGTCAGGAGCAGGGGAGAGAGAGAGAGAGAGAGAGAGAGAGAGAGAGAGAGAGAGAGAGAGAGAGAGAGAGAGAGGGAGATCTTTGTTTCCTGGGATTATAATCAGGAGCATTTTCAAATTAACCAATAAACATCCCAAGTTTTTGTGGGCTTCCAGTGGGGCCCATTCCCTAGCCAATGATCTATTGCCCAGGTTAGACTGGCAGTCCTCTCTGGTTTAGTTCCTACCCCAAAGCCATTTTGACTTTATTGAGCATATGTTTATATCCCCATGGTCCCTCCCCTATACACAAAATCATCAGTACTGGAGACTGGAAGGACAGGATGGTAATTCCCTTGGAGGGACAATGCTGTGATTCCTTGGGGTGTGAAGCTGGAGCTTCCTGGTGAAGCAAATAGGCTGTGTCCCCAAATGAATATGCTCAACAATATCCGGCTCCCCTTGCCCTCTTTTTGTTAATAGCTACATAATCCTGGTAATGGATGGAGACTTGACTTGGGGTGGTGAACAAACAATACAGTGTACAGGTGGTGTGTTATAAAATTGTACACTTGAAACTTGTATAATTTTGTTAACCAGTGTCGCCCCAATAAATTCAATAAAAACTAAAAAAATATTTTAAAAATAATGACTCCACATCCTCTGATGGCTCAGTTTATGGGCTATTGACTACAGTTACCATTGCTGTGTAGCTTGTAGGCTGTGTTTAAACTTCTAGTTATTTTTTCAGACACCCTGAGAGAAGTTCTACCAATGACTTAGTAGGATGTTGGATGTAGAGTTACTGGGTTCTATATTTCCAACAATTAAGATAATACCGTGATCGGCAAACTGTGGGTCAAGAGCCACATGAGGCTCTTTGGCCCCTTGAGTGTGGCTCTTCTACAAAATACCATGGCCTGGTGAGTCTATTTTGAAGAAGTGACATTAGAAGAAGTTTAAGTTTAAAAGAAATTTCAGTTGTTGTAGTGTTGATATTTGGCTCTGCTGACTAATGAGTTTGCTGACCACTGAGATAGTACATTGCTAACACAGCTTCCTGGGTTTGAAGAACGTAGACTGTAATTTATTTCTTTCAATGCTAAATATTGGCCAAAATTTCTAATTCTACGACTTAGTATCCTTCTCTGAAATATCAAATGTGAACAGAAACAGAATTTATTTAAAGAAAGTGAAAACTATTTTCCTTTTCAAAGATGATGGGTTATGACATTATAAATAATTGCCTTCCAACATTAGCACAAAGGGTGTTTATGGCAAGGTCATGGTATCTTTCCAAGCAGGAAAAGATTTTGGGGGTAAAATATACACAATTGAGAGATTCATAGCGTACACTTTATTTATTTACTTTTTTATTCCTAAATCATACTAATGCTATGCACATTTCTCAGCAACAATTCAGGTGGTGGTTCTATCAGTCCTGGCCCATGTGTTCCAAATGCTCTGTTGGGATCTTAGGAGCTTGTCTTGCCCTACTTAGGAAGGCTGAGATAACCTCCCTGCAGGCTCATCAGCCTATTTTAAAAAACAGCTGTTAACTCAAATATGGGCAATAGAGGGAGCTACATTCCAAGAGACTCCTCACAGCACAATATCAGCTTGAAAAGAATACAAAGCACTATGGAATGCACTCATTAAATAATGGTCCTAATGGAACATCATATTCATCAACAAGCTCTGAGCATGCTTGCTTCAGAAAGAATTATAGATATTGTAGCAGCTCTGGAATTTAATCTTTCTAAAGGTGGCTACGGTGGGGAATGTAGATACTTGAGAGGTAGGCCCAATAAATAACTTCATGGTGAATTTGTGCCAAGCCTAAAAGATATGGCACAATGTCACTAGATGTTGTAAACTTTAGCATTGTTCTCTAACCTTCCAGGTATTACAGACTAAAAGGGAATTTACTTTGCCCCATGGTGTTTTTATTTAAGGTTCAAAAGAAATGAGTGCTACCAATTGAGGAGCATAGAAAAGGAGTGTTACATAATGGTCTCTGAATGCCAGTGCCTTCAATAGCTCTACCACAGCATCTAAAACACAGTTATCTCCAAAACTCAGATGGAACCCAGAATTTACTAAACAACGGCTTCTATCTATCCTCTCTGTTTGGAAAATGTTAGATACATGTAAAAATGATTCTTTGGGGAGAGAATAAAGAACGATGCACTAATTTCAATTCTTGTTGGTTTATTAAGCATTTAGAATGTTTATCACAGCTATTTGTTATAGTAAACAGCTTCTAAATTTACTCACCAAATGAAATTAAATCTAGATCTATTATGTAAATAACTATTCCTGAGATGAAAATATGTATTTGAAAGCTGACTTGAAGTCTGTTTTAGTACAACACTTATGCAGAGTAATAAAAAAGTAAATATATCCTTAGAAAAATTACATATTAAATTAAATATCCCCATCAACATAGGATGATGAAGAGAAATTGAGTAATAAGCTGTTTTTTTTAAAAAAAAAAATTGTTTGAAGGTCTGTAAAAAGAATGTTAGAAGGATATGGTTGTGATTACTGTGTTCTAAGAAGGAGACTCCTTTCCACTACAAGGTTCAAATCATGGTGTTGTTCCATACATAGGGTGATTCTTTTATATACGACTTTGAAGAATATGTTGTATGACAAATAAATAATAGTTATACAGAAAAATATTACATGAGTTGAGATTAACTGAGGTCAGAGGATGAATGGAGAAGGAAAGAGGTATATTGGCTAAATACAAAAATAATATTCAGAATTCTAGTAATAAAAATACAAAGAATTGGGAAACATGATGCAACAAAAATAAAAGGTGAAGTGTTTAAATTGACTAAAATTATATATAGGGAATTAAATAATTCCTGGGCAACACTTAACCACTCTTTAACTATTAAGAAAATTATGGAAAATAATTTAAATTAAGAAAATTCTTAAATGAGTAACCCTGAGGATTAGTAAATTTTACTTTAAATTTTAAATAATTTTTTTAAATTGCTGATGGAAAAATTTGAATGAGACCAGACTGAAGAAAGGAACTGTAGGACCAAACACTAATAAGATAAATAAATTCTACTTAGAAGAACTTAAAACCTGCATCTACCCCATTTGGGGTTGTAAATAGGCATAAAACAGGCCTAAGTTTCCTGAAGTCCACTACAGAGTAAAACCTAAGTTTATATTTACAGAAAGACTCATCCTGATACATGAAAATTTACAAGTGAAAATAATACTGGAACAGAGAGTTGTGGTTCTTCCCAAGATCTTGTCTCATGGAGTCGAAGAATGTACCGTATTTTTCGGACCATATGACGCACTTTTTCCCCCCCAGAAGTGGTGGGGGGAAAAAGTCCCTGCGTCTTATGGTCCAAATATAGCGTACACATATACTTTAAAAAAAAAGTTTTTTACTTGCCCGGCTCTGTGTGGTCTCTGTGTGCTTGCCCGGCTCTAAAATGGTTCTAAATGCTGCTGTTTACTTTACAGGGTTGATTACATGTGTTTATGACTGTGATGTTGGGTTTTAATGCACATAAAATATTTTAGGACACTATTTGTTTCAGAATCTTTTTTTCTTCATTTCCTTCTCTAAAAACTGGTGCGTCTTATGGTCCGGAGCGTCTTATGGTCCGAAAAATACGGTAATTGGGGACCAGAAGAATCAAGCAAGAGATGAAGGATTTATTCAAGCAGATTCAGACTCCTGGCTCAGGGAGGGGGCCCAAGAGAGGGTGCCACTGAAGCTCACTGGTCTAGGGGTTTTATCCACTATGGATCCATTCTTTGTCTACCTATGTTACTCTTTTGTGGCTCCTTCTATCTTTCTTGCCTAGCAACAATTTCAAAATCCACCCTGTGCCCCCTCATTCTTTTCTCTTCTCCCCTCTCTTGCAAGATTATATGCTTTAGAGATAAGCATTCTTATCTCCTGACATTCTGTTTTCTGCAAGATAAATATTATTGAGGTTCTGGCTAGCTCCAGTGGTCACCTTTGCACTTCCTCCTTCCTAAGCCCCTCTCCTACCTGCCTGTTTACTTCTAACTCCTCTCAGATGGAGTGTGGGCTCGCAGATCTAAGGGTTGTGTTTTCATTCCATCTCGGTTGCAGACTCCCTCCTGGCCCAAGTTAGGATGAGTACAGGAGGCAACCAATCAATGTGTCTCTCTCACATCGAGGTTTCTGTCTCTGTGTCTCTCCCCCTCCCTTCAGTCTTTAAAAAAAAAAAAAAAAAAAAAAAAAAAAAAAAAAAAAAAAAAAAAGCATCCTGTTTTTAAAATTAAATTATATTAAATTAAATTAAAATTTGCATTTGGCATTCAGTTTCTTGGGAACATGAATTACAAAAGAATTTGTATTGGGGAGTAAACTAAGGTTGGGTTGGACATCTTTGCAAATATTTTCAGAAATTCTTTGACTTAAGCCCAATTTTTCCAATTTTACAGAGTAAAGAAGTAGTTAAGTAATATTCAAATGAATTGTAACACTGCCATGTTTAATTTACACTGGGCAACTAAGACTATGTGGAACACATTTTTTTAATGGTTTCATGGTGTAATCTAATGGTTGACATCTTGAGGGATCAAATCTACAACAGTTAGAATTGATAACACTTTTGTAAATAAAAAGCATGGAGTTAAACAAATTATGGATAGTAATCTTTTTAATTTATTTTTTTCTCTTTATTTACATTTTCTTTTTTCATCTACCTTGAGAGTAACATTTTTTTAGATTGAAAATGTAACAAATGAAACTCTTAGATGGCTGGCCCATAGGCTAATAGCTTTTGCTGTAGATATGCTAATTAACTAGAGGAATACTGCTTGAGTCTTGAGCAGCTCCCTTGTCAGCAAAGAGGTGTTAAAATATGCACAGAATAGCCGAAACCAGTTTGGCTCAGTGGTAGAGCGTCGGTCTGCAGACTGAAAGGTCCTGGGTTCGATTCCAGTCAAGGGCATGTAACTTGGTTGCGGGCAGATCCCCAGTAGGGGGTGCGCAAGAGGCAGCCAATCGATGTCCATCTCTCATCGATGTTTCTGGCTCTCTATCCCTCTCTCTTCCTCTCTGTAAAAAATCAATAAAATATATTTAATAAGTAAATAAATAAAAATATGCACAACATAATGAATGGTTTTTAAAGATTCAGAGGAGTCTTCATGACTGGACTCTGATCAGTGAGTCAACTGACCAACTAGGAATAAAGGGATTCAGAAATTTTACACTCTTCCTTGAATCCCTTTTAATGTCTACCTTTCTATGGCCAGCACTTAACCCTCCCTCCTTCCCTTAATAATGCAAACTGTCTTAATTCCAGACTGTCTTATGATGAACTTGAGAATGGGTCCTCCCATGTTTGTTAGCTAAGCCTTCTCAACCAATAAAGTTTCCTGTTCCAAACTTTGATCCATAGGGTACTGGCCTTTCTTTTGAAGCATCAGGCACAAGTTTCTTGGGCCTGTAACAAAAATAGAAATGCAAACACATTTCAAATCCATTTTTGGTTATCTATTCTGTTATTTCCAAAAAAGATTCATAAAAGCCATTAACAAACTTTCTTGCCTTTGAGATGATGTGATGTTGTATTGGTATGTCATAGGGCTCTCTAGTATGACCTTTTACAATATTCTGTACTACTTACTGTTACTAGATGTATATATCATTGTGTGTGTGTGATTTATTCACTCAAAAATGATGCTGGGTGGCACCCAGGAAAGCCAAGGAAGCCTCAACACAACACTTGGCTCAAAGTTCTTATTGCAAAACAAGAAAGAATTTGAGAGCATTACAGAAAGATTTAGCAAAACACAGTAAATTTATTAAAGCAATAGTAGGAACTCAAGAAGTGAGACAGGCAGAAGCCGGTTTGGCTCAGTGGTAGAGCGTCGGTCTGTGGACTGAAGGGTCCTGGGTTCAATTCCGGTCAAGGGCATGTACCTTGGTTGCGAGCACATCCCCAGTGGGGGGTGTGCAAGAGGCAGCTGGTCGATGTTTCACTCTCATCGATGTTTCTAGCTCTCTATCTCTCTCCCTTCCTCTCTGTGAAAAATCAATAATATATATATATATATATATATATATATATATATATATATATATATATATATATATAAAAGAAGTGAGACAGGCCCAGTCAACATGGCTCAGTGGTTGAGCATTGACCTATAAACCAGAAGGTCACAGTTTGATCCTCAATGTAGGGCATGCATGAGGCAGCTGGTCAATGATTCTCTCTCATCATTGATGTTTCTATATCTCTTTCTCTCTCATCGTCTCTAAAATCAATAAAAAAATTAAAAAGTATAAAAAGAAGAAGTGAGAGCAGATGACCTGGGAAAACAAGATGCTCTGATGGGGTCAGGGTGGAAGGTTCTTATTAAACATGGACAAGGTTGTTTAGGGTGATCCTCATCTTCTGACGAAAATGAGGTAACTGCAGAAACAGCTCATCCTTGTCCCTCCTCTCCAACTGTCGACTTCATTTCTTCCTTTCTTCCTTTCTTCCTTTCTTCCTTTCTTTCTTTCTCCCTTTCTTTCTTCCTTTCTCCCTTTCTTCCTTTCTCCCTTTCTTCCTTCCTTCCTTCCTTCCTTTCTTTCTTTCTTCCTTTCTTTCTTTCTTTCTCTCTTGATTTATAAATTATAGAAAACTAGAGGCCCACTACACGAAGAGATTTGTGCAATAGGCCTTCCTTCCCTTGGCTTCCAGCACAGGTCTTCCTCTGGCACCTGGGACCCATGCCTTCCATCTGGCCGGAGTCTACACCTTTGCTGCAGACTCTAGCCAGAGTCTGTTTCTTTGTCTTTGCTGCAGGCTCCAGCTAGAGTCTGCCATCTTCGCTCCAGACTCAGGCTGGGGTTTCCATCTTCATTTTCACTGCAGACTGCAGTCTTTGTCTTCGCTGCAGCTGTAGCGTTGCTCCTATAGATTCCTTCACCCCCCACCCTCCTTCTCATAGCAGGCATCCTGCCCTGCCTGGCCACACCACACCTGGAGCAGATGGGCTACCTCCATCTTTGTCCTTCTAATTTGCATATGCCCTCCTGATTGGCTGATGGATGTAGTGAAGTGATGGTCAATTTGCATGTTTCTCTTTTATTAGTGTAAATTGGGGAGGGGACAATGAGGGAAGAGGTGGTCAGTGAATAGTGCATCTATAATGTTCCAGTCAAGAGAGAAAAAGGGAGAAGTAGAGCCTGAGGCCTTTGTTCCCTATTCTAACTATTCAGCCTCAAAAGTATGTTGTAAAATGTTGATTAATATAACTAAGTATTCAGTGCATAATTTTACATTAAAACATAAAGACATGAAAGTAAGAAATATGAATAATTCAAAATACATTTCTTATTTTTATATTAATTTTTATTCCAACAGCCATTAGATTTATTTCTTTCAGACTTTAAGAATAACTCATAGTGAACGTACTTGCAATTCTCATATAAAACAAAAGTTTATTAAAAAAAAAAACTTTCTAGATGATATTCCTATGTGTGCTGCCAGCACGCAGTGTGAAAAAGAGCATTGGTGTCATTTATTTGAAAAGTCTTCAAGTCATTGACATAAATGGGCCAGGAGCAGTGAGAATAAATTACATGATAGAGGATATTCAATGGCCACCAGAAACCATGTTATAAAGGTTGCTAGTGGGTTTTTTTTTCTTTTTTATATTGACTAACAGAAACAAAAATCTACCCTTCATATTTTGAAAAAGCAAAACTTATCATAATTAAAATTTTAACCTATTGACATTGAATAAGACAAAAAGGTATTTTATTCTTTTAGTTGATATCAATAAAAGTCTTGATCACTTTAGATTATAGTTATTTGAAAAACAATGCATAAAAATTGCAGCTATTTATTTCAACCTCAGAAAAACCTCCCATATGTGGGTCCCAGAAATGCTTGTTTCATGCCCCATTTCCACCAGCAACAAGCGAGATGGCATTCAATATGCTTGAACATGTTTAACTGTTTATTTTATTGAACACTAGTTCTAAACTTAGCTCCAATATTATCAACTGTCCTGTCTCTCTTCAAATAGATAACAGACAGATGATTGATGACAGAAGATAGATAGATGATAGATTGATTGGTAGATAGATGATACCCTGTTTCCCCGAAAATAAGAGTGTCTTATATTAATTTTTTCTCCCAAAGTTGCGCTAGGTCTTATTTTCAGGGGATGTCTTATCTTTCCATGCCCTAGGTCTTATTTTCGGAGGAAGTCTTATTTTCAGGGAAAACGGTAGATAGATAGATAGATAGATAATAGATATCGATATATAGATATAAATATATATGATCTCACCCAACACTGAAAGAACCCATCTCAAAATTTATTTTGTTATCTTATGCTTTCTATATATCTTACCTTATTCCTTTAAGAAAACAAAAACACTCTTTCTCAAGTAGTTTATTATAGTCAAATTATCTCTTTTTAAAAATATATGTTTTATTGATTTTTTACAGATAGGAAGGTAGAGGGGTAGAGAGTTAGAAACATCGACAAGAGAGAAACATTGATCAGCTGCCTCCTGCACAACCCTCACTGGGGATGTGCCCGCAACCAAGGTACATGCCCTTGACAGGAATCAAACCTGGGACATTTCAGTCCATAGGCTGACACTCTATCATCTGAGCCAAACCAGTTTGGGCAGAGTCAATTTATCTTATATCTTATTCCTTAATCCCAACAAATTCATTCTAACTTTACATAATTTCTCAAATCAACCTATGGCCTTAATCATTTTCCTTTCATTGTTGCAACTATTATATTTGATTGCATATTTTTATCTTTCCCAAATTCACAAAATTTCTGTATTCTACTCTCTATCCTTTATCATTAAGGTATCCATATATGATGATATTCATTATTAGGTCCAGTAATAATTAATGTCGTTTTATAATACTTTTTTAAATCGAATTTATTTAAACAATACAACAAAATTTAATCAACAATATAGTTGCCGTTGTTTTCTACTACTTGTGCCCAACGCTCAGTAAGCATTTTAATCCCTCTGTTGTAAAATTATTGTGATTTTGATGCAAAAAATTCAGTCAATGCATTTTTGAGGCATTCTTCATTATTAAATTTTTTTTCCAAGAAGAAAGTTTTGCAAAGAACGAAACAAATGGTAATCGGAAGGGGCAATATCAGGAAAATATGCAGGTTAAGGGAGAACTTCCCATTCCAACTGGTGCAGTTTTTCAGCAGTGATTCTTGCAGTATGCGGTCGTGCGTTATCCTGGTGAAGAATTACGCCCTTCTGATTAATCAGCGCGGGTTCTTTTTCTCTTAAAGCTTGGGCTGACCTTTCCAATTGGGCACTATACACTGCACTTGTAATGGTTTGGGTAGATGGTAAAAGTTCATAATGAAGAATTCCTTTAAAATTCCACCAAACACACATCACTTTTTTTGCATGCAAGTCAGGTTTTGGCTTGGGCTGCGGAGCCTCATTTTTGTCCAACCATTGAGGCCGCCTTTTCAAATTAACATACAGCACCCATTCTTCATCTCCGGTAACAATTTGCTCTAAAAACGGCAAACGGTTTTGACAAGAGAGGAGCGAACTGCAAATTGTGACTCTTTGATTACGGTTGTTGTTGGTCAACTCATGAGGAACCCATTTTCCAAACTTTTGGACTTTGCCAAGTGCATGCAATTGATTGGAAATTGTTTTTTGTGAACAATTTAAAGTTGTTGCAAGCTCTTGTTGGGTAATTTGAGGATTTTGCACCAAAAGAGCTTGAAGAGCTTCTTGATCAAAATTGGACACACGGCCTCGACCACTCTTGTCATCTAACGAAAAATTTCCCCGCGAAATTTCTCAAACCAACGCTGGCATTTTCTGGCGCTAACTGCATCTTGACCAAGAGCACTACAGATGTTTTTTGCAGCCTCACTTGCTTTTCTTCCTAATTGGAACTCGTAAAGCATGCAGTGCCGAATATGCTCTTCATCTGCCATCTTCTTAGCCCTAGTTTTGCAACAAAAACCAAACCAAACACAAACTTTTTCAAGCAAAACTTGTTAATTGCACTTCACACATTCTGTAGATAGCACGTGTTTGAAGGTTACGTCAATACAAGTCAACGCCAAGCAAGATTTTAAACGAATGTTTAAAAACGACATTAATTATTACTAGACCCGATATTTTAACAGTTTAGGTTACCTCATGTAAATATTTTTGTTTTCTGACCAAATAATCACTATTCCTCTCAAACTAGAGTATTCTCAGGATTTTTGGAATCTTACCTTACATTGTAAGTTTAACCTGTGTGATCTTGGTAGTATCTGCCTTCTAATGTGGGTTATGAGTAATATCAGTATACTTTTAAAAAGCTGATAGTGACTACCATTTAATAAGCCTGTGCACATCTTTTGATACATTTCCTCAATAATACACCACAGCAAAGCAAAAAATGTGCTTTTTTATTCATTTTTTACACATTAAGGATCACAGGCTTCTCTGCTCTAAGTTCATTTCACATCTTTATATTGCCTACAAAAATGTTTCAGAAAACAGTCAAAAAGTACTTTTCTCACAAAGTTACTTAGCCATTTTAATTTCTGCACATATCTTTTATAGCACACATTATGACTTTATGGCATTATTTCTTCTTTTTTTCTTTCTTTTTTTGATTAAGGTATTAAATATGTGTCCTTATCTCCCCCATCCTCCCATTGCCCCCCTTGTCCCACATGGCATTTACTTTTTTACATACCTTTGCCCACCTTGACTGTAAACAACCTAAGACCATTAGATGACTATTAAACAAATCTTTAAAAAAACAAAACAAAAAAAAACCCCTGTAATTCTTTCACAGCATCACACATTTTCTCTGTATCCCATTCCTTTTACTCCTAGCTTTATTAAGATCCTTGAGGCCTGGTGCATAAAATTTATGCATGGGTAGGGTCCCTAGGCCTGTCCAGTGATCAGGGCCAATCAGGTTCCCCGCCCTGCCCCCTTCCTGCCTCCTTCCTTCTCTTGCTCCCTCAGCACCATGCCACTGCTACTGGTCACATTCCATGTTCCCCACTGCCCCCTAGTGGTCAGCACATGTCACAGTGCACATCAAACTCCTTTTCTCCCTGTTGAACTCCTGAGGGGACACTTTGCATATCATATATATAAAATACTTTACATGTAATATTATGTAACTTTAAAGTGATTTGATAAACACATATTTTGACTTGATCACCAAACAAATATTAGTTAACACACCTACCCTGTTTCCCCGAAAATAAGACAGTGTCTTATATTAAATTTTTCTCCCAAAGTTGCGCTAGGTCTTATTTTCGGAGGATGTCTTATTTTCGGGGAAACACGGGTATCACTTCATATAATTACTTTTTTTGACATGTAAATTGAGAACATTAAGATCTATTCTCAGCAACTTTCAAATATCTAATGAGATATTGTTAACTATAGTTCCATGCTGTGCATTAGATTACCAGAAATTATTCATCTTATATGAAGTTTTTACCGTTTGGCCAACTTCACTCCATTTTTTCCATCCCACAGGCACCACCAATCTACTCTCTCTGTTTCTATGAGGTTGGCCTTTTTTTTTTTTTTTTTAACAGAGAGGAAGGAGAGGGAGAGAGAGTTAGAAACGTTGATGAGAGAGAAACATCGACCAGCCGCCTCTTACACACCCCCCACCGGGGATGTAACCACAGCCAATGTACATGCCCTTGACCAGAATCGAACCTGGGACCTTTCAGTCCGCAGACCGACGCTCTACCACTGAGCCAAACCAGCTTTGACGAGTTTGGCCTTTTTAGGGGTCTCAAATAAGTGATATGATACAGTATTTGTCTTTCTCTGTCTGACTTATTTTACTTCACATAATGATCTTTAGTTCTATGCATCCCACAAATAGCAAGCTTTCCTGTTTTTTCATGGCTGAGTAATTGTTTTAAGTACTTCCATGTTTTTCATCGTGGCTGTACCAATTTACATTTTCACAAACAGTGCATAAGGGTTCCCTTCTCTCCACATCCACACCAACATTTGTCATCTCTTGTCTTCTTAGTGACACTCATTTTAACAGATGTGAAGTGATATCTCATTGTGGTTTTGACTAGCATTTCTTTGATAATTAGTTATGTTGAGTAACTTTTCATGTAATCGTTAACCATTTGCATGTTTTCTTTGAAAAACTGTCTATTTATACCATCTGCTGGTATTGTTTTTTAATGATGTTCCCACAAATCTGGATATCTGAGGACCCATCCTATCTATGCTTAAGCTTAACATAAAATAGAGGGACTGCTTATGGTATTAATAAGAAATCTGTGAACTATTTTATTTGCTTTAAAGTACATTAAACAGCATAAATTACCTTAAATATATTACACTAATATATTGGATGGCCTGCCTGTGCCATCCAATATATTAGTGTAATATATTTTTATTAATTTCAGAGAGGAAGAAAGAGGGAGAGAGATAGAAACATCAATGATGAGAGAAGCATATTGATTGGTTGCTCTTGCATACTCTCTAATCAGAGCCAAGGATGGAGCCTGCAATGTAGGGGATTGAGCCTGCAACTGAGGTATGTGCCCTTGACCAGAATCTAACCTGGGACCCTTCAGTCCACAGGCCTACACCAGCAGGGCTGCCTGTGCATTTTGTAGTTCATGTATCTATTTCAGTGAACAATTCCCAAAATATACAACACTAGTTCCCTGACACAGAACACATTTTGTTTCCAGATGAATTTAATATCTACATATATAAAATACTAATATGCAAATAGACCGAAAGGTGGAACAACGGAACAACCAACCAACCAAACAACCAAACAATTGGTCACTATGACATGCACTGACCTTCAGGAGATGCGCGCCAAACATGCAGGTAGTGGGATGGTGGAGCAGGTGAGCAGAGATGCCAGACCAAGGTGGAGTGCTGGTAGCTGTCATTAGGGCAAGCTTCTGGAGGTTACTGAAAATTCTTTGCTTCCTCATGCTGCAATTCCACACAGTGCTCACACCTGCTGCCAGGACTAGCCCCGCTCACAACCACTGCTAGCTCCACTTGTCATCCACACCCAGTCCCAATTGCTCTGCACCATCAGTGGATGTGAGCAGCAGCTGCTGGCCCTGATCACCCTCAGGGCTTTTCCACCTCCTGCTGCTCCTGAGGGGCAATCAGGGTAGCAGTACTGCTCATATCCACTGATGGTGCCAGACCCACCCACACCTGCTGCTGGTGCTGGCCCCCATCGCTCTGCACCATCAATGAGTGCAAGCGGGGCCAGTGTCATAATGCTTGTGAGTAGTGGCAGTGGGAGCAGGGCTGCCAGCAGAGAGGGGACCAGGAGCTGTGGCAGAAGGGGCCTGGAGGGAGCGTGAAGGATAAGCCCAGACCTGTCCCTGTGCCCACTGCAGCCTCATGACCTACAGTTCTTTTCAAGATGCACAAATTCATGCACAGGGTCCCTGGTTTTAAAATAAAACACAATTTTGCCTTGAGGGAAGTCTGGAAAGAATACTTTGATTTTGTTTTATCATATGGACAGTGGAAATACTTCCTTGGTCCTGAAAGTCCTGGGTTTGTGACTATGTTTTAGATAGATCCTCTATCCCTCTCAATCTATAGTGCAGGACAGTGCTAAAGGCTGTTTTGGATTAATTGGATCAGGCAAAGACTCAAAGCCTCCAGAGACTGCCTCTGTCTACAGTAGGGGTGTCGAACTCAATCAGAGAAGGGGCCAAAATCTAAAATCCAGCCTAAATCACGGGCCGAATGGTTTACTGAACAGTCATAAACTGTCATTGTGATGGAAACGCAGCAGAGTGCAGTGATGACAGCGCGGTGCGGGCCACATTGCAAGGCCTGGCGGGACGGATTTGGCCCGCGGGCCTTGTGTTTGATACATGTGGTCTACAGAATAATAGAATTCTGACTTGAATTACTCCCAGGCAATTGTCCTCAGGTATGATGAGAGTTTTTTTCAACAGGGTGAGGCAATTGTTTCTGCCTGGAGGCTAATTATTACTTTTAATCTCTTAAGTGGCCTCAGAACAAGGTAATTTCCCAAAGGTGATTTCCCCCAGGCAAGGCAGATGTTTATGTGGGAAAGATGTCCTCTGTTGTGTGAGGGAATGACTCAGCTCAGGAAACTTGGAGTATTTGCCTTCTGAGCTCTATTCCCCAACTCTCCAGTTTTGGGTTCTCCTTTCACAGATCTACTTTAATTCACCCTCCCTCTGCCAGAGCACAAGGTGGGTGGCTCCACAGGACATGTTTGTGCATTGGCCCTTTAAGAGGGTGCCTGAACTTTCAGCTGCCACTCCCTGACAGACAGCACCTCTCTCCTTTTTATAGCTCTATGTTAGGTGGGTACCTTCCTCAAGTTGGTGCTCTCTGCTAGGGAGCCCAGTTTTTGGATTAGATTCCGGAGTTCTCAGTGGCACCCCCTTACAGCTGAGCTATCTCTCTGGTACTTCAGATGTCATCTGTGGGTGCCCAGCCAGCACTTTCATGCCTTCACCTCTCCTACCAGTATCTATTCTATCTCCACCTTCAGTCCTTGAGTATCAGGATTCTCTCCTGATACCCAATAATCAATCTTTTCATTGATTATTCAGGCAGCCTTTCCATATTTCATTTGTAATTCCAACTTGTTCCTGAGAGCATGTCCATGCAGCAACCTCTTATTTATTCTTCCACCATTTTTAATCCCATGGAGACCATTTTCTATATTTAACTTTGGTTTTCCAAAAAAATGCCACACTAACAGTGCTGCCTAATTGCCACTTTAAACTGAAAATCCCAAGATTGATAAACCTTTGAAACTAACTTCAGGATTGTAAAGAAAGACTATTTTTCCATATATACCTTTGTATTATCACTAAAACAACAAAATGTCATATTCAAATATAATAGTTTACTAATTACTTATTGAATACTGAATACATGCCAACTATTCTATTATGTATAATATCAACAGATATAATTTGTATCTTCAAGTAGTTCAACTTCTTCCAAGTTATATAGACATGTAAACAATTAATTATAAAGTAATCTGAAAGTGCTTCATTAATTGCATTAACAAATTTTTATTAAAAAACCTAGGGGAATCTGTCTCTTGGCCCTCTATAAATTATTAAATTTACCGAGTAATCTATTTTCTTATTTTTCCACAAAAAAAATAGATTATATTATGATTTTTAACAATTTGACCCAAAGTATTGACACTTAAAATGGCATATTTAGGGAGTGCATAAGTGTGTTACTTTTCTATATGCAAATTAGTGGTTATTTTATATCCACTAAACAATCATTGCAATTATAGGAAATGTTTGAATATTCAGTTTATTTTTTTTGTATCTTCTTTCATATGAACTAGTCAATGCTCAGGTCAATTAACTAATCACTGCATTGTCAACTCTGTATTATTCTCTCTGCTGTATCCTATCGCTGATTTGTTCTGGGTTAAGATTTATATTTGGAATTGAGAGCCAAGGCTGGAACATGCTGAACAGAGTGTTCTATTTCTGTATGTAATGATAAATGTTGCTCTTGCCCAGAATGACAACACTTTGCACTACTCCCAATTTGTAAATTGTTCCATTTTCTTGGCATAATAAGTATACTGATGTATTTACTTCTCTACTAAGGCCATGCTGTTCAATTCCTCCCTGTTAGCCAAATATACCACAAATCATAACTTTCTCATCAATAGGAAGGCAAGTGTGATCTCTTTCATATGTAACTTCCCTGCTGTTAAGTTACAGTATTTTTAAAATTCAAGATTAGAAAACGATTTGTTGTGATCTTTTCACTTGTATCAATGACTTAGTCTTAACCCAGCAAACATCCTGACAAAATAATTGTGTACAAAGTACAATCTATGTAAATGATTTAATGTTTATATAACTATGACTCCTTTTCAAAATGAACTTTCATTTCTTAACTATATTTTTTTACACTTCAAATTTATAAAAGTGCGTATTTTGACTTCACATATTACAAAATGAAATAACTCAAAATTATATTCAGCTATGGTACCACATAAGACTTTGCTTTCTTTTATCACATTTTCTAGTTCTTTTTTCTTTAATAAGCATGAATTGCTTTCACAGTTCCCCATAAAGGAGCATGCTTCAAAAGAAAAATGTTTGGGAGTTCAATGCTAAGTGTTACTGGTTTCCCTTATACTATAACATAACCAGATTTATACACAGTACTTACCAACTAGGACCCATGGGCTCTATTCAGTCCATTGTCTTATTTTCTAAAACAACTTTTTTGGAGCCATGCCAATATACTTATATAATGTTTGTGATGTTTTAGCACTATAATGGCAGACTTGAGTTTTGTTGCCTCCAAGGTTTAATGGTCAATAAAGCCAAAATATTTACTTGTATAGAATTTACTGAAAACATCTTATGACTTTGATCAAAATCAGATTCAAAAATTAGAGTCCTTTATGGTGTTCTGATATGTTTTTTTGTTTGTGTGTGTTTTTCGTTTTTGTTTTGTTTTTTGTTGTTTATTTATTTTTATTTTTATTTTTACTTTTTTGGAATCCTTTGAATTATTTCTGCTCCTGTTATTCCTAGTGTTGTTAGAAAGGTCAAATGAATTATATAAGCTAATATTTGCAAGAAGTTAAAAAATACATAGTCATTGAAAAAGCCATTTAAAGTGTTGTTAATAAAAAATGCAAACCGACTTATTATGTACACTAACTCAGAGGATGCCAGATCCAATGATTTATGTTTAACCAAAGATGTGGATGCTATCAGTGTTTGAATATTCGTTATAAAGATCAAGACTAACTTTGTCTAAATTGGGCAATTATGAGAAAGCAAAAATGTGTGTGTATTTTTAAGATAATAATTCATTTAAACAAACAACAAACAAACAAAAAGAGACTTGTGACTGATTTTCAATAATAAACATACTAGAGGCCCAGTGCATAAAACTCAGCTGCTGGCTGCTGGCTTCCAGCTGGGGCCTGCCAGCAGTGGGGAGACACCAGGGGAGGTTGGCCAGCTGGACAGGTTGGCTATTGAAGCTCACTGAACACCATGGGGCAGCTCCTGCATTGAGCATCTGCCCCTTGGTGGTCAGGGCACATCATAGCAAACCATTGTTCCAATCATTACAGTCGTTCCGGTGTTCTGGTGGCTTAGCCTTTTATTTATAGAGATTTTAGAGGAAATAGTATCTGTTTTTGCTAATTAGTCTGTAGCTAGAGGGCAACAAAAGGCTAATTACTGATATCCCTTTAGCCAATAATTGAATATATTACAGCAATTTAGTTGGTTGCTTTGAAGTATTACTTTTGATTACATCATATTCAACAAAAGTAATTTTTTGATATTATAATTCTGCAGTTACACAAAAATAAATATTTTAGACTTCAGAAAAAAATTGAAAAATTTGTGAATAATATTTATTCTTCAAATGTCTGTTCCTCTTACTGAGAGTAAAGTATCTCTAGTCACATAGTTCTATCCAAAGTAATTTAAAAATGACTGTGTTTAGTTTTAGGTGTTCATTTGAGTTAGTGATGACATTTTGATCAGTGAATACAGGATTCCTTTGCATACTTCTGTTTCCTCACATTCTTTCTACGCTATTTTTTTTTTTTTTTTTTTTTTTTTTTTAGGAAGGCAGTTGGATAACATTTATGTTTGCACTTATAGAAATCTCTGATTCTCTTTCTGTTGTTTAGTGTGAGTGTACATTAAAGTGTACAGATTGCTAAATTTGGCTGGCTAATTATGAATCTGCTATTTGTAGTTTTACAGCATTTAGAAGAATATAGATCAAAGTAAATATGGAAAAATGTGATAAACAATTGACATTTTCATTATGTATCAATAAATTTAAAGACGGTATTCTAAAGCCCGGTCAGAGTGGCTCAGTGGTTGAGCATTGACCTATGAACCAGAGGTCATGGTTCAATTCCCAGTCAGAGCACATGCCTGGGTTGCAGACTCCATCCCCAGTAGGGGCTGTGTAGGAGGAAACTGACCAATGATTCTTTGTCATCATTGATGTTTCTATCTCACTCTCACTCTCTCTTCCTCTCTGAAATCAATAAAAATAAAAACGCCTTAAAAAAAAAAAAAAAGATAGTTTACTATAAAACTACACGCATGTTTCAGGGTCATTTCTTCTCATTTGATGGCAACAACAGATATAATACCACATTACAAATACATTGCAAGCCTCTAATAGCATACTATCTTATGGATCAGCGTAACTCATGGAGATGAATCTAAGGTCCAGGGTTTGGTAAACAGATTTCATTAACCGTGATGCAATGACTAGTCACATGGAGTGCCAATGTGGTAGGGAAGCACACTCCCCGTCTTGGTGATGGAGAGTACAGGATTGAATATTTTTAAACATAATTTAATCTGTACAGTGTATTATTTTTGTTGTTGTTGTTGTTAATCCTCACCCAAGGGTATTTTTAGGTTGATTTTTAGAAAGAATGGAAAGGAGAGGGAGAGATAGAAAGCAGGAAACACTGATGTGAGAAGGACACATCAGTTGATTGCCTACCACTAGCTCCCTGACCAGGGCCAGGGATTGAGCCTACAACCTAGTTATGTGTCCTTGATCAGAATCTAATCAGGGACCCTTCAATCTCCAGGCCTGACTCTCTATCCACTGAGCAAAACCAGCTAAGGCTGCACAGTGTATTCTCCTCAAATCAGTGTTATCACAGCTTCACTATTCCTTTATTACAAGTCGTACCAGAAGCATCACTAAGGAAACCTAAGGTTCTGCAGAGAATACACATTTGTTTTAGAATCAGACTGGTGAAAAAATAAAAATTTTTTTAGACACAGAAATTGCTAATATTGCAGCCTTAAACAAGTCCCTTACATTTTCTGTATGTTTAAGTTTAAAGAAATTTACTTCATGGGGTTGATGTTCAAGATGACCAGATGATATAGATAATAAAGATGTAGATATAGACATGTTTGGAGTTGCTTTTAGGCCTTGGTTCCTGCGTTCAGCTAAGGAAGAACACAGATCCAAGAACTCTAATGCAAGAGGTTTATTTAGAAAGTCACAGAGGTGGAAGAAGAGAGCCAGCTGGGGCTGGGGGGATTCACGAAACAAGTTACGGAGGCAAAAGAAGGGACCTTGAAACTTAGGGAAAAGAAAGCAAAGATAACGCACTTGAGGGAAGAAGATGGGGAAAGGTGGAGGCATGTTCTAGAGAGATAACAAGTGTGCCTGAAGAAAGAAGAGGGGGTAGGTGTGGGCATGCTCTAAGCAAGAGATTGTGTTGGGCCCTTTGCCTGAAAGATTTTTTAAAATATATTTTATTAATTTTTTACAGAGCGGAAGGGAGAGATAGAGAGCTAGAAACTTCGATGAGAGAGAAACATCGACCAGCTTCCTCTTGCACACCCCCTACTGGGGATGTGCCCGCAACCCAGGTACATGCCCTTGACCGGAATCGAACCTGGGACCTTTCAGTTAGCAGACCGACGCTCTCCCACTGAGCCAAACCGGTTTTGGCTGCCTTAAGGATTTTTATGTGTTTTCCAAAGGAAGGAGTTTTAGGGGAGTTCTCAGGGGAGGGTCCAATAGAATATTCATCAGCTTTCCAGGCGTGTTCTTTCAGGGTTGTGGTCTCTGCTGATTCGTGGGTGCTAGAGTAGTGAATCATCAGTCATTGTGTCTGGTCAGATGTCAGACGCAGTATCATTTCCTGTGGTTCTGCTGCGTTAGTGGGCCTGGAGCTGAAACACAACTGAAGCCTAGATGTGATATCTAGTTTGACCAAAACTCTGTCTCTATGGTCAACAGACACAGGGCTTTTAATCCTAAAATGGTTTGATGCAGGCCAGAACCTCACTGGCCCAGACGCCTACTGCTTAAGAGGATGGCCACGCAGGCCTTGTATGGGAGTCACTTGAAACTATTCTCTTGCTTCTCCTATAAGCGAAACCAAAATGTGGGGTTAAGTCCAAGCTCCCTGTCTCACAAAACCAAAGAATGGATTCACAGACAAAAATGATTAACGAAGACAAAGTTTATTGAGAGAAGCCAGTCCTGAAAAAGGTGCAACTGGGGTTGCAGGAGCTGGGCAGTGTCTTCCTTTCCATGAAACAGTTGAGTGTTAAAGTCTATTAGTCCATGTGGAGACCCCCACATGGCCATACGCCACGTGGGTGCAGGGGAGGGTCTCCTGCCATCATCCCAAGAATCTAGCGTGCCAGGGAGAGAGCGAGGGCAAGAGGAAGTGCACACTTCTTAATTAAAGGGACAGCTACAGCTTTGCTAGCTCTTGACTTGTCTTTTCAAAGAATTCTGTCTTAGCAACATCCCTGTGATTGGTTTATATTTTTTATTGCCTTGTGATTGGTTATCTACAAGCTGCCTGTCTTAGTAACATTCATATATGTTAAAGCCCATGTCTCTCACATGCTGCGTGCTCTCCCTTCCCCACCTTCGTAACTCCACCTAGTTCAAAGGAAGAAAGCCCACTGTATGGGAGAACAAATTTGTCAGTGTTATCACCGATAAGGGTTTAATCTCCAACATTTACAGGGAACTCATACGACTTATCAAAAGGAAGATAAACAACTAGCCGAAGCTGGTTCAGCTCAGTGGTAGAGCATCGGTCTGCAGACGGAAAGGTCCCAGGTTCGATTCCGGTCAAGGGCATGTACATTGGTTGCAGGCACATCCCCGGCAGGGGGTGTGTAAGAGGCAGCTGGTCGATGTTTCTCTCTCATCGACGTTTCTAGCTCTCTATCTCTCTCCTTTCCTCTCTGTAAAAAATCAATAAAATGTATTTTTTTAAAAAGAAGATAAACAACCCAATAAAAAAATGGGCAATGGACTTAAATAAATACTTTTTGAAAGAGGTCATAAGGAAAGCCAAGAGACATATGAAAACATGCTCAAAGTCACTAATCATCCAATAGATGCAAATCAAAATGACAATTCAGTACCATCTCACATCTATCAGAATGACTATCATCAACAAATCAACAAACAACAAGTCCTGGTGAGGATGCAGAGAAAAAAGAACCCTCTTGCACTACTAGTGGGAACATCAGACTGGTACAGTCACTATGAAGAATAGTATAAAGTTTCCTCAAAAAACTAAAAACAGAACTCCCATTTGACTCAGTAATCCCACTTCTAGGAATATATCCCAAGAAGCTAGAAACATCAATCAGAAAGGATATATGCACCCCTATATTCTTAACGGCACAATTTACCATAGCTAAGATTTGGAAACAGCCTAAGTGTCCATCAGCAGATGAGTGAATTAAAAAAAACTGTGATGCATCTACACAATGGAATACTATGCTGCTATAAAAAAAGAAGGAATTCTTACCATTTACAACAGCATGGATGGAACTGGAGAACATTATGCTAAGTGAAATAAGCCAGTCAGAGAAATATAAATATCACATAATCTCACTCATATCCTAATATATAAAAGGCCAGGGGCTGTTATGAACGAAACAACTGAATGAATGTCCGAAGAGCAGGCTATAGGGCGACAAGGCCAGCAGGATGGTTAGTAAGGGACAACCAAACAACTGAACAGCAGGCTGCATGGGGTGACCAGGCTTTTTAGGGGGGTTAGTGAGGGATGACCAAACAACTGAACAGCAGGCTGTGTGGGATGACAAAGCCAGCAGGCAGGTTAGTGAGGGATGCCCAAATGACTGAACAGCAGGCACCCAGGCCAGCTGGGGGTGTGGCAGTTGGAGGTGACCAGGCTGGTGGGAGGAGCAGTTGGGGGCAACCAAGCCAGCAGGAGATGCAGGGAGCAGCAACCAGGCTGGTAGGGGAGGCAGTTGGTGGCAACCAGACTGGCAGTAGGGGCAGTAAGGGGTGACCAGGCTGGCATGGGGGGCAGTTGGGGGTGATCAGGCTAGCAAGGGGGGCAGTTAGGGGTTGCAAGGCTGGGGGGGAGGGCAGTTAGGGACAATCAGATCAGCAGGAAAAGGCAGTTAGGAGTGATCAGGCTGTCAGAGGGCAGTTAGGGTGATCAGGCTGGCAGACAGGTGAGCAGCTAGAAGCCAGCAGTCCCAGATTGTGAGAGAGATATCCTACTGCCAGTTTAGGCCCGATCCTTGAGATCGGGTGTAAAAATGGCAGTTGGACACCCCCCAAGGGGTCCTGGATTGGAGAGAGAGTGCAGACTGGGCTGAGAGGGCCCCTCCCCCCCCCACTCATGCACGAATTTCATGCACTGGACAGACCTCTAGTGTGGAATGTAATGAACAACATAATTTGATGAACAAGAATCAATCCAGAGACAAATGGGGAGGGGGGAGGGATAAGATATCAACCAAAAATCTTATACAATATATGTGAATATTAGCATAACCAATAGACACAGACATTGGGGCGATGAGGGCTTGCCTAGGGTGGAAATGGCTTGGGGGGGTGTTCAATTTGGGGAAAAGGAGACATATGTAAAACTTTAGACAATAAACAAACAAATAAAGAAACAAACAAACAAATTAAGTAATTAATTAATTAATAAAAACAAATGAACCTTCTAGACAGCAGCCCACACAGTCACAGCAGATGTAAGTCCCTGAAAAGACTTTGCCAACAAACTTTGTAATTAACAGACTTCTTCCTCCAAATGACTTCCCTTTATGTGCCACTTACACTAGTATAAGACTTCTGTGGGGCTTCCCCAAACCTACTCTTTTGGTTTAAATTTTCGAGCTGGACTCAGCTCAGGGTCCACTGATGAACCTAACAAGTGCATGTGTTCCAGGTCCTCACTGTCTGCCCTGACCTTCCCCTTTGGCTCTTTAGGGCATGTGACAGGTATTTCCTCCATCAACTGTGAGATTAAACTTCTCAATTTCAATTTTTTGTTGTTGTTATTGTTGTTGTCTGTTACTGAACCATGGCTAGCCATTCGACATTCTGTACTCCACTTAATAAGTGTTAATTTGACAGACTCATACAGGGTGTGAATAAATATTGTGTACTCTGACTCTTGAATGAGAAATCAATTCTAGTGCAAACTAAATAAGAAAGAATCATTTCATGATAAAAATATTAATAAGCATGCAGTATTCAATAGAGCAATAAAAGCATACTCACCTCAATAAGTATCACAGTATTTCTAAACCTTCCTGTTGCCTTTAACTTGAAAGTGTTTATTGCATGTTAGGTTTCTGTTCCTGCCTTGAAGATATACACTCATCTTCATTTCTAAGGTAAAATAAATTTTCCCTTATAATACTTCCTAAAAAATAGTTGTCTTCCTCATTATCCATAAAAATGTACTGCTGACTTGTGATTAAAGATGACAGATTAAACATACTCATTTATATCATGTTCCTCTAAAACTCCACTAAAATGATTTTTTAAGGTATAAACCTGAAAGAAAAATAGAAAAGGAAGAGAAGAAAATAAGCAAATAAACAGGAAAAACAGAATTTTGTAGGTTGAAGAGCAGATGCAGGGATGGTCACTAAATTAGCAGCCTTGGAAATGCTGCTGACTGTCTTGGCACTTGGAAAAGTCAATGGACTGCTTGATTTAGACTGCACAGGAATTTGCTGTATCAGGTATTCAAGCACAATCCCACACTAGATGTTCTTTCTCCTGTTGCAGTTTTGCTAGACAGTATCTGCCAAGATTATGAATTAGGATAGGTTTGTGTCTCCAGAGTTCTAATCAACCCAAGATAAACCATAAAGTAAGAGGTAAACATGTACTCCTGGTGCAACAACCCAAACAACCAATATGACAACAATAAAAACATAAAAATTCCTGAGAAACACCGAGCGAGACAAAGACTATAAGGCCAGGGCCGCTGTGTGGTTTAGGACAAGGCAGCAGCTGAGGTAGACAATAAGGTGACATTAAGAGATTAAGTTGTAGAAAATGTTCAAAATTCACCCATTTTCTTCCTTTTTTTTTTTTAACTCTTGAAATGACTACTGTCTATGGAGTTTGCAGAAATTGCCTTAATAGCCTTGACCACTGGTGTTGTAGCAGGTGGTATCCACTGAATAAATGTCAAAATAATATAAAATCACTGGGAAGTGAGTAATAAGAGAAAAAAAAAGTGCAAACTGGCATTCTGGTATTAGATACTTACTGTTTGACTCTATAATCTAGGAAGGTAAGCTGTGAATGAATGAGCTCCTTTGCTTCCAATATAACTTCTTCCTAAGAGTTAAAAGTGAAACACTTATCATACGGCTATTTTGTGGAAAAGGCAAACAGGGTGGCCGCCCAGCAGAAGTCATCATCTAAATCTTTTTCAAATGTTGTATTTAGAATAGCATGAGCAGAGAACAACCAGAGCTGTCATAGAAAGCAATTTCACTCAGACGTTGAAGGGAGGAGCCAAGTTCAATGAAGACAAGCAGAAGAGAAGGACCCATGTTTTCCCAGGTTATCTTTTGTTCATCTTAAAAACCTTTATTTAATGTAAACATTTTCATGGGCGTCTATCAAATATACCAAAAAAAGAAAGAAACGAAAATTTAAAAAGGCTCGTGTGGATAAAATACCGAATTTTGTAAGAGGGGGTAATAAAAATCAGTTTCTACAAGACGGCTTTCTTTTAAGTGTTTATGGCACATCATACCTCTCCTTGAAATAGTACATCATCAGTGTACTTAGAAATGTTTATGTTTCCTAGAGGTTTACAATTTCAATGATAGGAAGGTTCCTTCATAATTTCATAATTTCATGTAGGAAATCCACTGCTTTTGGACAACACTAATGAAATATCACTACCTAATATGATAAAATAAATATATAATATTAACACATTTTGTATGCATAGTATTTTTCACTACTTTTAATTTTATGGTATAAAATTACATTTACTAAAATAATATTTATTGCCGAAACCGGTTTGGCTCAGTGGATAGAGTGTCAGCCTGTGGTCTAAAAGGTCCCAGGTTTGATTGTGGTCAAGGGCATGTACCTTGGTTGCAAACACATCCCCAGTAGGGGTTGCGCAGGAGTCAGCTGATTGATGTTTCTCTCTCATCGATGTCTCTAACTCTTTATCTCTCTCTCCCTTCCTCTCTGTAAAAGATCAATAAAATATATTAAATAATTACAGTGGGGAGGGGAGGAAGATCTGGGGGAGATAATAGATCAACCGAAGGACTTGTATACATGCAGAAAAAAACAACCAATGGACATAAAACTCTGGGGAGGGGAGGGATGTATGGGAGGGAGGCGGGCAAAAAAAAATCAATAAAATATGTAAAAATAAATAAAAAGAAAAAAGAAAAGAAAAGAAAAGAAAGAAAGAAAGAAGTAGAAAAAATAACCCCCACACACAAAAATATATATTAAATAATAATAATATTTATTATATAAAATATAGAGTAAGTTATTTACTTATATTGAGTAAATAAATTAAAGTATATTTTTAGGATACTAAGATTTCTTGAGTGATATAAAGACAAAAATATGTTATTAGTTTTTGTAGTTAATCCTCACCCAAGGATATTTTTTCTATTGATTTTTACAGGCAGTGGAAGGGAGGGAGGAGGGGAAGAGAGAGAGAAATTTTGATGTGAGAGAGACACATTGATTGGTTGCCTCCTGCACACACAGGAGACTGATCCTGAAATTCACGTACGTGCCATTGAGCAGGAATCAAATCCACAGTGACCCTTGAGTTCATGGGCCGACACTAATCACTGAGCAAACTGGCCAGGGCTGAAAATAAATTATTATGTAACTAGAGGCCTTGTGCACAGATTCATGCACATTTAAAGGAAATTAATTAGAAGAAATATTTTAGAGGCTGGGAAGGGACCACAGAGATTGGTCAGACTGGGAAGGACCATGGGAGGTTGGCTCCAGGGTGTGTACAGCCCATCTCGCTCAATCCTGCTTGGCCAGACCCTAGCAGCAAGCTAACCTACTGGTCAGAGCATCTGCCCCTTGGTGGTCAGTGCATGTCATAGCGACTAGTCAAACGGTGGAACAGTCAAAGGTACAATTAGCATATTAGGCTTTTATATCTATACTAATAAAAGCCTAGGTGCCCTCGCACCCTTGCTCCCTCATGTCATCCCAAGATGGCTATCCCCATGTCATCACAAGATGGCCACCCCCACATCATCACAAGATGGCTGCCACAAAATATGGCTGGCAGGGGAGAGCAGTTAGGGGGAAACAGGCCAGCAGGTGAGGGAAGTTGGGGGTGATCAGGCTAGCAGGGGACCAGTTAGGAGTCAATAAGGCCAGCAGGGGAACAATTAGGGGGTGGTCAGGCAGGCAGGCAGGTGAGTGGTTAGAAGCCAGCAGTCCCAGATTATGAGAGGGATGTCTGACTGCCAGTTTAGGCCCTATCCCACAGGCCTCTAGTATATAGATAAGCAACTATAATCTCTTCTAATTAATAATTTTCAATATTGAAATTATAAATTTAAACTTATGGTCATCATTATAAATATTTTATGTGACTATTTCAGATATTGGGTGCTTGAGATGTACTTTTTACTTATTTTTATTAAAGTAGTACTTTATATTTGAAATGGCCATTTGAATAATTTAAATGTTAAAAAAAAATGATAATTACATTTCTTCAAACTACGACCCACGGGCCACATGCGGCCCGCAGAGGAGTCTGATCCGGCCCGCCAGGTTTTTTGGGCAGTGAGCGCAGCCGAGGTGTTACAGTAGGAATTAGTAGTTCATATAGTCCGGCCCTCCAGCTCTCTGAGGGACCGTGATCTGGCCTCCACTTTAAAAAGTTTGTATAAATACCTATATAGGGTGCTAAAGTAGGTAGTGTAAATGATAAAGTAAAATAAAATATGCTTTTATACCATCACTAGTGGCCCGGTGCATGAAATTCATGCACAGAGCGGGGTATCCCTCAACCCGCCCTGCACTCTTTCCAATCTGGGACCCCTCAGTAGATATCTGACTGCCAGTTTAGGCCTGATCCCTGGAATCGGACATAAATCAGCAGTCAGATAACCCTCTCGCACTCTGTGACCACTGGCTCCTAACCACTCACTTGCCTGCCTGCCTGATCACCCTCAACCACTCTGCCTGCAACCTGTTCACTCCCATCTGCCCACCCTTGAAAGCCAGATTGCCCCTAACTGCCCCCATCTGCCAGCCTGCTTGCCCCGAACTTCCCCCATGCCATTCTGAATACCCCCAACTCTCCTCCCCACCTGGCCTGAGCATCCCTAACCACTTCTGCTTCAGCCCTGCCACATGGCTTTTTCCAGAAGGATGTCCAAAAGGTCTCCCAGTCTAATTATCAGATTACCCTTTTATCAGTATAGATACAATTATTTATTAAATGACACACATTATTAGAAATTCCAAAATGGTCATTTACATAACTTATCCTATCTAATAAAAGAGTGTTATGCAAATTGACCATCACTCCAACACACAAGATGGCTGCCCCCATGTGGTCAAATATGGCTACTCCCATGTGGACATAATATGGCCACCACAAGATGGCTGGCAGGGGAGGGAAGTTAGAGGTGACAGAACCAAAAGGGAAGGGCAATTGGGAGCTAACAGGCCTGCAGGGGAGGACAGTTAGGGGCAACCAGCCAGGCAGGGGAGGGCAGTTAGGTGCGACCAGGCTGTCAAGGGGGGGCAGTTAGGGGTGACCGGGTGTAAGCTGACACAGTCCTTGCACCTAAAGGGACTAGCAAGGCTGGGTCCGTACCCACATAGTTTTCCTGGGCTTGTTTGGATGGCGGTTATCAGTAGAATGAGAGCAACCACCTTTCATGGCTTACCAAGAAGTCTGTAACTATTTACTGAGATTTGCTGTCCTGAGAATTTGTCCTTCTGCTCTGTCTCTCCCTTAGAGATTAAGAGGAATAAAGAATACATTCCTCTTGACAGACCTCCTAGTCAGTGTTTTGTGTATAAAAAGCATTACACAGTTAATAAAGCTGCTGCAGTCCCTCGATGACCTGTAGTCCTCCCAATCCCGCTTTCCTGTCTTTCTTCCTTTTCTCAATCCCCACCTCCCTATCTCAGCCCGGTTCAACCTGTCAGGCTGGCCCTGGCAGGGGAGGGCTCTTGGGGGCAACCAGGCCTGCAAGAGAGGACAGTGAGTGACCAGGCTGGCAGGGGAAAGTATTTTGGGGCAATCAGGCTGGAAGGGGAGTAGTTAGGTATCGATCAGGCTTGTTGGGGAGTGATTAGGGGATGATCAGGCTGGTAAGGAGAAGTGGTTAGAGGCAATCAGGCAAGCAGGCAGGCAAGCCTTTAAAAGCCAGCAGTCCTGGATTTTAAGAGGGATGTCTGACTTCCTGTTTAGGCCTGATTCCTCGAGGGGTTCCAGATTGGAGAAGGTGCAGGCTGGGCTGAGGGACATACACCCCCTGCATGAATTTAGTGCAACTGGCCTCTGGTAATATAATATATACATTAAGTTAAAAATCACTTAAGGCCTAGGACACCAACTGTGTGAAAATAGATTGCTTTTATGCCAGATGCCTGTGAAGACTGTCATAATTCAAAGACATATGAAACAGTTACAACCATTCCTCTGATCTATGTAAAAAGTTCTTCTGTCTTTAGGCAAATGGTGAGAAAATAAATGGATTGCTTCAAACCATTCTCTAATTAGCTATGTGGATCCACACATTTGTAGTCAGTGTATTACAACCACATTCGTTTGAAAAAAGGAACTAATTATTATCATGTAATATGCAGCATCATTTCTCTCATTTTCAATAACTGAAGTTTTAACTGCCTTAAGAAATGAGGATAATCTAATTTTTAAAAATAAATAAAAAGCTCAGTTTTAATTAGAAATTGAAATAGCTTTAAGGGCTTACTAAGTAATGAATCCTAAATTCTTCTTATTTAGACAAATTTAATATGTAAGTGTGGATAATAAATCTACTATATGATGTCTTTTTTGTTGTTTTACTTTTTCAATGTAAGGAAATGTAACAGCTTTGTAAAAATGGCATAAAAAGTCTTCCACTAAATATTTTCTTGACTGAAACAAAATTTTATCAATTAAAATACATCTATTTTCAACTATGTGCATGGTGTCTTTCTTTTCCCACAAGCCTAGGAAATATTGTGTGTGTGTGTTTTTTTAACTTATTGTTGAAAGTATTACAGATGTCCCATTTGTTTGTTTGTTTTCCACTGACCCCCTCTACCCTGCACCCACCCCTCCCAGGCCTTCACCACTCTGTTGTCCGTGTGCACAGGTTATGTACATATGCATACAAGTCCTTAGTTAATCATTCACCTCCACATCCCCTCGGTTCCTCTGAAATTCGGCAGTCTGTTCCATGCTTCTATGTCTCTGGATCTATCATTGTTTTGCTCTGACTGGCTTATTTCGCTTAGCATGGTACTCTCCAGGTCCCTCCATGCTGTCTCAAATGGCAAGAAGCATTATAAAGCATGGAGAAATATATAGCATTGTTTTCATCAACAAATGCACAGAAAGGGAGCCAAATACCATGCCTTCAATTTCTAAAAGAAGCAAAGTATTGTGATTTGACATATATCAAAAATCCAGTCTCACTCCACACTAACGAAGTGACACCCTCCACACATTCACACACACTGACTGGAGAGAACCTGAAATTCAAATGTTTAAATAGCTTGCCAAAGTCATATAGCTACTTTGCATTACAATAGAATTTGGGTGAACTGAGGTTTCTCAAACTGCAAATGCACATTCTCCCTATGGCTACTTGATTGCCACTTTGTAGTACCTTGAATTACCATAACAAATAAATATGTATACTTCAGTAAAAGAGACAAAATATACCTCTATGAAGTAGAATATGCTAGCAGTTCAGACCCAGGAATCATTGACGTAGGTGTGCACATGTGTGTGTACATGATTTTTTCTATTAAAATATATTTTTAAACTCTGTCAGAAAATGATGTTAGAATTAGCTTACATGACCTACGGTCACCAGACATGATAAAGAAAAATTTAGATATTTGAAGTTTACAAAAGGTTAATTGAAATAATATAATTATAATTGGCCTTAAGCAATTTAGGATTAGAAGCAATTATGCAAGCTATGGAATTGAAATATAGTGTGAGCTTTGAAGTATGTCTTGACATAATTATGTGGAAAATCACATTTTCTCCTATGAGATGAACAGAAAGTATAGCATAGAATCCATTCAAAGGCAATGTTTCTTCTTCACTAGTATAATACCTTAACGATGAAGGAATCAGGAAAAAAATCATCTAATACCCTACATGTAGAGATATCAAGTTAAGGTTTTAATGCCACTTAATTGACTAACATAAAAAACAACAACTCTGCGCTGTAGGTAGTGAACATGATTATAAATTATAGCTAAGAAAATATGATTTTGGAAAATTTATTTTTCTGTGAAAAACTAGTTTTTTGTTTTGCTTTGTGTGTGTATGTGTGAGTGTGAGAGAGAGAGAATTATTTACACATGGATTATTTTTCTTATTCAGTCTCTTCAGTATATCTCAAAATACAATTACCAATAAGTAAAGTAAGATTAAACTGAAGTGTAACTGGAGCAGAATCATTTCTAGTGACTAATTATACATATAACACCATGAAAAGCAAGGACTCAATGACTCTGAACTGAGAAATAAGAATTGAAAAATACAATAAAATACTTTATTTGAACTGGAGATAGAGCAGAAGCTATGAAACAGCTTCTCAAATATTTTACAGCTTTCAATGAGAAATATATAGAAAAAAATATTTTTACACCAACTTTTAATAAAATCTAATTAAATATTAAGCATTTGAATATGAAAGCACTTGTGACTAAACATTTTCAGATTTCTATCTCTTACCTCACTAGAAAATAACAGTCAATTCCTTTTATGTCCCTAAATATTATATTTGGAATCATGCAGAAATGACATTTTTAGCATATGTAGATTAATAGTTTATTGACCCTATTTGACTTTTTTAATATTAAATTACTCTTACAAATTTCATCATCTTTAACACAACAGATTAACTTTTCAACTCCTTCCCCTGTTCTAGGTTAGGCAGAATTATTTTCTCCTTCCTTATTAACTGTATTGCATTTTATTTATAGCCTGGTTTAGTAGCTATAACATTTTTTCTATAAGGTTTTAAACCTTCTAATAAATAGTTTGTGAATTTCTAAGATCAAGACTAAGTGCATTATTTTCATCAGTTATCTTATTAATGAGAAACATGCCTACCTTATCAGGGGTATGATACTCACAGTAATTAAAATAATTGCATTTATTTTAATCTCTTGTCAATTTACTGAATTGTGCCTGGACATGATAGTAAATATAAACATTATTTCTGCTCAGCCATTCATGAAGCCAATATACTAATTTATAAATAAGGGTTGTAACTATAAATTAAAATGCAACAATAAGAAAAAACTTAATTACACACACACACATCATATTCTCCCACTTTATTCATGCAGTTGTCTTTACCTAGAATGCCTTCCTCTATTACTAGATGGCAAAATTCCACCATCAAGATCCCATAAAAATCAATGAAGTTTGAGACCCACTGTGGTAATTCTTATGCATATTCTTCCTCTCCACTTTTTTCCCCCCAATAATATATCCTAGAATCTCAAAAATAGTATCATTTAATAGTTGATTATTCTTTAAATTTTCAAAAAAATCTTAGTATTTTTCTCCCTTTCTTTTTCTAACTACACCCTATGTTTATATATTTATGACAGATCTTGCTGCTTCTACCTGTCAATCAAATATGTAATAGACCTAACAAAGGAAGTATCATAGTAAAAATAGTGGGGAAATTTTTAAAAATATATTTTATTGATTTTTTACAGAGAGGAAGGGAGAGGGGAGGAAGGGAAAGAGATCGAGACTTAGAAACATCAATGAGAGAGAAACATCAATCAGCTGCCTCCTGCACACCCCCGACTGGGGATGTGCCCACAACCAAGGCACATGCCCTTGACCGGAATCGAATCTGGGAGCCTTCAGTCCGCAGGCCAATGCTCTATCCACTGAGCCAAACCAGTTCCAGCATGAAAAAACATTTTAATTAAAAAAAAGTAAAATAGTAGCTACCGTATTATTCGGACCATAAGACGCACTTTTTTTCCCCCAGAAGTGGGGGGAAAAAGTCCCTGCATCTTATGGTCCAAATATAGCCTACACATATACTTTTAAAAAAAAGTTTTTTTACTTGCCCGGCTCTGTGTGGTCTCTGTGTGCTTGCCCGGCTCTGAAATGGTTCTAAATGCTGCTGTTTACTTTACAGGGTTGATTACATGTGTTTATGACTGTGATGTTGGGTTTTAATGCACATAAAATATTTTAGGACACTATTTGTTTCAGAATCTTTTTTTCTTCATTTCCCTTCTCTAAAAACTGGTGCGTCTTATGGTCCGGAGCATCTTATGGTCAGAAAAATACAGTAGTTATTTTTTAAAAACCTATTCACCTGTCTAGCTAGTGTGGCTACATGGTTGAGCTTCAACCCATGAAACTGAAGGTCATGGTTCAATTCCCATGCCTAGGTTGTTGGCTCAATCCTAAGTGGGGGTGTGCAGGAGGCAGCCAATTGGTCATTCTCTCTCATCGTTGATGTCTCTATCTCCCTTTCCCTTCTTCTCTCTGAAATCAATAAAACATATTTTTAAAATCTACTCATTTTTCCATGTATTATATTGTAACTACTTATTAGAGTGTCTTCTCTAATAAGTTTTTAATTGATTTTAGAGAGGAAAAAAGAAGGAAAGAAAGAAACATCAATGAGCCCTTGCTGATTTGGCTCAGCTCTAGCCTGTGGACTGAAGAGTCCCGGGTTCAATTCCGGTCAAGAGCATATGCTTGGGTTGCAGGCATGATCCCCAATGGAGGGCATGCAGGAGGCAGCCAATCAATGATTCTCTCTCACTAACATTTCTATTTTTCTTATCCTCTTCCTTCCTCACTAAAATCAATAAAAATATTTTTAAAAAGAAAAAGAAACATCAATAATGAGAATCATTGATCAGCTGCTTCCTGCATGCAGCCGACTGGAGATGGAGCCCGCAACCTGGACATGTGCCCTGACCAGTAATCGAATTGTGACCTCCTGGTTCATAGGTCAGTGCTCAACCATTGAGCCACACCACTGGGATCAAATAGTTTTCTAACTTTTCTCTATATCCCTTTCTGGCCTAAATAAGTGAGTTAATGAAATTAGCATTTTTAGTGTTCATAAAGTTCTATTGGAACACAGTCATGCAAAAATGGACAGCCACTTTAGAAGAAAGTTTAGAAGTTTCTTATAAAACTAGGGAGACTTTCTCTGACTGACTTATTTCACTTAGCATAATGCTCTGCAGGTACATTCATGCTGTTGCAAATGGTAGGAGTTCCTTCCTTTTTACAGCGGTGTAGTAGTCCATTGTGTACCACAGTTTTTAATCTATTCATCTGCTGGTCTCACTCATTTGTGGAATATAATAAACAAAATAAACTGATGGAGAGGGGGGGGGCGGAGAAACAGATCCAGAGACAGAGAAGCATCAATCAGACCATCAAACATCAAAGGAAAGGTAGGGGAGAATGGGGGTAAGGGGAAGAGATCAACCAAAGGATTTGTATGTATGTATATTAGTATAACCAATGGAAGCAGACACCAGGGGGGGTGAGGGTATGAGTTAGGGGGAGGAACAAGGAGGGATAAGGACACATATGTAATATCCTAATCAATAAAGAAAATTAAAAAAAATTAATAATAAAATAAAAACCTAGGGATACTTATCATATAATCCAGAACTCACACTTCTTGGTATTGACTAAAAGGAATTGGAAACATGTCCACACAAAAATCCGAACACACTGGGCCTCTAGTCTATATACATATAAGTCTAAGTGACCATTATGACCAAATGACCAGAACGACCAGAACAACCTGTTGACATACCCTGTTTAAAATCTCTATGACTCTCACTAACCACCGGGGGCAAATGCTCAATGAAGGAGCTGTTTTCTGGTGGTTAGTGCCCTCCCACAGCCAACCTTCCATGGTCCATGCCCCCAACTGGCTGGCCCCTCAATAGACCTAGACTGCTGGCCAGGCCGAGGGACCCCACCCATGCACAAATTTGTGCACCAGGCCTCTAGCTCTATATAACATTACAACGGTGCATATATGTCACTACATATGTGTAAAAACTCATATAATTTACATCATCAAGAGTATGTAGGTTACTCCACTATTAAAAAGGTTAGTACAGAGTGTCAATGGCACAGAATATCAATAATGGGAAACATTGTGCATGTGTGGGAAAGGGGGATGCACGGGAGCTCTCTATACCTTCTACTCCTTTGCTGTTACCTAAAACTTATTTTAAAATGATAGTTTATTAATAATTTTTAAAATGTTGTGACAGATGGCAAGGCCTGCAAAGTTGATAATGTGTATTGTTTGGTACATTAAGAAAAAAAATGTTTTCTAATACCTGATTTAGGATAGCATATACATGGTAGGGCAAAAATAGGTTTACAGTTGTGAGTACATGAAACAGATACTTTATTCTTATGTTATTTAATAATATTAATTATTGTGTTCTTTTCCAAACAAACAACTGTAAACCTACTTTTGCCCCACCTTGTATATTCATCCTAAATCATGAGTTTCATCATGACATACCCTGTTTAAAATCCTATGCTTATACTGATTATTTTCAAGATTATTTCTCAAAACAGATCTTTCTCTTGTTTAGCAATGCCATTGGCCATGACACTTGTTATTCTCCATTTTATTCTTGCTTGGCATTTTTAAACTTCATATGTAAATACCACTTCTTCCAAAAGGATTTTCATGACATTCTTCCCCCAAATGTACTTTTTTCTAAGTTAAACACAAAAATATAAACCTTGATTTTTATTTTATGGTACTAAGTCAATTAAAAGTTTATCATTTATTTTGATTATTTGTTCAAAGTTTGAACAAATTTACTGTAGCATAAACTCTATATAGTAAAAGAACTGTTATAAAACTAAATATTACTCTAGTACAATACCTCATATACAATAGGCAAAACATAATTATTTTTGAATAAATAAATTAGCTTCTTGAAAGTAAATGCTGATAAACTTGATCTCTAGTTCTGTCCCGATATGGTCTCTTGGAGCCCTTGGTCACTTAATTTAATATAGTCCTTGCGCCTCTTTTCCATACTCTTTATTGTTTTATTTTTGTTCCTTACTCTACTGGATGCACCTTTTATAAATGAATATATTTAATAATCATCAGATCTTTGCCAAAACTCTGACTATACTAGGCTCTCAATAAATCTTCACTGAATAATTAAATCTATTTTAATTTCCCTGCCTACACTCTCAAACTTTGAAAAAAAAAAAAGCATTATATATATTTTGCCCTTCACAGAGCTAACACAGTGATAGAAATTTAAATAAATGTCCAATAAGTATTTGTCAGTCGTTAAATAATAGTTTTCATGTTTCTGTTCATCTCAAATTAAGGCAGGTCCATATTTTCTAGTCAGTAAAATATTTTCATAGGATAATACAACCATTCTTGCATTTCTTTAGTATAAAATCTTCAACTCTTTTAGCTGTCTATGCAATACCCTCCTTTTAAAAACATTTTTAATGATTGATTTTTAGAGAGAAAGAAGGGAGAGAGAAACGTTAATTTGCTGTTCCAGTTATTTATTTTAAATAATTCTTTATTGTTGAAAATATTACACATGTCCCCTTTCTTCCCCCGTTGACCCCTTT
Organism: Pipistrellus kuhlii; assembly: GCF_014108245.1. Taxonomy (NCBI): domain Eukaryota; kingdom Metazoa; phylum Chordata; class Mammalia; order Chiroptera; family Vespertilionidae; genus Pipistrellus; species Pipistrellus kuhlii. Next base: position 141,381,435 of record NW_023425529.1, on the reverse strand, counting down.
GACCCCTCCACCTTGCCCCCTGCCCCTGTCTTTTATCACCCTATTGTCTGTGTCCATGGGTTATGCATATATGCATGCAAGGTTTTTGATTGATTACCTCCCACTCTCCCTCCCCCACCTTCCCTTTGATATTCCACACTCTGTTCCATGCTTCCATGTCTCTGGATCTACTCTGATCATCAGTTTATTTTGTTACTAAGATTCCACGTATGAGTGCGATCACGTGTTCCACTTATTTTGCATTCATTGGTTGCTTCTTATATGTGTACTTACTGGGGATTGCACTTGAAACCTTGTATCAGGACAATACTCTAACCAACTGACCTGCCTGCCCAGGGCTTTTTCTTTTTTTAATTGCCCTACTCAATTCAGGGTTATCAAACCTCATAAAATATTTGTCTTCATAATGACTCTGAACCTTTGTATATCATGTTTACTTTATTAACATCTCCTTCTAAACTCTTTTTCTGACTCCAATAATTCTTGTACAAATCAACCAATATAATATTATAGGACAAATATTGCCCAAGCAAAAAATAGTAAATTTCTATATTGTCCAAAAATTACTTAAGTTAAAAGAATTTAAAGACATCCACAGTTGACCTTACATGCTGATCTATAGGTTGATACAATTATTCATATACTTTATCCTCTGAATCTAATAAACTCAATTTTTAAAATCATAAATACCATTTTATCTTATACTACCCATATATTTTCTCAATTTCTGCTCTTCTTGATGGTTTCAAATACAAAATTAAAATATTTTATTCTAGTTAACATTCTTATTCAGATCCTTCAGACATAGTGAATTTATTTTACAGGCTTTCTAATAACAATTTAACCCAAAATCATTTTGCCCCTGCTAAATATACCTTCCTTTAATCAATTTTTTCCCCTTTCAGAATCCATTTGAAGTTTAAGAGCTCATGATTCCATAGAAAAAGCAAAGCTTTCATCAATTATCAAGCAATAGAGATGAAAAGTGATAGATAAGTGGCAAGAGCTTTAGAGTAGTAAGTGCTTTGAGATTTTAAAAAGTCGGTACTAAAATCGCTGCTTTGTGCTTAAGCCTTTGGCATTCAAAAAAATTTTTAAGTATTTTAATGACAGGTTAGAAATTAAACAAATTACCGTTATAGGTCCAAATATAAAGATTTCATTGATCCAATAAATAAATAAAAATGAAACAATTATTCTACCTACCTATCACACAGAAACAATTTTTTTTACAATGGAGAGTAACTGGGGGGAAAAAATTATCTCTGAAATCATTATACAAAAAATAAAATTAATAAGAAAAGAATAATAATATAAACTATTAAAAAATAACTTTAAATAGAATTGGCTTGTTTTGACAGAAACCATTGTAGCAAAGAGCAATCTAATAAGCAGTTAGACAGACATGAGCAGTGTAGGAACAAAAGGTCACCCCAGGGAGAAGCCATGGGTGCCTAGCAAAAAGGAGCTCCCCCACCAGGGTGACATTTTCATCCTTAGCATATTGCTGGTCATACAGTTTAGACATCACAATCTTTTGTGTTGATGGTCATGCAGCTGGTCATACAGTTTAGACATCACAATCTTTTGTGTTGATGGTCATGCAGCTCAGACCCTCCCCTGACCTTCCCTCCTCTGGCATGTCACTAGTCATGTGGTAGATTCCCTTTAGTGGAGGAAGAAGGTGGGGAGCTGGAGGCAGGGGGGGGGGGGGGGGGCAAGGAATAGCTTCATATATTTTCCTTACAAGACTGTGCACAGCCACTCCCTTAAGTATTAAGTCCTCGAGACAATGAGGTTCTGGCCCAAATGAAATAATCTCAATAACAAAGCCTCCTGTTTACCACAGAGACAGTTTTAGTCAAGCTAGAGGTAACAGTTGTGTTTCCGTTTCAGGACCAATAAAGCATCCAGGCCAGGTGGGGTCAAGGCCAAGGATGACATCAAGACAAGCTGTAATGACTAATAGCCTCTTCTGCTGGCTCAGGATCCTGAAAGGACACACTTGAAAACTGATGAGTATTCTATTGAGATCCTCCCCTGAGACCTGTAAAAGCCCACCTTTAGGAAACAGACAAAAATCTTAGAACAAAGGACTCAGTGTGGCTCTCTCTCCAGAGCCTGCTTGAGCCTTTCCCTCTCGGCTTCCCCCAGGCCAGTTAGTTTCCTTTGCTTCTCTTCCTCCTTAGCTCTTCTAGGAGAAAAAGAAGCAAATTTTCTTATAATATAAAAAATATTATGGGACAAATATTGCCCATGCAAAAAATATTAAATTTCTATTGTCTAAAAATTACTTAAATTAAAAGAGTTTAAAGACATCCTTTAAAGGGCCCTTCGTTTGCCTGGGTACCTTATTTCTTAAGTCCAGGCAGCCAAACGGGCTCACTTCTTCCACGGCTTACTTCTCCTAGCCCTGAGACTTTCTAAACAAACTTCCACTTGTATTTGAGTTCCGTGGCTCTGAATTCTTTTCTTAGCTGAACCGTAGAACCGAGGTCTGGCAATCTGGTGCTGTTCCCAGTTTACACAACCACCCAATTCCCTACCACACTTTCATTTCATAAGATAGAGTGAGTAATCATCAGATAAACTTTAAAATATTCAGAATAATTCATACAACAGAGAAGATAAATATAAACACAATTTATCATGAATCAAGAACGTTGATATATTCATTCAGAGAATCAAATGAAAAGGGCATGTTTGACTTTTAAAGCAAAACAATTATTCAGAGGAATACTCAAGTCAAACAATGATCTTTGTATTTTGAGTGAACAAAGTTAATAATGAGATACAGAAATTGGAAATGTAAATAAAAACAAATCTCATATTTTATATATTGTTCTACAACTAAGCGTTGGCCATTTCTAAATCAGGGTGTCAAACATTTTGAAAGCCTAAAAACTCAGAGGAATTTCTCTGACAGAAGAGATAAAAGTTGATAAGAAAATGTGGACTTATTTTCTGGGTGATGACCATCTGTCTTTTTCCTGACATCTCCTTTGTCTGCAACATAGCCTTTCCTCACCCTTTCTCTCCGTAAAAGAAATAAAACCAAGTTGAGTAAAGCACATTTTAAAGTATATACCCATTTCAGCATTATATTCATGTAAGAGGATGAAGATATTACTGAAGAAAGACTTTTATTAGTTACTCATACTTACTCATATTAACAAGCATTTGCTAATCTTTATAAACACTATGCTTTACACTCTTTGCCTATAATATTCCCTTCATTTAAAATGTCATTCTGATAAACTATGTGACAGATATCCTTAAGGGTTCAGTTTATTTAAGAAGTACTTACAAATCAAATTAAAGTATATCTTCTTTAAAATGTATTTATATACGGTATCATTATTGGTTTCAGAAAGAGGAAGAGAGAGATAGAAACATCAATGATGAGAGAGAATCGTCAATCAGCTGTCTCCTGAATGCCCGCTACTGGGGATTGAGCCCGGAACCCGGGCATGTGCCCTGACTGGGAATTGAACCATAACCTCCTGGTTCATAGGTGGATGCTCAACCACTGAGCCACGCCACTGAGCTATTCGGCTGCTTTAAAAAATGTGAAACCACTGGGTAGTATGGGAAATAAAATAAATATACTCAAATTTTGTTCCTGGGGTGTCCATTCATTGGTCATAAGTCTTAGAGAAAAGCTGGAGTGGTAAAATGCTTAGTTATCCAGATTGTCTTGAAAGATCAAATATAATCACAGTCATCCTTAAATTCTACTCTTTTATTTACCATGATCAGTTAGTTCCCAAGTTGGCTACACTTCTTGAATATCTTTGTCACCAATTCTTTCTAGTCATGCTCTGTGTCACAAATTAATTTACATACGGTATGTTAAGCATCTAGTTATGGCCATCCTTTTCTGCTTTTGCCATGATATTGCCAAATTATTCTAATAGCCTCTGACAAATATTCATAAATTAATCCTCCATTGTGCAAATCTGTTCATACAAGTCTTCTATTTAAAGTCTTCTAAGACTCCTCATTGACTATATCATAATATTATTTGAAATATGAAACCTTTCATTGTGTGATCCCTTAACATACAACTTCAGCTCTGCCAATGTTTCATGTACTCTAGTTTGCTCAAACATCTTATCTTATTATTTTTAAAAATTTTATCTTTATTGTTAAAGTATTACAGATGTTCCCCTCCTCCCACCCCCCATTAGCTTCCTCCACATCTCTCCCCCTCTCTCCAGGCCTTCACCACACTATTATCTGTCCATGGATTATGCATATATCCATATACATTCTTTGGTTAATCTCTTCCCACACTCCCCCTCCCCACCCCTAACCCCCTAAATTTGTGAGTCTGTTGCATGCTTCATTTTCTCTGGATCTATATAGTTCAACTGTTTATTTATTTATTAGATTCCATATATAAGTGAGATCAGGTGATACTTGTCTTTCTTTGGCTGGCTTATTTCACTTAGCATAATACTCTCAGATCCTTTCATGTTGTCTCAGAGGATAAGGGACCCTTCTTTTTTTACAGCTGCATAAATGACTGATCCTTTAACATCACCACATGTATGAACACTTTCATCCTTGTTTCTTAAGAGCTGCCAAATGAGCAGTGTTAGTTATCGGTGAAAATATACTTCAAATGTCACTGATTTATGAAATTCTTCCCCCAATTTTCTACACTATTAGACTATCTCTACATTTTAATCACATCGCAGTGGTATTTTTATATTGAATCATAATAATTTTAAAATACGATATGTTAAGCACCTAGTTATAGCCATCCCTTTCTGCTTAAGAACTTGGCCTGATTCATCCTTTTTTTAAAAATACATTTTTATTGATTTCAGAGAGGAAGGGAGAAGGAGATAGAAATATTTATGATGAGAGAGAATCATTGATTGGCTGCCTCCTGCATGCCCCCACTGGGGATGAAGCCTGCAAGCCAGGCATGTGCCCTTGACTGGAATTGAAGCAGAGACCCTTCAATCCACAAGCCAACACTATCCACTGAGCCAATCTGGCTAGGGCCTGATTCATCATTGAATACTCAAAGCAGGACAACATTGCTTGAAAATTTTCTGTTGAAATTGCATATTTTAGTAAAGAAAGAGATAATTAACTTTTGTAAATGTGCTCTGATATTTATAAAATTTAATTATATTTACCTAGGGAGTGTGCCTATACAGATATATATATATTCCAGTATAATTTTATTATGCATTCTAGATTTTTATTAGTTTTTAATACTTTAATGAGCTTTCTCTATCAAATATCTTTCAATTTTTCTGAAATGTCTAAGCTACAATATTATTTTCCTTTTAATGATTTTAGATATTAAAATGTTAATACCCATTATGTCTCCAGATAATGTTTTTTTATTTGGCTATTACAGTTAGCAAGACATTTACTTTTTTTTTTAATCAAATACTTAATTGAGAAGTTGTCACTTGCTTTCCAGTATTAAACTCATTATCATTTGCCATTAAGAGGATCTCTGAAATGCTTCAAATGTATCATCACATCATTAGTAGTACCCTCATTATGCACCTTTCAATGCTCATTTAAAAGAATGTTACATTAAACTAAATTGATATTTTTCTGACATAAAAACCACAGGTTGTATTATTGACTGATTAGACATAAAGAAGACATATCTCTGGTGTCACTTCCTGTATCACAAAAAGATTAACTTGATTAATTAGAAAACTCCTATCTACATTGCAAAAACTGACATTGTATTTATTTTATGTAAAGAGAGATTTGTAATGCAGTTTCAAAAATGATAAAACACATCAGTTTATGGTAAACAAATATTTTCATTTCAGTTCTCAAATATTTATCTCATTAATTGCACACACACACACACTGTGCTAAATGTATTCATTATACATAAAACAAAAATCACTACAAAAAAGCATTTAGAAGGCAAAAAGCATTACACAAAATTTTAAATATGTTCTTGTGATAACACAATACCCAAATATAAATTTTAATTATTTTAATTGATAGTTTGTTTTGTATTATATTGTATGGTTCAATCAAATTTTTATAAGAATACATTGATTGTCTATATATTGAAAGAAATCACTTGGGTGAATTTGCCATTAAACTGTTTTAGTAGCAGAAATATGAATCTCTTGTGCTCTATTTGTGCATTTATGTTATATTAATAATTAGGAATCAATGAAGGGTGAATGTATATGGCATAAAATTACAGTCTACTTTATAAGATATATTTATAAAGCAACTCTTCAATAACATTCTGAGAACATGTGTTGTTACTGCAAAGACCCTGGTGGCCTCTTTTACACAGAGGCCATTCATGACATCACTAACTAGCCTATGCAGCGATAGTTATTACCACACCTTTTTGTTTTTATTCACATCTGCCCTAGATCATCTATGATAACGGAAACTAGTTACTATAATTACATCAAAAGTTGTTATCTTGTTATGGAAAAATTACCATCTATGAATAAGAACCTGATTGTTCAACCCCTATTTTGTAGTCTTGATTTTTCTGGAATGTGGGTCATTCATCAGATATAATATACATTGTATTGAAAATATATGAATTATAGACAATCTACAGTGATCTTTTGAACAAAGTTATTTAATAAGAACTTGAATGTCATAGTACAATTGATTGTCACTTTTTAGGCCTATTTTATTTGTTTTGTTTTAGCTTTTAGGTTACAAAAATGTCTATTAATAAATATATTGCATTTCTTAATTTTCAAGCTGAAATGGTTTTGTGTTGAGTAATACCTGAAAGAATTAAACAGAACTATTAATATATTAAAGCACTTTAAACATTCTTTTAATTAATATTTATAGAACACCTATTATGAGTTAGCCATTTTCTAATAATTTATAATTATGATAAGAATAAAACACTTTGGATTTCAAGATTTGCCTGATTGTGAGGAGGTTAGAAGCACTCAGTCCTGGCTGGGCAGTCCAGTTGGTTGGTACGTCATCCTATACAATAAAAAATAAAAGAAGATTGCACGTCCAATTCCTGGTCAGGCACATACCTAGATTGTAGGTTCAATCCGCCGTTGGGGAACATATGAGAGGCAAGATATTGATGTTTCTCTCACACATCAATGTCTCTCTCTGTGTGACTATATATCTCCCACTATCTCTAAAATAAATAAACACATCCTTGGGTCAGGATAAAAAATAATAATAATAAATAAGTAAAAAGATAAATAAATAAATAAATAAATAAATAAATAAATAAATAAATAATAAATGACACAGCTGTAATTTAGTGTGATAGCTTGACATAAACCAGTGGTATAAAATAATGTGTCATCAAGGCATTGAAGAAAGAGTGTTTAATTCTGTTTCTGGGAGTATTTAGAAAAGATTTTGATGGTGTTGAACTGGATAAAAAATACTTAGCTCAGAAGAAAAAAGGGGGAGCTGACTTAGGTAGAAAGAAAACATCAATTTATCAAATGAAAAAATAAACTTCTTTAAATAAGACAATAGATCATTCTCTAAATATTTGTATACCTCATGCATGATAAAAAAAAAACCCATAAGTTTCTTCAGTATTTAAATATATTTGAAAAATTTTAAAAGTCTAAGAAGTTCATTAAACTCATGCCTAAGATTGTTGATTCACTAAATGTTCAAACCCATTAAACAAAAGTGTACCCACAATATTACAATGAATTCAAATTAGTAAACTTGTGGTAACATAATTAACTGAATTTGACTATCATGGACTTGATTCAATAAATATACTAATTTTTGCTTTATTTTTATGGAGCTCAGTGTATTTTGTTGTATATTTTTACTTCTTATTTGTTTGTTTGTATTCCTAGTTCTAGATTTCCACAAAGCAAAAATAAAGCAAAACGAAAATAGAAAACAATATAGAATGAGATTTATTTTTTTCAGTTTTCTGAATATATATATATATATATATATATATATATATATACACACACACACACACACACACACACACACACACACACATATATATATATATATATATATATATATATATATATATATATATATGAGAGATATATGAGAGGAAGGAGAGGGAGAGAGAGATAATCAATGATGAGAGATAATCATTGATCAGCTGCCTCCTGCAGGCCCCCTACTGGAGATCGAGCCTGCAACCTGGGCATGTGCCTGACCAGGAGTTAAACCATGATCTCCTAGTTCATAGGTCAATGCTCAACCACTGAGCCATGCTGGCTGGGCATTTTGTTACATATTAATAGTGGGGTTTTTGAGGGAGAGTTTTTTAGGTCTTGTCAGTGACATCAAACGAAAGGTCCTCAGTGCTGCCCTGAACCTCAGTTTACGTGACATCGAGAAAGTGAGGTTCTTGCCCCTTGAGGAGCTTACAGTCTGGGGGCTGATAACTCACAGAGTTGAGTGAGCAACAAAGTTATTTAAGGCAATTCATCATCCCCTCCAGCTATTGTGGATGGAACCATTTTGAAATTAATCAAAATGAGAGAACAGACTAAATCTGGCTGAGAATTCTTTCAGGTTCCTAAAATTTGGCATCCATCTCAGTAAACAGAAATGACCCAACAGACAGCTGAAAGACTAGATCTCTTGAAGTGCAAGGGCTAGGACAACGTAATTGTGGTTACTTATTCTAAGAAGCAAACAAACTGAACAGTATGACAGGTTATCACACTAGTTTAAAAATAGACCAAATACTGTACCACATTCCCATGGTGCTAGCGCTGGCCATTGAAAGTAGTGATATTAAATATGTGGGCTCTACATCTAACCCACAGAAAGCCCATCCAGATTTAATGTATATTATGAAAGTTTTATTTACGCCCCATTAAGTCAAAAGTAATGTAAATAGTCAGATTATAACAAGCTAATGACCTACACATTTCCATATGGATAAATGGTGATAGATATAAACAGGAAATAAATGGCAATCCTATCTACCCATCTAAAAAAGAAATAGAGTATCTCTAAATCTTGCATACTCATAGCTGTAAGAGGTATGCAGGTTTCCAGGTTTTGCAATCCGTTGTCAGAAAACAGCAGTTATTCCTGCAGTATCTCGTTAGCATCTGACTCAAATTATTTTTAGGTCACATGATTTGGAAGGCATTATTAACCCATCTAAAAATTGGTAATTATTCTGAGATGGTTCTGCGTTAACCCTGGAATCAGCATCAGAAAGAATAATAATGTGATGCAGAAGAACAGCAAATCAACCTGACTAAAAATATGCCCGCTTTCAGAAACAATCTGGACATCTGGAAAAATCACAGCTACAACGTGGGAACACTCCCAAATGGACACCGATCTGGCCAAGGCATTCTCTAAGCAGGAAAGGGATGAAATCAGGTGAACTTAGGCCACCTTTGAGGAGCAGCCTAGAAATTTACTTCTTGGACAGCATAACTGGTGCAAACTCTCCAAAGCAATTTCATACTATCCTACCCAGATTGGCCCAAAGTTTGACATTAATTCAAAAAACCAAGGGAGTATAGTAGAGCAGAAGGGAACAGACATGTAAACCCTAGTACATGCTTATCACTATAATAAGTTTGGAGATGAGTACATCCTACCCACGGCAGTGTTGTCCCAGGTAGCAGGGCAGCAGTGGCCGATTAGAAAAGAGAATACTAACTACACAATCAATAAAAAAGTAAAAACGTGTTTCAAACCCTACAATAAGCCTGTATCCAAAGGAGTCTTACATGTCAGTTACATACTAGACACAGGTTCTGTACTATAGCTTTGCAGTGATCCCCTCTGGCCTGCTGGCTTGGCACTGCCTGCTTCCTGCCTGCTGAAGGGAGAGGATTCTACACAGAGCTACCTGTTTCTGGTGCGTGGTAAAATTCACAGAAGTTCCATGTTATTCATGCCAGGGTCCTTCCTTGTGTGAAGTTTGATGTAGGTGAAGATAAAGTGGTTTCTTGGTCAATAATGACAATTTCTTTCTTTTAAAATCAGTGGGTTTCTTCTATACCTATTACAATGGGCCCAGGTTTAATTTCATCCATCTCCATGAAAGAGAAACACTTGGTATTGGTAAAACTTATTTTAGGCTTGTAGTGTTAGAATTCAAAAGAAGATAGCTGCACGTTTGGTTAATTTTTCAACATGCTTCTGGAGCTCAATGTCCCCATTAAAATGAACATATGTATCTTCTTTTCTTAAAGCCACAGACGTATCTTGCAAAGACGTTAAATCTATGCCATGCAGATCCTTACATTGACTGTGATATAGGAAGCTTTCAGACGGGTCTTCTCAATTCTGACAGTAACGTCATTCCTAGTTCTGATAGCAAAATTGGTAATAAAGTACCAGGAACTCTAGCAGGAAATGATCAAGAAGACCCTGCTCCAGCACCACCCTCTTTTCATCTTCTTCAAATTCAAATTTTCATCTTTGTCAGGTGCTAAAATTCTTCTTAAGGGGACAGGCTAAACATCAAATGGAATTCTTTATTATCTCTACTAGAGGCCCGGTGCATGAAATTTGTATATTGGAATGAGGGGTGTCTCTCAGCCCAGCATGCATCCTCTCCAATCTGGGACCTCTTGGGAGATGTCCGACTGCTAATTTGGGCCTGATCCCCCAGGGATGGGGCCTAAACCAGAAGTCGGACATCCCTCTCATAATCAGGATGCCTACCTGTCTGATTGCTCCCAACCACTTCTCTCTACCAGCCTGATCACCCCCTAACAACTCCCTGCCAGCCTGGTTACCCCTAACTGCCCTCCCTTGCCAACCTGGTTGTCCCTAACTGCCCTCTCTTGTAGGCCTGGTTGCCCCAACTACCCACCCCTGTTGGCCCAGCCATTCCTAAATGCCCTCTCATGCAGGTCTGGTCACCCCAAACTGCCTTCCCCTAAAGGCCTGGTCCCTCCCAACTGCCCAACCCTGCTGGCCATATTGTGGAGGCCATCTTTGGCCACATGGGGGCAGATATCTTGTGTGTTGGACTGTTTTGTGATGGTCAATTTGCATTTTAGGCTTTTAATATATAGGATGTTTTTACCTCTCTCCCTCTTCCTTCTTCTCTGAAATAAATAAAAACATATTTTTAAAAAGCAGCAAAATAACTTAACCAAAATAAATTGTAAGTCACTTGAAGATATAAATTATTGTGGAAATCTTCCCTTTGAAGATTGTGGGAATACTGGCTTTAAATCTGTATCTCCTTCTTGCCCATAATCCTTTCAGATGGCTCTACAGAACTTTGTGTCAAAATGTAGAGTAAGTAGAAAACTGAACTGTATCACACATATTTTTACACACACTGTTTCATATATATGTAAATATATATATCAAACATAAATGAAATATGCTTACACATACATATAAATATTTGTATGTGTATACATATGTACATACATGCACACATTCATATGGTTCAATGACTCTTCTAAATTAAGGTATGTTTATACATATTTGTGTATGTGTATGTATACATATGCACACATGAATCTATTTCATCTCTACATGGATGAAGAAATATATATCTATCTGTTTATGTGTATATATACTGTATCTGCATCTATATTTATCTATATACAAAAATCTAAGATAAATATATATACATAGATATATATATATTTATATGTTCCAGAATTTTTAAAAAGTAAATATTTTCTTTCTTGAGTTAAATTACTTCTAATTCCACAAAATATAAAAATCAGATCATTCATGTGTTTTTAAATCAATTTAAAATCATATTTCAGTTCAAATCTTCCATAGAATGGATCAATTTCTATTCAATAAGACATGGCATCATCTTATTCCACTGTTAAATATCTGGAGTTATATATGTTTACTCAGCTTTATTAAGATATAACTTATATTCAAAATATAAAATGTACATACTTATTAATACACCTCATCCATACTTTGGGTAAGTGATATGATACACATCATTTCTATGCAGAGAATACTGTTTCATTATTATCTAAACTGTCTGTTATTAATTATAATGTACATAATTATAAGAAATTAATTCAGTTTAGCATGATTTTATAGGACTTCCCAAAAGAATGAAAATGTGATTGTTTTGTCAGGTCAATCAAGCACCTGGTATCTAAAATGTACACAAAATTAATCAGAACAAGAATCATTTTAATAAATTTTATGTACATATACCAGCTAATGCAATTAAGTCAGTATTTTTTAATCTATGTGCTCATACTTTTAAATTATGCTTAGAAAATCATTTTTCTGAGAATAAATTTAGCCTGAATTTTTAAATATAATTTAGAAATGTACTAAAAATAGTTAGAAACACTCATTAACCAGAAAAAAATATTAACAAAGAAACATCTTAGCCATTGTTATTACCAGCCATTAAGTGAGAAAAGTGACTGCAAATTTTAAAAATGAATTTGTTTTGTGTGATCGATCAGATTAAATTCACAGGGGATATTATATGAGTCTATGCCAAACATGAGCATAGTAATATTTGGTAAATGTAGTGAGGGAAGGAAACATGTTACCTTTTTTTTTTAAGAAGAAATTACTTAATTAACGTGACCATATTCATTAGACATATTTGATTTTTAGGTTGTAATCTTTAAAAATCATCACTAGACAGTGTGGTTTGTTCATTTCATGTAAAATAAAATAGAACGATGCAGCAACTGAAAGCAGGAAAATCATGAAAGTAAAAGAAAACCTGTTTAAAAGTCAGAAGGCAGCTGCTGCTTTGTATTCACTTATGAAAAAGGGTATATAATTTAGCATAAATATACAAAAAATGGAATGTCTTTTATGTAATCTAATGCTGCCTTTATGAGATATATTTGTTTTATAATTCAATTAAATTTCTTATAAAATAATATTATCTTTCTGCTAGTAATTGATAAGGAAGTTGTTATTTAAATAAATGGATTCAAATTTCTAAGTAATTTCTAAATAACATCTAATTTATTTTCACAGTTTTATCACTTGTTGAAAGCCTAGCAATAATTTGGTCATCTATAAGCCAGAAAATTCATTAGAACCAGACAGAGCTGGCACTCTGATCTTGCATTTTTTCAGATTGGGCCTAGTCTCTTTGATAACTTTGTTTCATATATATATATATATATATATATATATATATATATATATATATATATATATAATTGATTTTTCTTACATAGAGGAAGGGAGAGAGATAGAGAGCTAGAAATGTCGATGAGGGAGAAACATCAACCAACTGCCTCCTGCACACCCCCACCGGGGATGTGCCCGCAACCAAAGTACATGCCCTTGACCGGAATCGAACCTGGGACCCCACAGTCCGGAGACGGACGCTCTCCCGCTGAGCCAAACCGGCTTCGGCTGATACTTTGTTTCAATGAAGATGATTACTAAACACTTAAAGGCTCAGTTGTTTCTTCCTACTACATTTAATTTAGCAGCACACAAAAAGCTTCTGTGCCAGGCTGGCATAGCTCAGTGGTTGAGCATTGACCTATGAACCAGGAGGTCATGCTCAGTTCCCGGTGAGGGCACGTGCCTGGGTTGCAGGCTTGATCTTCAGGATGGGCATGCAGGAGGCAGCCGATTAATGATTCTCTCTCATCACTGATGTTTCTATCTCCCTCTCTCTTCCTCTCTGAAATCAATAAAAATACATTTTTTAAAAAGCTTCTGTGGTTGCCTGATAAAAAAAATAAAGTATGCAGATATTGAGTTATAATGCTGTACACCTTAAATTTGTATAACGTTGTTAATCAGTGTGCTCAATAAGTAAAAATAAATTTTTTTTTTCAAAACAAAACTCAGAATACAAAAGAGTTATCACTGTCTGCATATCATAAATTTTGGGAATCATAATAGATATATATTAATACATTCTACTTTTATATTACCCTATAACTAGGGGCCCTGTGCACAAAGATTCACGCCCAGGAGGTGGGTCCCTCAGCCCAACCTGCACACTCTCCAATCTGGGAGCCCTCAGGGGAGTCCTCTCCAATCTGGGAGTTTCTGTCTGTCTTTGCAATCATATGAGCAAATTGTCTAAGATCCCAACCCAGTTTGGCTTGGTTCTCACAAAGTATCTAATAGAGGTTTTGTTTTTTCTTTGCTCCATCGGTGGCAATTTCCTAGAAGGTGCATGATATCTTCCCTTTAATTTTCCTGTGACACTCTGACTTTACTTACTACGTCTCTCACCTCCTCTTTCCCTCCACCCTCCACCGCAGCAGTAACTCGCTCCAGGCTCACTCTGCTCTAGTGTCTCGGAGATCCCGCAACGCATCTGCCATCGGAACGAGGATTCCCAGCATTCCTGGTGCTCACCACGCTCTGGGCTTCTGCTTCCAGTCCAGGGGCTGCCATCAGAACTATGATTCCCAGCATTCCTGGTGCTTCCTGTGCTCTTGGTTTCCACTTCTAGTCTGGAGGCTGCACAAACCAAGTGGGCTGTGAACTCCAGCAGCCTCCAGGCCTGGCTGACAGGAGCAGACACTCCCGTGGCATCCCTGGGACCCTGGCCACTCTGCACTGGCTCAGAGCAGGTGGGGCCCCAGGGACACCTGCCGCGTCACCCCGGCTACGTGGAACGCAGGTGGACATCCCACCCTGACCCCAGCTGCTCAGTGCCTGCCTGTGTGCACACTGTCCACAGGCCCGCCTTCTTATTTGGCTTAATTTGCATACTCACTCCTGATTGGCTATGTGAGTCATGGAGGTACAGTCAATTTACATATTTGTCTATTTTTAGTATAGAAATATTGTAGTATACATGTATAAAAATCTTATAATGTGAGTAGCATTCTTTTTTCAAAAAATGAGTAACTCTAACATTCAGTTAGAAATAAAATCATAATGGAATAATTTTATTTCCATTTTTTTTCAACATGTTATGAAGTCCAAGTCAAGAATTCAGGTTACCCTATCAATTTAAAAAGACTTTGAAAAATATAATCCATTAGGAAATCTATCAAGTCATTCATATTTCCAATATACCACAAACACAAGAGAATATCATGTACCATATATAACAACTTGGACCACTTTATACACTAGTCCAAACTGAAAATGTTCAGTGATGTTGGCTCCTTTTCCCAGCTTCCGTAGATGGCAAAAATCTTTCTAGTGATCACATTAAATTATTGCATTCTAGTAGTATTTCTGAAATATCCAATATTGGGTTTATTTACTTTCTCCTCTGCATGCCAGGCAAAAAAAATTCTAATTTGCATAGAGTTTTATCCCATGGGCACAGACTTTGATGTCTTCTTATAATAATATTTCATGCAATTAATAATCAGTTGCTAATACAAATTATTAACTTTAGTTATCTACAATTTTAATATCCTACATCCTTGTCAGAATAATTATTCTATAAGTTTTAATCAACTCTTGTATAATTTTGTATTTCTATGGATTCTCATTTTGTGACTGTACACATAACATGAATTAAAACTAACGTGTAACGTCCTAAATATGTCTTTAAATATATCTTTTGTTCTGTAAGGGGCTTTTACTCTTATTTTGATATTTAGATTGTTGTTTCACAATAAGGAAAATAAATAGGTACCCAAGGTTTTTAAAAAAATGACCAACACATCCATGTCAAATTTAATTAAAGATAAAAATAAAAGCATTCCAGATATTATCAACTTTTTATTAAGTTGAACCATTTAAAATAGCAAGACAAAAGGTCAATATAATTCTACCAATTAACTATATATTAGAGATAAATAATTAAAATATATTTTGAAGGCCCCATTCACAATATAATTTAAAAAGACATAGGAATAAAGTTAAGACAAAATGTGCAAAAGCTATATAATGGAACATATTAAATATTTCAATTACATTTAAAGAAGTCCTAAATACTGTGATCATGAATTGGAGAACTAAATATTGTTATGATCGCAATCCTCTCAAAGTTTTTCTATAGATGTAGTACAATATCATCAATATCCTAACAAATATTTTGGATAAATTAAAAGGTTTACTTTAAGATTTATATAAAATGGTAAATTATCTAAAAAACAATTTTGAAAATGAATGTCAAATTTGATTTGTACACATTAATTTCAAGAATTTTTGTAAAGCTACAGTAATTAAGGCAGTGTGGTGTTGGCATAAGGACAGACACATAAATCAATGAAATGGACTTGAGCATCCAAAAAGAGGCATTATGGGATGGAGGGCAGGGGCAGGCCAGAAGAGGTTATGGAGAAAAAAGGAGGACATATGTAATACTCTCACCATTAAAGATTTAAAAAAAAAAAAAAAAGAGGACCTGACTTAAGTGGCCTAATGATTTTCAAAGAAATATCTAAAATCTATACTAATTAAAGGGTGATATGCTAATTAGACTGGACATCTTCTAGAAGTCCTTCCAGACAAAACAGCATTGGCAGGGGCAGAGGCAGAGGCAGTTAGGGGAGATCAGGCCAGCAGAGGAGAAGTTAGGGGCATCAGGCCAGCAGGCAGAGGTAGTTAGGGTCAATCAGGCAGACAGGCAAGCAAGCAGTTAGGCGCCAGTGGTCCCAGATTGCAAGAGAGATGTCTGACTGCCAGTTTAGGCCTGATCCCTGCCAGCAGTAGGACATCTCCCTAGGGGTCCTGGATTGGAGATGATGCAGGCTGGGCTGAGGGAACTCCCCCTCCATGCACAAATTTTGTGCACCGGGCCTCCAGTAATTACATGAAGGAAAAATTTTTGTATAGCAGAATGAGTGTCTGCAATACCAACAATTTTGGTTATGTGGGTCTAAATTGAGGGTTACAAATCTGGACTTTTTGCTTCCATTTTTAGGGGAAGGGGGAAAACTGAGGTCCAAGCAATAAGTTAAGAGACTTAGGCAAGCATGGCCTTAAAGAAAAATGGTCAGTATATAAGACCTCATGATTATATGTCATTTCACCCCAAAAACAATAAAGACATTCACAAATATACTCTCACTAGATGTGTCCAGGATAGGTTGGGCCTTTCCACAGGATAATTGCAGAAACTGAGCTTCAACTGTTTCTCTATTCTAACTTTCCATCTTCCTTAGACCAACTCTTAACTTGTCTCTAGTCTACACTTTTCCCATTACAGTTTACTCTCTACATATTAACTCTTGTCTAGATCAGTGCATTAGTCTCCTTACACATCTAAACCAGTTCTCAAAAGTTTTTCAGATCATGCTACTCTTCTCAAAATTCTTCAAAAGTTATTGTCTCACTCAAGCTAAAACACCAAGTCCTTTCTTTGAAGAGGCCATACTCCCTGGCCAAGATCTGCCCTACTCCCTGCTTCCAAGACCCTACCATGTTCTCTCTCCTTCAGCTCTACTAGCATTATTTTTCCAATTTTTACAGGATATTACATTTGTTGTTCCCTATGAAATGTTCTTCCTAATCATTAGAGAAGACACAGATGCAATGAATATACCAATATTTCTTAAGTTTCTCTCAGATATGCCTTTCCTGAGCCACACTATCTATAATAATAAAAATCCAATATGCTAATTACACTGGACATCCTTCCGGACAAAGCTGCAGTGGGCAGGGCCCTAGCAGAGTGGCAGAGGTGGAGAATTTCATGCATCCGGCCTCCAGTCTAATATAATCTCACCTGGCACTGGCTATATAACACGTGAAGCCCAAAGCAAATTAAAATATGTGTCTCCTTATTCAAAAAGCATTAAGAATTTTTAAGACAGTGAAAGCAGAGCATTAAACTAAACAGAAGGTCCTTCTGAATATGGATCCATGTGTGATAGCATGGGACAAAAGTTTCTAAAACTGGCCTTGGTTTTAGCATCACCCACCCTTTTTATTTTCTAACTTCTTAGTTTACTTTAGTCACATTCACAACACTTAATGATACATGGTATGTCATTTATTTGCTTATTATCAATTTCTCTCCAGTTCTTCAATATATATAAAAAAAATGGGATTTTTTTTTTCCCCACTGCCACACTCACAACACTCTGAGTGGTTCATGAAAGTAGTGGACAATCAGAAAATACTTGTAGACTGCATAATGTATAAAAATAAAAAAAAAGATTTCTTAACAATATATTTGCATCATTATAGCTCCCTACACTAGTGTTACCAGGGAAGATTCAAGATGGAATTATACATTTTTAAAGGAGTAATTATAATTTAATGTAAAACAAAGTAGCTTATCTTTCATGATAAACTCTGGTTAAAACAATATTTTAATAATAAATTGGCTGAAAATGGTTTTATTTGAAAGGTTTGTCTCTCTTCAGATAAAATTCTGAAATTACACATTGTTATAAATGATTTAAAATCTCTTCTGCTGACATTCAAATGTAAAGTTTTAGGCTAGGCTTTGTTTTAACATGAAAAATGTAAAACTTGTGTGAATACTGCAATAGAGTGTGAAGTGACACATTTAATTCCCATCCGATTCCAAACTTCCAGTCTTACAGATCATAGCTGCAGGGCATTTTTAATAGCTTTGCTTGAATACATCTCTTCTGTTGCTTTCAGTCTTTGTGAAAGTTTTTAATTTTACAAGAAAGTACACCTTTTAATATTAAAGTGAGTAGGCTATATGATCTCTATCAATCCCTTAGGTAATACATTTCTCAAGTTTATGAATAATTATGACCTTGGAGATGATGAGAAAACTAACAAAATCTATGGGGTTTTAAAGCTTTTAAAATCTTGTACCCTTGCTCTGGTCAGATGTCTCCATGGCAAATCCGCTTGCGGTGTGAATGACAATTAGACATGTTGTACATTAGGAGAGTGATGTGCTGTATTAGAGTGTTGCAAGTACCAATGATATAAAAACAGAATAATAGCCAATTATTATTATATTAGTTTTATCACAAATATGAATGAAGTAAATAAATATTTATGTATTAAATTTAAATTTCTGATATGTATATCCTAATATCTATAGAAAAATTTAAGGATCAGAAAAGTACAAAAGAGAGTTAATCATACACATATTCACATATACATATACAGGTGTCTTTACATACATAAAGCAAAATAAACATGTTGCAAAATTTCTATTTATTGAATTATAAATACCTTTCTGTCTTATTTTTGCAATATTGATTATCAACTATGCTCTGTGAAACCATTTTTTTCTGATAAATAATAGTCTCCTTTATTGATATTTCAGTCTGCTTCCAATAACTACTTATATCATATTAATTATTTAGATATATTAGTTTATGATAAGATAATGTCTATTTCAAATATCAACATATCTTAGTTTCCCTCGTCTTTCCATAAAGACTAGATATACGGTCCCAATAGCTCTGAGTGAGACAAGAAAGACAGATGCTTTCACACTGCTTCTTCCTTCGTCTTGCTCCTCAGTTGTTTTGAAAGGAAGTGTTTGCTTATTCCTTATTTTCCTGATATAGTCTACAATCACCTATGGATTTGCAGCTTCTCTCTATAGGGATTTCGTGTTCTCGGAATGACAGGCCTACAAAGCCCAGCCCTCCCCAAAGGACGTGCTGACCATTCCCAGGGGCCTGAGGAAGCTGTCAGTGCACACAGGCTAGTGTACATGTGCATTAGTAGCGTCAGCTATTGACTGACCTGCGTGGTCACTTACACTGCCTTATGGATCCAGGCTCTCCTACCCTGGTGTGTAACCCACTCTGTAACCAAAGGCACAACTCTGGAAGCCTCAGGCAAGACCTTCGGAAACCAATTAACCTGCACTAGTGTCCTATAATTCTCAAAAACTGTGTCTCTCACTCACCAAACAATTGCAACGTAAGCAGCTCTCTCTCAGATCAGTTCCTTTGTCGTCCTTATTTCTCCATATGTCAGCACTGTTTCAGACCAATGACCATCACCAGCGGCACCTTGTTTACTGGTAGAGGCTGCGTGGGCATGTTTCATTATATGCAACTGAGAATGAAAGAAGCTAAACATTGAGTCCCTTTCTGATGGTGAGGATAATGGTAAGAGATCATTTCTACTAATTTCCACAAATCCATGTCACTCTAATAGAAGAAGTCTATCTTACTGTTTAAAATGATTTTACATTTTTTGATATCTAAATAATACTATTCCTTTAAACTCTGTCATGGAGAATTTAATAATTGGTCACCAATAAAGTGCTGTAACCATTTTAATTTTAAGATACTTTAGGCAATAACATTTCAAATGCCAATTAAAACATCTTTTACTGATACCAGAAAACAAATATGTCTAAAAACAACAATATACATATAAATTTGAGAATAATCTACATTGGAATTTCCCTATGATTTAGTAAAATCCGTGACCATCAAAGCCTTTGTAATACTATTAAACCTCAGGTTCCATAAATGGAATCCTGCTTTGTATAAGAAAATGTTGGCTTAAGTTTTGTATAAGATCCATATGAAAAAAAAATAAAATTGTGCTATTTATTTTCCTCATACAACTTCTAAATTTAATTAGTTTAAATGGCCAAATACTTGTCAGAGCAGTGGTTTTCTCAAATCATGAAGATTTAGATATTAGTTGAGACAGATGAGCAAACTAAAGACATGGAGTTTAAAAAAATATGAACATATGCATGACATTTTTAGAAGCCTATAATAAAATAAGCTCATGCTTATTATTTCTCTCCTTTGATATAGCTTGAAAGCAAAATGGTATAAAAGTAAGTCCTCATTTATTTTAGAGTTATTGTTAATTCTTAGAAACTGACTTCAAGAAATGGTGTACAATGAAACTAATGTTATTATCTACCTAATAAAAGAGTAACATGCTAATTGACTGTACCTTCATGACACTCACCAGCCAGTAGGAGTGAATTTGCAAATTAACCCAACAAAGATGGCGGATTAATTTGCATACACAGGTGCCAAGCACTTGTGTTTTTGCCATGGTGATGACATAGGCATTCTGCACCACTCCAGATGCTCCGAGCCTCTGGGTAGCATGGGAAAGAGGAAAGATGGCTCTGGCCAGAGCGAAGGCACTGCCAGCAGCCAGGGAAAGGAAGGCCCATTTTTGCATGAATCTTCATGCATTGGGCCTCTAGTAGACTGATAAAAACAAAAGTTAAGTTCCTAAGACATATTTCTTTCCTTTTCAATGTGTACATACTTTCCTCTTCTTTTTTGAAAATATTTTTATTGATATCAGAGTGTAATGAAGAGGGAGATAAAACATCAATGATGAGAGAGAGTCATTGATCACCTGCCTCCTGCATGCCCTACACTGAGAATTGAGCCCACAACCCAGGGATGTGTCCTAACCAGGAATTGAGCCATGACCTCCTGGTGCATAGGTCGATGCTCAACCACTGGGCCTCGCTGGCTGGGTCTAAGACATATTTCTGATCACAGAAACATCACCAAACATAAGGATCCAAGACACATAATCATAAGCATTGAAATAAATACAAGCTATACTTACATTTATGAAAGGTTAATAAAAGCAAAGAATAATTAATTTCCAAACTGCTTTTTCCAGTTCCAAGTTGGGAGTGGCTAGAGTTTCCCTGCAGATCAGGGTGCAAGGTGGGATCCAGACCTGGATAGACCAACCTTCCAGCACAGGGTGCACTCAAACACCTACACTCACACTGGGACCACCTCACCTGACACGCTCATCTTTGGGGGAACCTGGAGGACCTGGAGAAAACCCACACAGATACAGGGAAAATGTGCAAACTGTACGCAGACAGTGGATCTGCCTGGGAATCAATCTTCTTTCTCATCAATTTTATAACAAAACAATGTTATTCAAAGACCTGCTGCATTATACCATGTCCTTATGTTAATGTTACAAATAATAATTTCATTGGCTTGTTTTCTACAAATCTCAGAAGTATTGCAAATACTTATTTTTAAATAACTCTATAGGAAATTATTATTTGTCATCAATTACTCATGAAGAATTTCCTATTTTAAAATTTGAATGTTTCTCTAAATATACTAAGGCCCAGAAAAATATGTACTTGAATGTTCTTGTTTTGTTATTTTGTTTTTTGCATCATATATATTTTATTATTTTCAATTGAAGTACGCCTTCTTAATAAGAAATTATTGGACATTTAGAATTTTGCTGTTCACCTCTACACACATGAGGCTAACTCAGTATATTGCCATAATGTGCTACATAACAAACAATCCCCAAGCATCTGTGATTAACTGCAAGAAGTTTTGCTCATATATCTGAGAATCAGCTGAACTACCCTAGGGTGATCGGGGTTTTCAGAGTGTGTGCCAATTACCATGCCCTATGATTAAAAACAATAGAAAACTTAAATAATTCAAGTCAAGAAAGTCTACTAATGGCCTAGATCAGTGGTCGGCAAACTACGACTCACAAGCCACATGTGGCTCTTTGGCCCCTTGAGTTTGACTCTTCCACAAAATACCACGTGTGGGCACGCACGTACAGTGCAATTGAAACTTAGTGGCCCATGTGCAAAAGTCGGATTTTGGCTCTCAAAAGAAATTTCAATCGTTGTACTGTTGATATTTGGCTCTGTTGACTAATGAGTTCCCTGACTACTGGCCTAGATACTTCCTATTGGTTGTGTTTCTCTTTGGAGAACACTACATTAAATATTCATGTTTGGGCAAATTTCATGTTGTGCTGCCTTTTTTAATTTTTCCTTCTTCAACTATCAACCCATTTTAAATCCCTATAATTGATAAGTTTGAAGCCTGTATCTTTACATTTTTTTCACTCTCTATGTAGCTGCTGAAATTAGTTTAGATACATTTGACAAAACCTTTTTCTCCACAGATTTTCTGTAATAAATGAAATGTTGATTAAATTAAATCCAGAATTATTTATTTTCAGACATTGATAAAGAAAAATAATTCTTGTATTATCTATATCAGTAACTTGTTAGACTTGATTTAAAATGTTTGTCTTTTTCTATAATATTAATTACGGTAAGTATATACTTAATCACACTACAAACAGAAATGTGTGTGTGTGTGTGTGTGTGTGTGTGTGTGTGTGTAAAATGCATGATTTCCTATATCTGAAAATCAGCCACATAGAATTGCTATCCAACAAAAACTTTTATTATACTTATCTGTTTATTTTTTTTAATTACACTGAGTCCTTTCTTATATTTTGTCCTGCTCTATTTCCTCAGAGAATGAATTAAAGAAATCCTTTTTATTTTAAAATTATGTTTGATTGCATCTTAATCTTAACTCTTTTCTTTATAATGTCAAGAAAAAGAATTTAAAAAAACCCCTCCTTTAAATTTTACAGTGCTTGACAATAGAATTTATAATAATTACCAACATTTTATAATTTATTACATATAATTTTATTTTGAGACATAAAATAGATTGCATAATTAGTAAGTTATCCATATGCATATGTACCAGTCAGGGCTACATTAGAGAAACAGAACCAGCAGTCTATTTTATTAGACTCATTTGTTTTTCTTTCATGCATAATAGTCCTTAACTTCAACTGCTAAAATTTGTTTCTCTTTATCAAATTGAATATAATTATTGCAATCAAATAAAAAATCTGGAGCAAAACATCATATAATAATAACAGTTACTATGATACTTTGGCCTGTATTTTTCTGATCATGCAAAAATATTTAATTAAAATTAAATTATAATACTTTTTCAATTTGTACTTATTAACTAACCAAAATATTAAATGACATATTTCACTAAACTTTTACATTTTTATTCCACATTCATGATAAGTTTAAAAATAAATAACTTCTAATTTTAATTTTCAAATGAATCCTCTGTTTGCACATCCTACCTAATAAAAGAGTAATATGCAAATTAACTATCACTCCACTACACCCACAAGCCATGCTCACCAGCCACACCCACCAGCCAATCAGAGCAAGTATGCAAATAAGCCCAACCAAGATGGCTACAGCCACAGAGAGCAGAAGAAAGGTTTGTGTTTTCCAGGCAACGGAAGCCAAGCTTTCTGCCTGCACTTGCCAGCCTAAGCCTCCACTCAAGGCTACAAAGTTTCAATTATAGAAGGTAAATAAATTCCAGATACCAGGGCTTCTGCTTGAGTCACCAGGATGTGTGGTAGGCCTGCAAACCACCACACGCCCCTCGCTCAGGTTGCCCCATGCCCCAAGGGAACCCCCACCCTGATCTGGGACACCCTTCATGGCCCCCATCCATGCACCAGGCCTCTATCCTATCTAATAAATGAGTAATATGCAGATTGTGATCACTTCAACACACAATAGCTGCCCCCATCTGGTCAAAGATCCTCCCCCCATGTGGACACAAGATGGCCAGCAGGGGAGGGGAGTTGGGAGGCACCAGGCCTGCAAGGGAGAGCAGTTTAGAGGAACCAGGCCTGAAAGGAAGGGCAGTTGAAGGCAATCAACCCTGCAGGGGAGGGCAGTTAGGGGTGACCAGGCCGGCAGAGGAGGGAAGTTGGGGGCAAACAGGCTGGCAGGGGAGCAGTCAGACATCAATCAGGCTGGCAGGAGAGTGGTTAGGGGGTGATCAGGCTGGGAGGCAGAAGCGGTTAGGGGCAATCAGGAAGGCAGGCAGGCAAGCAGTTGGGAGCCAGCGGTCATAGATTGTGAGAGGAATGTCTGACTGTCCATTTACATTTTTATTCCACATTCACAGTGGGATCGGGCCTAAGCGGGCAGTTGGACATCCCTCAAGGGGTCCCAGATTGGAGAGGGTGCAGGCTGGGTTGAGGGACAATCCCTCCCCCTCGGCCCTGGGCATGAATTTCGTGCACTGGGCCTCTAGTTATTAGATAATCACTTTTAGAAATGTCTTGGAGAATACCTAAAAAATTTTAACCACAATTATATACTCTAGTGTTTTGTGTAATCATTGATTCAACTAAACTCTCAACATAATATTTAAATGGGTGATTTAATTCCCTTCAATTATCCTACATTTGATAAAGTTTTATAATTTTATTTTTATTTGCCTTTTACCCATGCATTATAGGAATAGTCCCTTACAAAGTTTGACCTAGTTAATTAAAATCTTTAGGGAGTAATGTAAATATTTAATTTAAATTCTGATTATTTAAAAGTTAATTAGAAAGTCCTTTTTGTTACTGTGATCTGGGGGGAGGAGGAGAATCTAAAAGAGAAAACATATTAATAACTAAGAAAAATATAATCTATAAATTATTTACAATAACTGATTAAGTTATATTTTTATAATCATGCTTAGCATTACTTTTATAGAATGAAGACCATGTAAACAAAATTTACATATATAAATGCATATGTTTATTAATGATTAACAAATGCTGTTTGATTATAATAGCATTGTTACATTAAAACAATCTCTGAATAAACAACTCAGTTAATGACTATTTTCACTTAGGTAATTATTTTATTTGAATTTTCACAACCATCATTTCGGATCTCCTAAAATCTGGCTGAATGGAATGAACTAGAGCAGTGGTCGGCAAACTCATTAGTCAACAGAGCCAAATAACAGTACAACGATTGAAATTTCTGAGAGCCAAATTTTTTAAACTTAAACTCCTTTTAACACCACTTCTTCAAAATAGACCCGCCCGGGCTGTGGTATTTTATGGAAGAGCCACACTCAAGGGGCCAAAGAGCCGCATCTTGCTCGAGAGCCGCAATTTGCCGACCATAGAACTAGAGCATTAAAGAAGAAAGCACATTGAGACTGGGAGGAGGGGTGGAGGCCTGGGACGGCTGGTCCAACCCCCAGGTGTGGCGTGTTTTTAATCGGGAGGGATATTTGCCTGAGGAGGTCTCTTGTGAGGAGAAACAGGTCCAGCCCCACACCAAACTCCCAGCCCAGGGTTCCAGAGCCTGGAAGGGAAGTCCCCACAACTAGGAGCTGGAAAACCAGTGCAGATTGTGCTGAGAGACATGGAGGCAGCTGTAAATGCAGGCAGCTCCTCTTAAGGGGCCAGAGCACAGACTTACTCCTGAGTTCAAGGCTGGGCAGCAGCTTGGGGGTCATCTGGGGCATACAGGGAGGAGCTTTGTTTGGCATTAGGACAGGAACTCAGCGGCAGCTTTCTCCCAGACCAGGGTGCTGGGACCTCCCCCCACAGAACTGACTGGTGGGGGCCATATCTGAGTCTCCATCAACCTGGCCCATACTGTTCACCCTATAGAAATATGAAAGCACCCTTATTCTGCCTGCCTACCTCTATCCAGTGGTCCTGGATAATTGTCTTTGTAATGCTTCTCTTTACCCAAAATAACCTCAGCAATTATTGACTTCCAACTAAAAGAGAAGTTTTACAATTGCTATTTCCTTATTCAGGTATCTTTACTTTTTTTATCTTCTGTCCCTAGAATAGTTTCTGACAAGTGATGGGAGCTCTTTAAATATTGATAAAATTAATTACAATAGTATAAAATACATATATGCTTTGATCTTCAGTTTTATGTGTCAACTCATCTAGGTTGGAGTACTCAGTTATTCAATCAAGCATTAATACCAGTGTTCTGTAGAGGTATTTTGTACATGTGATTAAGGGAGATTACATTGAATAATCTGGATGGGCATGATCCCTTTCTATAAAATCAACTGATTTAAGCTGTTAATCACATGTACAAAATAGCAATTATGAAGTTGAAATAATTTGAAAAGATTAAAAAACGTTGAGTGTTTACATTATTAGAAATTAAATGAAATGAAGAATTTATTTCTCTAGTGGAAATTATTCATAATTTTTCATTGTGTGATCATAGATTGTCAGATGTAGACAAAATTAAATTTACATACAGCGTTTGGTGACTGACTTGCTAGAGCTTTCCTCTAGCCGCCAATGAAGAATGCCAGAGTGTCATCCTTCAGTGGTTGAATGTTGCCACCAAGACAGACCAGATGCTGAGAGCTGGCACATCATAAACATTTGGAAATATCATTTACTAACAAACTATAAACTCAAAATAAAACCATTAATTATATAATCAATATCCCAATCTAAACCATTTGGTGGGAGCTTCACTGAGGTCAGCATCCGATCCTCTATCTTTTGCCTGCAGAGTTGAGAGGGTAATCCCAAATCACTAAAGATACTACAATTAAAGTCTTCTTTAGCTGGTGCTGAGAAGAATGGCTCTGCTCAAATAATGCTCCATGTTTCAGGCAAAACTTTGTTAGTAAAATATCCAATAACAGAAGGTTTGGGAGGCTTAAAGGTATGGCAGATTTTAAAATAAAAAGCACTGAGAGGAGGATCCAAGATGGCTGCTCGGGTAGACACCTAACCGCAGCAGCACACAACAATTTCAATGGAATACAACTAAAATGTAGAGTGGACATCGCCCAGAGCTACAGGTAGTCGACTGACTGAAAATTCTACAACAAGAAGGAAAGAGAAAACCAGAAGGAAAATCAGAGGAGCTCAAAAAAAAAGCCTAAGGTACGGAGACATGATGCGCGCATGCACATGCACGTACACGGAGAGGACGCAGTCGGAGAGGAGGAGAGGGCTGGGTGCTGCCTGGCGTTCCCTAGCAGGAAGGAAATAAAACCCCCAGCCTGGGCTAAACCCCCGAACCAGTAGCGCTGACCCCCAGTTATGAGCCAGACCCTGGGGACCCAGGCTCCGGCAGGGGAGACGGGGCTGTGAGGCGAAATCCCAAGCGAGCAGTGAAAAGCAGGGCCCCCGGAGTCACGCGCACTTTGCGCTCAGAGGACTGAATGTTGACTCTGATGCTGGATTACCCTAACATGAAGAAACAAAGCCTCCGGCGGCGCTGTGCCTCAGTCCGGACTGCTCTGAACCCCAGTCCTGGACCAGACCCTGGGGACCCAGGCTCGGGCAGGGGGAGATGGGGCTGTGAGGCAGAATCCCAGGGGAGTGGCGAAAAGCGGAGCCCCCAGAGTCGCGCGCACTGCGCACAGAGGACAGTCTGTTGACTCTGATCCTAGACTCCCCTAGCGGGAAGGAGAAAAAAAAGCTCCAGACTGGAGGAATGCCACAGGGAGCAGGAGCCCCTGCCGGACACCAGCCAGCCGGGCGCCGGCGGCAGGGAGCCGGGCGACAGGGCCCCCGGGGGGGGGGAGGGGGGGTGCCCCTGAGCCATCGACCGCTGAGCGCGGGCAACGGAGCCAAGGCCGGGGGCTGCTTCCTAGGCGGCACCGACCCCGGCAACAGGCTGGAGCAGCGCGGGAGCCCTCGGAGAACAAAGGGGTGCCACAGGCCAACCTGCTGAGCTCCCAGGACAAGGAGGAAGAAACCAAAGTTCTCAATGTGAAGAAATCAAGTGAGAGCAAAAGATAGTAAAATTACTTAAGAAAGAATACAAAGAAGATCTTGAAAAATCAAAGACTAAGTCAGAACTCAACTCACCAGCCAACACTGCAACATAAATGCGTTTAAAAAAAAAAAAAGACAGAATGTTGGAACAGCGGTGGCCAGGCCTAGAGTGCCCAGGCACAAAGCAATGGCAACCGGCCCGGAGCAGCAATGGCCAGGCCCCAGAGCAGCAGCAGTCAGAACCAGAGCAACAACAGCCAGCACTGGAGCAGCCAGACCTGGAGCAGTGGCAGCCAGGCCTGAGGCGGAGGCAGCCAAGCCCAGGGTGGCCAGTCCAGGAACACCCAGACCCGGAGTGGCTGGGCCCAGAGAAGCCGGGCCCAGAACAGCCGGGTTCTGAGCAGCCAGGCCCAGAACAGCAGTAGCCAAGCCCAGAGCATCCAGGCTGGGAGCGGCCAGACTCGGAGCGGCCGGGCCCGGGGCAGCTGGGCCCAGAGCAGCCGGGTCTGGTGCGGCCAGGCCCAAAGCAGCAGCTGCCAGGCTGGGAGCGGCCAGGCCCAGAGCAGCTGGGTCGGGTGCGGCCAGGCCCGGAGCAGCAGCTGCCAGGTCCAGAGCAACTAGGTCGGGAGCGGCGGTGACCAGACCCGGAGCAGCTGGTTGTGGAACGAACCAGAGCAACAGAGGCCAGGCCCGGAGCAGCCAGGCCTGGAACAGCTCGCTCCTCACCTGCCCCTGCCCCTCGGCTGCCTCTCAGACATGGCTGGAAACTTTTGTGGGAACTTGAGGGTCTGCTGAATCAAATGATGAAGGCTTAGATCTGGATGTGTTGAGTTAGTATAGGGCTGGGGTGTTGATCTGTAAGTGCCATGGGTGGGGCCTGGATGAG
Source organism: Pipistrellus kuhlii (assembly GCF_014108245.1). Taxonomy (NCBI): domain Eukaryota; kingdom Metazoa; phylum Chordata; class Mammalia; order Chiroptera; family Vespertilionidae; genus Pipistrellus; species Pipistrellus kuhlii. The sequence continues at coordinate 141,352,430 of NW_023425529.1, read as the reverse complement.
GCTGGTTGACCTATTTGGAAATGTCTTTTGTGTGAAATGTATCATTGGGCATGTGGTGGTATTATTGATATGAGAAAATGCTAAGTAACTGATTTACTATCTGAAAAGGGATTTACTACCAGGGAAAGGAAGGGAGGAAGAGACTGAACATAAACTGCACCTATGGATGAGGACAATGGGGGATGGGGAGGGGGCGGAGGGTGGGGTGGGAACCTGGTGGAGGGGGGAAGAAATGAGGAACCTTTGTAACAATATAAACAATAAAGATTGATTTTTAAAAAATAAATAAATAAATAAATAAATAAATAAAATATAAAATAAAATAAAATAAAATGCACTTACGAATATTTTGGTTCTGGTGTACTTATAATGCGTGCATGAAATTGGTTCATTTAAGATGAAAATATCTTGAGTACTTTGAAATTTGAAATAGAATAATTTATGTAGAAGCATTTTAAGTTGAATTCTTACAATGTTTATTTTTAACATATTGAAATATCTGAAGAGATTTAACATTTCCCTTACTGGTAAGGTTATTTTACTAGCAGTATGTAGTACTTAGGAGGTTTTGTTTATTAAGACATAAAACTGAAATACTTAAAATAGAATTGAGTTATGAATGCATTTATGTGTTTTAAGATACTTAATTAGCTCCGTATTTTATATGGGACTAACTACTCTTAAGGCGTTTTAAACTTAATGATTAAATAATTTTAGGTTTATAAAAATAAATAAGTTTGCAAACTTAATTTTGAAAAATAAAGAAGCCTAAGTTTTCCACTATCCTGTGATGTTTTAGCTTAGAGCAGGAAAACTCTCTTGTGTTATCCCCTAAATATTATGATTCACTTTCTCCTTATCATAGCACTGAAAGTCACAGATCACTGTCGTTCTAATCCAGAAAAGCAATTCTAAGAGGCTGATGACCAAGGCAAATATTAGTAGATAGTAAAGTCTTATTCTATGCTCTGTGATTTCAATAGTTGTGTTTGTCTACAACTTTGAGAGTATTTAACTTTTTTTTTTTTTTTTTTTTTGCTTTATCTGGAAAGTAGAAATCCTGATCAAGCCTGAAAAAATAATTAAATGCTGTGAAAACTGCCATGTAAATACAGAAAAACAAGAGAGAGCGAATCAACATTAATGGGTTTTCAAATTCAGAATTCCTTCTCAAATAAGCAATGAGAACATAATACTCCTGAGAACAAGGGAGAGTTTATCCAATAAAAAGGTAAAACAAATCAAACTGATAGAAGGATAACCAATTTTTGAGTCTTCCCAAAATATGTTGTTGCTTTCAGCAGGGAGGACTGGAAAATTTAGCATTCCAAAATTCTAATAAAGGATACCTTACAAGATCCAGCAATGATCTTGTTGGGACTTGAATTTATCTTTGGTTGTGTTTTTATCTCTAAACCTAAATGATTCCTTTTTTGTAGCAGTCACAAAATTGAGCTTTTGATAGTTACTGGAGCAAATCTATGCCAAATAGATTTTCTTTTCTTACTTCTTCCTTCCTTCTGAATTAGTCAAGGATTTTTATATTCTAACCATGATACATCATTCAGGTTAAAAATAAAAAAAGAGACAATCTGCTCATATTCTCTATTTCTGATTGAAAGCTTTAAGTCATTTTCTCAGCTATAATATTTTGTTGTTTTGGACTTATGTCATCTTTTGATTCCCAGGCTATCTATCAATACATAGTATCTCCCTCTCCTTTAAAAGAGTAGATCATAATTTTTTTAATGTGATTATTCCTCCTTCAATCAAATTATAGTGTACTAGTTGCCTGGTACACAAATTCATGCACATTGAAAAGAAATTAATTAGAACATGGCTGGTAGGGTAGGACTGGGCGAGACAGGCCAGCACGCCCTGGAGACAACTTCCTGCAGTCCCTCCCCAGCTAGCTGCACCTGGGGTGGCGCTGTGGGTGAAAAGGCATCTGTGGAGTGAGCAGGGTTCCTCCAGCAGATAGGGTCTCTCAGCCTGGCCTGCAGGGATCAAGCTGAAGCCAGCTCTCCGACATCCCCTCAGGGATCCTGGAGTATGAGAGGGCACTCTACAAAGTGCTGTCATACAGGGTATGGAATGAAAATGCAAGTGTGCAGTAAACCAGATTCGGGGCCAACAGTGCCCCAGGAACAACATAACCCAGGGATAAAGGTGGAATCACATGGCCCCAAGAGGAATCAAGCTCCCTCCTCTCTGGTTTTGGGCTGTGTCATCTGAGAACCACCACTGCCAAGTCACTGCAGCTCTGCAGCTCCTGCATTGTTCATCTGACCAGTCACTATGACCCGCACTGACCACCAGGGGGAAGTAAGAAAAATATATATATTTTAGAAATAAAGAAGAAAAATATATATATATATTTTAGTAAGAAATATATATATATTTTAGACGCCCAGTGCACAAAATACATGCACAGGGGGGAAGGGAGCTCCTCAGCCTGATCTGTACCCTCTTGCAATCCGGGACCACTGGCTCCTAGTCACTTACCTACCTACCTGCCTGATCACCCCTAACTACTTTGTCTGCCTGCCTGATTGCTCCTAACTGCCCTCCCCTGCTGGCCTGATGGGCCCTAACCACCTCTGTTCAGCCCCTGCCACCATGGCTTTATCCAGAAGGAGGACCTGACGACTGGAAAATGTTCAGTCTATCCAGTCTAATTAGCATATAACCCTTTTTTTAGTATAGATAAGTATACTTCACTAAGAAATCTGTAAAGACATATTATTGTTCTTTCAGATTAAAATCACTTATACTTTTTTTCCTTCTTTACCAGACTACTGGAGCTATAAAGATGAGAAATGGTTCCTAAAATCCATTTGACCAAAGTATTTGTCAAAGTAAACTTTAAATGACTTTTTAAAAAAATTTCCTTTACTCTATTGATCTGTAATGTCCCCAAACAGAAATAAAGCAATAAATTAATAAGCAAACAAAAATCTTGGAATTCCTACAAATTCGGAATAGAAAGCAGCATAGATTACTCTCATGCAATCTACCTCAAACATCAAACATCAAACATCAAACATCATACATGGAGGGATCTTAAACATCAAATTAACTGTTGCCTCTATTCAGATGGCTCTTGAACAATGAGGGTTTACCAGTAAACTGTGTAGATCCACTTGCTCATAAAAAAATATTTCCAATAAATAAAGCTGGCCTTTGTATTCGTGTTTTGCATTCTCAGGTTTTGTTTTGGCAGAGCCAACCAATGGTATATGTTTCACACAACTCCAGTTTTCCAACTGGGGACTCCCAACTAAAGATGGAAAATACTGTTTTCAGTTCCTGGGCCATTGTAGTTAAGTTTTGGAGGAGTCAAAAGTTATTACACAGATTTTTCTTCTGGGTGTGAGGTAGTGAAGATCAGTGCCCCTAAACAATTCCTTGTTTACAGTCAATTGTACTTATTTCTTTATTTGTTCTCACTTTAAACAAAGTTGGTAGTATGACACCAGACAATAAGATATTTTCTGTTTTTCTCTCTCTTGTTTTAGATTCTTTATCTATAAAAGCTTTCTGCCTTCCCTATTTTGTTGTTCTCTTCATGAAGTGTAAATAATTTTTTTATGATCTAAATTGTCTTCTTTAATAATTTTTAACAGTTTTTGGTGAGGAGTAATGGAACCTGAAACTGATTGCTAAAGGCAACAATATGCAAAGAGCTAATAAAAAAAATAAATCAGCCTTACCAGGTTTGGCTCAGTGGATAGAGCATTGGCCTGCAGACCAAAAGGTCCTGGGTTTCATTCCAGTCATGGACATGTACCTTGGTTGCAGGCTTCCCCTGACTGGGCTCATGCAGGAGGCAACCGATGGATGTGTTTCTCTCACATCAATGTTCCTCTCTGTCTTTCCCTCTCTCTCCCACTCTCTAAAAAAACCAATGGAAATATATCCCCGGGTGAGGATTAACAAACAAAAGAGTAAAGTCATAAGAGTTACCTAAAACAAGAGTGTGATATATAGTATATAGAGCAGTGTTTCCCAACCTTCTCTCATGATGAGAATCACCTGGTGGAGTTGTTAAAACACAGATTCCTGAATCCCAACTAAGAAGTGCTAAACTAGAATTTTTGAGAACATATAGGTAAAATTGCATACCTAACTTAGTGCTCTGTATATAAAATCTGTCTTAGAGCACTAGTTAAGTATACAATTTTACCTATATGTTCCCAAAAATTCTAGTTTAGCACTTCTTAGTTGGGATTCAGGAATCTGTGTTTTAACAACTCCACCAGGTGATTCTCATCATGAAAGAAGGTTGGGAAACACTGATATAGAGTATCATGCCATCTGCAAATAGTGACAGTTTTACGTCTTTCTTTTTATTTTGGACCTCTTTCATTTTTTTTTTCTTGCTTAATTGCTCTGCCTAGAACTTCCAATAACCTGCTGAGTAACTGGCGAGAGTGGGCATCTTTGTTTTGTTTTTGATCTTAGAAGAAAAAAGCTGTCAGCTCTTCACCATTGAATGTGATATTGTTGGCTATGGATTGTCATATATGGCCTTTATTATATTGAGTTATATTCTCTCTATATCCACTTTGCTGAGATGAACAGAGGACCATTGTCCTCTTATATTTTTTTATCAAGAGAGCTTAGATGAAATTCTAGTTTTTAGAAAGCCTTTAGACAAATGTTAGTGTTTCTGTATCATAGGATTTAAACAATACAACTTTGAGTCCAGTGATCACAGAGTAAAAAATACTCCAGTGAAAACATTTCTTCTTGCATCACCACGCATAAAATGTTTAAGGCCCAATAAAAAGGTTGTTCTGTTCTCTCATACTCTGGAATTATTATTTCTCTTACTTTTCTATATCTTTCCAAATCTGTCTCATTATTAGATTTGGTAAACTTAGTTTCACTTCAATTCTCACAATGATTTTTATAGTTGTTACAATGATATTTAGACAGAAAGATGTTCAAGTGCCCCATAAATATCTAGCATTCTGGATGATAATGCCAACGCAGAGCAATCATTCTGCCAGGTTTCTTGAGGGCTCTTCAGTTTTCACAGAGATTTTTATATACCTTTGAAAACCCTTCCTTTCTGATAGTGTTGACTATTCCAGCTATATGTCAAGGTGACCACCCAGATATAAGCAACTTATGAACATTTGCTGAATGTGTACAGCAATAATGGTTGGAAAAGGCAAAGATTATATAGTAGGAACATTTCAGAAGACCCGGATTTCAAACCTGTCTGATACATAATTCCACAATGATGCATATATATATATATATATATATATATATATATATATATTCGTTTTATTTGCAGCTAAAAACTATCTTATACAATTTTCTTTCATCAAAGTACATTATTTAATTCTGCCTTCAGAAATTAAGATTTTTTTTGGTATTCACTATGGTGTTCCAGAAATGATTAGTTATGCCCTAGTTTTAGAATTTACAGATTAGCTGATCCCTGTGTCTGGTTATTAAATGTGCTCTTATATTTGCATCATTGTATTGAAATCTCATTTTTAAAAAATATATTTTATTGATTTTTTTACAGAGAGGAAGGGAGAGGGATAGAGAGCTAGAAACATTGATGGGAGAGAAACATCAACCAGCTGCCTCCTGCACAACCCCTACTTGGAATGTGCCTGCAACCAAGGTATATGTTCTTGACCAGAATCGAACCTGGGAACTTTCAGTCCTCAGAAAGAACTGACGCTCTAGCCACTGAGCCAAACTGGTTTCAGCTGAAATCTCATTTTTTTATTATCCTTTACAATTACTAAAGTTAGCCTTTCATTGTTCAACTTGTTTTTCAAGTGTGTTTTGTTAATTTTTATGGCTCATTCCTTTTTGCTAAAAAGGTGTCAAGTATCCTATATAATAAAAGCATAATATGCAAATCAACCAAACAGCCGAACAGTGGAATGACCATCTGGTGCCAGGCCAGCCAAGGCAGGTGCAATGCCATGGGTCGGGGACCCAGCCATTGCCCTATGATTGCCCCACAGAAGGAGGCCCAGGCCATCAACTGGCAGCTGCGGCAGGAGGGCTAGGCCTCCCTCTGCGAGGGAAGCCAACTCTCGGGTACCGGCAACCACAGGGAAGCATGGGTCCTGGCTATGGGTTGTCATATATGGCCTTTATTATGTTGAGTTACATTCTCTCTATATCCACTTTGCTGAGATGATCAGAGGACCATTGTCCTTTTATATTTTTTTTTTTTGTCAAGAGAGCTTAGTATGAAATTCTAGTATTTAGAAAGCCTTTAGACAAATGTTAGTGTTTCTGTATCATAGGATTTCAATGACACAACTTTGAGTCCAGTGATCACAGAGTGAAATAAATACTCCAGTGCAAACATTTCTTCTAGCATTACCAAGCATAAAGTAATATAGTTGTTGTTTTTTTGTTACTGGGTGCTGGTGGCTGGAGGGAAGCCCGGATCCCGGGTGCCAGAGGGAAGCTAGTGCTGGCAGCTGGGGGCAGGAAGACCTACTCTTGCATGAATTTCATACATCGGGCCTCTAGTCTATATATTAGGGGTGTCGAACTCAATCAGAGAAGGGGCCAAAATCTAAAATCCAGCCTAAATCGCGGGCCGAATGGTTTACTAAACAGTCATAAACTGTCATTGTGATGGAAACGCAGCGGAGTGCAGTGATGACAGCGTGGTGCGGGCCACATTGCAAGGCCTGGCGGGACGGATTTGGCCCGCGGGCCTTGTGTTTGACACATGTGCATATATAAAAAGCCTAAGTGACCAAACAACCAAATGACCATGTGTCCAGTCACTATGATGCGCATTGAACACCAGGGGGCAGATGCTCAATGTAGGAGCTTCCCCCAGTGGTCAGTGCGCTCCCACAGCAGGAGTGCCACTCAGCTGACTGACAGGCACCAGACACTGGTCTTACGGCTGGCAAGCATAGCTGCGCTGGCACAAGCCTCTCCCACTCTGCAGCAGCATGCTACCATGCGAGGCAGGCACATCAGGGCTAGGATAAACTGGAGCAGCATGGTGCCCAGCCCAGGCTTAGGCTCCTCCTAGCCGCCTGCCACCTAGCACCCTACTACATTACTTAGGGGATGTCAGACCACCTGTTTTGGCCCGATCCCCACAGACGAGGCTGAGGGACTGAACCAGTGCACGAAACCATGCACTGGGTCTCTACTTACCCCATAAGTCCTTAGCTTGTTTGTAGTACTAAAGTTAATACTTGCATGCAGTAATGCAACTGTCTATAACTGCTATCACAGTATTAGTCCCAGCATATGATTACTTCATTCTTCATTTTCCAGTGAGTGTGATGTTCATAAAACTTAAGGATTCTCTCCAAAGATCATAAATAGCCCTGATGATAACATAACAAAAACAAAACAAACAAGCAAAAAAGGCCTTAAAGGACCGTTAAGATCTGAATCTCTCCTACATTTGGAAATGTATAACACATATCTTACTCTCATTACTACTATCCCTTTGAAATGTAATTCCTAAAAGAATTTTAGTTGTAAACATATTTTCAATATTTGGAATTTGCCCTGACCTTTTCATTTCACAACATGGACCATGTCACTTTTGTTTTTGATAACATAGCATGTATTTTTCATAGTAGGTGGGGTAGGCAGCATAATGACTCTCCAAAAATATCCACATCTTCAGGATGTTTTACTATGTTGTCTCACATGTCAAAAGGAACTATGCAAATGTGCTTACATTTATGATTTTGAGATGGAGCAATTATTTTGGAATATGTGGACAGGCTCAATGTAATCACATAGGTCCTTCTAAGAGGGGGACAGATAACCAGAGTAAGAGAGGAAAATTTGAAGAGAGGGTAGGGGTCATTTTCTATTGCTAGAAAGGAACCATCCTCTAGAAGCCAGGCAAGAAATGGATTCTTTCTGAGAGACTCCAGAAATAAGCACAATCCTTCCCACTCCTTGATTTAAGCCTAGTGAAATCAATTTTTTAAGGAATCTGACTTCAAAATATTTAGATAATAAATCTGTGCTGTTTTAAGACACTACATGTTTGGTAATTTGTTCAGCAATAAAATGAAAATCAATGTAGTAATAGATTTCCAACAAATTTTTGTTTAAGTGAAATATTAATTCTATAAATATATTTTAGCATGTCTGAGTACAACAACTTTAAATTACAAGGCTAAGAAATTTCAAAGATGAAAAATCATTGACTATACAAGATAATTTAACTTTAATTTGTTATATTTCAGTTTGTTTTAAAGATACTTTTCTACATTAAAAATTTCTAAAATAAAAAGTAATATTTTAGAAAATTGTCATTCAGTAATATACTTGAAGTACATAAAATTATTAAATGTAAATTATATTTATTATTATTTTATATAATAAATTATTAATTACCATATGAACTGTGACTACTTACCTCACATACTGTATTTCTTAGTGATTTATTGGATACTTAGGTTTCTCCAGTTTTATCTATAATAAACATAAAACTCTAACAGTATTAGACTCACTTATAAAAAATGTTTTCTATTTACTATAAAGGTTATAAATAATATCAGGAGCAGTTTTGAGCCATTTATCATGATTAGTTTTGACACAATTGCTAAATTTAACTTTTGATTCATAAAACCAAACATCTGTCAGGGAAAAAAAACACAAATCAATACAGATATTTATAAATATAAACTAATTTGAGTTACTGGGTTGGAAAATGAATATTAACATACTTTAATTTACTCTGAACAAATATTTTATAAAATAAAACTTTATAACTTTGCTTGCAAATCCTAAAGCACTGAATGAATCCAGTGAGGGTGATGGTTATTAAAAAATCCTCTTACATTTGCATCATTTACATCCTAAAATACTTGACTTTATTTTTCCAGCTAATTTAATGTCTTAACAACTAAGAAAATCCTTCAGTTGTTAGAGATAATATCGTTATTGATTTTGACTAAGTGAAATTGTGTAAAAAAAAAAAATTAAGTTTCAATACTAGGAGGATTGCTTCTTTGTATTTTTATTGAAATTTGAGCTCTGTCTCTAATCTTGCATTTCTTTATTAATTAATGTAAATTTCCAAAGGAGAAAGATAGCATGATATACTTTCATTGAGTTAGTCATGTAACTATTTTAAGAATAGTTAGGTCCAAATGGTTTCTGAATCTATTTAAGACATTTCTGTATGAAAAACTATCCAGCAGATTTCATGCACTTCAGATCTTGGTTAAACTATATGCTTGCTGCTTCACATTTGTATATACAGGATGGAGCAGAAGTAAGACGAAGAAGAGTAAGACCATGATTTTATGTACCTAATTTCTAGGCATTGCATTTGTGATCATGGATAGTACCTAACTATGCCTTCTATTACCATTGGCCGAAAGGAGTAAAAATAATGTGTGTTCAGCAATCATTCAGATACATAACCTGCTCAAGTGAGGGGAGGAATTAGGTCTATCAATATTCACGTTTTCATATTAAGTCAATTCTTTTCAAGAATTATATATATAAAATTATAAATATGCAATAATGCTAACTTGAGTTATACATACCAATCTTCATTTTATAGATTCACATGGTACTATGACAATTTCCTGGTGATCAACACAAATAATAAGTGCTTTAAGATTATAAAATTGCTCTTACTTTGAATGTGAAATATGTATGTGATTATTTGTGACAATGGTTGAGAGCAATAACAGATTATTTTTAAATGTTGTTAACAGCACTTGAAGATCCTTGCTTATATTATTTGATATAAGTAAGATGACATGTTATCTGGGAAGACAAACTAATATTAGACATTACACTCTCTGATTTAAACCTGAAGTGTATTTAATTCTGGAATCTTAAAAGAGAGAATTGAAATAAAAACACTTCATTTCAATGTTTATTGTTATTTGAGAAATCACTTTTTTAGATTCCATAATTTCTTACTTAAAATCATGCTAAAATCCTCCTCCTAAATCTCTCTAAAATCTGTACCATCAGAAGTACACAAAAACATTTAAGAAAGATATAGCTTATGATTCATTTGACTCTTTTATTAAATACATTATTTAAATATAAATAAATTGCCATGAAAGAAACCATTTTCACATTTTTGTAAGTTATAACAATTGCTATTTGTGGGAAATGGATGGCAAAGCATGCAATGGCCTATTCACTGATTATTACAGTAATAAATATAGAAAGAAAATTGAAAAATTATGTTCTTAAGCTCCCTATTTAAATCCAAGAAAGGTAAATGTGGAGTAATGAATCATACTATTATCCCTGAGAATTTTCTGAGTCATTCAACTGCATAGGTGGTACAAAAACATTTGACAGGTGACTCAAATAAAAAATTGTGAGACACAGTTACTGTACATAGATTTGAAAAGGTCAAACATCGAATAAAAAGTAAATCTCCCCACCCAGGTTACATTATTTCTGTGCTTTCAAAATAGTGCTAAAAACTAGGAGGGGAAAAAGGCATCCTAATTTGTATTATTCATCTGAACAATTACAGGTTTTAAAATAAAATGTTTATGCCATAAACAAATATAATATTTTATAAATTACTGGTTATGTTTTTGTGTGTTTTGTTATTGTTGTTTTTACATTCTCTTCATGTTAGAATGAAATATCAAGACTAATAGCTCTGAAACTGATTAGCATGTAGCATTAACAAAAACTAATGGAAGAGCATACCTATGACTGTTATTCTATGCACTAGGGGCCCAGTGTACGAATGAATCCCTGCACCTTGAAAGAAGCTGTGGGCCTCGAGGCTATGATGAACAAAGGGATGGGTCTCAGTCCATACTCCACACCCCAGCCTGACTCTGAGCTATGGGGACCAACATCTTCAGCGGGTGTGAGTGGCAGCCCGCTGAAGGCACTGAGCGATTGGGTCCAGCACTGGGCGCCAGCAGTGAGTGCAAGCAGTGGCTCTGCGGCCAGCAGCAGGTGCAAGCGGGTCGTTGCTGGCAGTGGGTGCAAGAGGCAAGGGAAGGTGGAGAAGCCCTGATGGGCAATGGGGATGACAGTTGCCGCTCACAACAGCAGACAGCACCGAACGATAGATCGGGCTGACACCCGGTGCAAGCGGTGGCCCCACAGTCAGCTGCGGTGGTGAGCAGGGCCTGCACTGGCAGCAGGTGCGGGTGCCAACAGCAGGTGCGAGCACCCAGCGGGACTACAGCATCTGAAGCCAAGAATTTTCAGTAACCACCAGAGGTTCACCCCATGACAGCAAGCAGCACCCTGCCTTGGTCTGGTGTCCCTGCTCACCTGCTCCACCATCCCACAGCAGGGATGCCTGCCATGTTCTATGCTCTGCCGTCTGCTGCCTGCATCCACCATGTTCCGCATGTGCCTCCTGGTGGTCAGTGCACATCATAGCAACCAGCTTGTTGGTTGTTCAGTTGTTCTGTCTGGTTTATTTGCATATTAGGGATATAGATAGATGATAGATAGATAGATAGATAGATAGATAGATAGATAGATAGATAGATATTATTGAAACATCTCAACTTTGTATAAATAAAAAAGAAAAAACTTTCTGTTCATTTATTATTCAAAAACTGTCCATCAATCATGTTATGATTGATGCATATGTTTGCTTCAGCACTGGATAGTAGTTGTGCTAACTAGCTCATCCAGTTTCCCATATATATATATATATATTTTTTTTTTTGTTACTTTGGGCAATTTGAATACATTTACTTGCCTTAAAATTTTTTTGAACCCAGAAATTGACCCAAACCACTATGCTCAATTAATATTTGACAAAGGAAACAAGAACATACAATGGAGTCAAGACAGTTTCCTCAATAAATGGTGTTGGGAAAATTGGACAGATACATGCAAAAAACTGAAACTAGGACGACCACTTACACCATACACAAAAATAAACTTTAAATGGATAAAGTACTAAAACATAAGATGGGAAACCATAAAAATACTAGAGGAATCCACAGGCAGCAAAATCTCAGACATATGCCGAAGCAATTTCTTCACCAAGAAAGCTCCTAGGGCAATGTAAACTAAAGAGAAAATAAACAAATGGGACCACATCAAAATAAAAGGCTTCTGCACAGCAAAAGAAACCATCAACAAAACAAGAGAGCCCACTGTGTGGGAGAACATATTTGCCAATGTTATCACCAATAAGGGTTTAATCTCCCACATCTACAGGGAACTCATACAATTTAGCAAAAGGGAGATAAACAACCCAACCAAAAATTTGCGCAATGGACCTAAATAGATGCTTTTTGGAGGAGTACATAAGGAAGGCCAAAAGACTTATAAAAACATGTTCAGAGTCACTAATCATCTGAGAGATGCAAATCAAAATGACAATGTGGTACCATCTCACACCTGTCAGAATGGCTATCATCAACAAATCAACAAATGACAAATGCTGATGAGGCTGCAGAGAAAAAGGAACCCTCGTGCACTGCTGGTGGGAATGCAGACTGGTGCAACCACTGTGGAGAATAGCATGGAGTTTCCTCAAAAAACTGAAAATGGAACTCCCATTTGACCCAGTGATCTCACTTCTAGGAATATATCCTAAGATACTAGAAACACCAACCAGAAAGGATATATGCACCCCTATGTTCATAGCAGCACAAATTACCATAGCTAAGATTTGGAAACAGCCTAAGTGCCCACCAGCAGATGAGTAGATCACAAAACTATGGTATATCTACCCAATGGAATACTATGCTGCCTTAAAAAAGAAGGATTTCTTACCATTTTCAGCAGCATGGATGGAACTGGAAAGCATTATGCTAAGTGAAATAAGCCAGTCAGAGAAAGATAAATATCACATAATCTCACTAATTTGCGGAATATAATGAACAAAAACAGATCTTGAGACAGAGAACCATTGGTCAGACCATCAAACCTCAGCGGGAAGGTAGGGGAGGGTGGTGGTAAGGGAGAGAAACCAATCGAAGGACTTGTACGCATGGATATAAGCCTCACCAATGCCACAGACACCAGGGGCATGAGAATATGAGTGCGGGTTGGGGGGAGCAATGGAGGGATAAGGACACACATGTAATACCTTAATCAATAAAGAGAGAAAACATATATATTTTTTTATTTCACATCTAAATCAAAACATCTTTTCTCTGGCTCAGTAAAGGCTAGAGTTGGGACTAGGAGCCTGAGAAAGAAGGTGGGGCAATTGTCTGGCCCTTTCTAAAAATGGAAGTACTGAGAAAAGAGTTGGAAAAAAATACACTGAGGGCCAGATTATTATGATCTCTGAATGCATAATAATCTGGCCACTCAGTGTGTGTGTGTGTGTGTGTGTGTGTGTGTGTGTGTGTGCGTGTGAGCCCAGACAGCAGGGCATGGAGGCTTCCACAGCAGCAGGAAAGCCCCAGTTCCAGCAGACAGAGTCCAGACTGCAGGGCTTTGGGGCTTCCTTAGCAAGGTGGATGCAGGAACACCCTCAGGCCCCACAGCCAGAGCCAAGACAACAGGGAATGGGGGCTTCCTTAGTGTGTCATTGTATGTGAAGCCCTCAGGCCTGGCAGACAGAGCACACTGCAGGGCATTAGGGCTTCCTTCGCATGGCACATGGCGAGGCAGGCAGAGAGCAGACAGCAGGCATGGGGGCTTCATCTTCATGGCTGCAGCAAAACCTCCAGGCCCTACAGAGAGCAGAAAACCACAGGGAGTGGGCCTAAACTATCTGTAGGACATCCCCTGAGAGCTCCTGGATTGTAGAGGGTGCAGGTTGGGCTGAGGGACCCCAGTGAATGAATTTCATGCACCAAGCCCTCTAATTAGTAGAGGGCCCGGAGCATGAATTTGAGCATGGGTGTGGTTCAGCCAGCCTGGCCAGGGAGAGGGGACATGAGCAGTTGGCTGGCCTGCCCGCTGGTCAAACTCCTGTCTCGGGGACAATTTGCATATTAGCCTTTTATCATATAGGATGTACACTGAGTGGCCAGATTATTATGCATTCAGAGATCCTAATAATCTGGCCAATCAGTGTATAAAGTCTTCTTAACTGACCAGAAAATGTTGTTAATTGTGTAGCTATTTTCTATTAGCTGTGACCATTTCTCTGACTAATGATTGCAACACCTTGAGTCATGGAAAACTCAAATGCAGCTTCACTATAAAATGCACAGAGTATAATTTTTAGCAACCTGTGGGAACATCATATTGCTTTTTTTAAAAAAATATATATTTTATTGATTTTTTTACAAAGAGGAAGGGAGAGAGATAGAGAGCCAGAAAAGTTGATGAGAGAGAAATATCGACCAGCTGCCTCTTGCACACTCCCTACTGGGGATGTGCCTGCAACCAATGTACATGCCTTTGACTGGAATCACTCTGGGCTCTGGAATCGAACCTGGGACCTTTTAGTCCGCAGGCTGATGCTCTACCACTGAGCCAAAACGGCTTCGGCCATAATGCTTATTTTTTTTTTTAATATATTTTATTGATATTTTACAGAGAGGAGGAAGGGAGAGAGATAGAGAGCTAGAAACGTCGATGAGAGAGAAACATCAACCAGCTGCCTCTTGCACATCCCCTATCAGGGATGTGCCCGCAACAAATGTACATGCCCTTGACCGGAATCGAACCTGGGACCTTTCAGTACGCAGACCGACGCTCTACCACTGAGCCAAACCGGTTTCGGCAATAATGCTTATTTTTATAACGTGCTTTTGTTCTACCTCTTCCAGGCCCAGTCACCTCCTGCCACAGATAATCTGTTTTTCTCTCTCTCTGGCTTAAAAAGAAGACTTCCACAGAGAGGAGTCGATAGCAAAGTTTCTTAATCATTACAATCCAAGACATTTTCTACACATGGCATGAGAAGAAGCTATACACAGGCTGCAACCTTGTGGTTTTCTTTTCTCCACATCCCAGTGGCGTTATATTTTCTTAGGTCTCGGTGACTCTCCAACTTTGAAAGGGCCTCCTCCTTTCAATGAGCCCAGCAGAAGTTAAGCTGACCATAAAGCTGGCATTCATATGAACTTAGAAGGCAGTATATTTATTAAGAGATTTGATTCTCAGATTTGATTTTTAACAACAGTTTCCATTCCAAGGGAAAAGTGTGACTAGGTACTTTATAATTTAAAACAAATAGCTTTCAGATAGAATAAAAAACATTGGTTAGAATATTACTTTAATTTTTCTAGCCCAGTTATGTCGCACCGAGAGTTATATTTTTGAAGAATCATGAGTGGTTCCCTTAATGAAAGGAGATTTCTTCTTGTTATGCCAATTTTTAGGTACCTTTACTCTTAAATAGTGGTTCTCAACTTTTCTAATGTGGCAACCCTTTAATACAGTTCCTCATGTTGTGGTGACCCCCAACCATAAAATTATTTTTGTTGCTACCTCATAACTGTAATTTTGCTACTGTTATGAATCATAATGTAAATATCTATGTTTTCTGATGGTCTTAGGCAAACTGCTGCTGTAGAGTCTAAGACCATCAGAAAGCCAACAGTCGGACATCCCCCGAGAGGTATTTAGTGCTACCACAGAGGCTGGAGAGTCTCCCACCACCGCCTTTGCACTTGCCAGCTGTGAGCCGGCTTCTGGCTCAGCAGTGCTTCCCCAGTGGAAGCGCACTGACCACTAGGGGTCAGCTCCTATGTTAAGCATCTGCCCCCTGGTGGTCAGTGTGCATTATAGCAACTGGTCGTTCCACTGTTTGATCAATTTGCATATTACGGTTTTAATATATAGGATTATTGACCAATTCCCTATGCTATACTTGACATTCCCATTACTATTCTATAACAACCAATTTGTATTTCTTAATCTCTTCACCTTTACCCCCCCCATCTCCCAACTCCCCACCTATCAAAATGTTCTCTGTAACTATGTCTGTTTCTGTTCTGCTTGTTTATTTTATTTTTTAGATTCATTTTTTAATATATTTTATTGATTTTTTACAGAGAGGAAGAAAGAGGGATGGAGAGTTAGAAATACTGATGAGAGAGAATCATCGATCAGCTGCCTCTTGCACACCCCTTACTGGGGATGTTCCCACAACCAATGCACATGCCCTTGACCGAAATCGAACCTGGGACCTTTCAGTCCACAGGCCGATGCTAGTATCCACTGAGCCAAACCAGTTTCGGCTTAGATTCAATTTTTGATAGCTATGTATTTATTGTCACTTATTATTTATACAGTGTATTCCCCCAAAAAATGTACACGTTAACAGCTTAGCTCAATTTTGAAAATGAAATCTATTTTAATAAACCCTGCATTTATAATTAGTCAAAGTGTGTGTATACATTTTGAGGGGAAACACCCTATATTTATTTTTTTTTTTGCTTCTTTTTAAAGAAGACTCTTTAACATTTCATATAACATTTCTGGTAATGAACTCCTTTTAATCTACTTGTCTGGTAAACTCTTCGTATGTCATTTAATCCTAATATATAAAAACCCTGGGTCATAATGACCAGTAAGAACCAGAGGCAGACCAACCAGAAGTCAGTTCTGGCCCCACCCCCAAGCAAGCGGTAAGGGGCAATCAGGCAGGCAGGTAAATGGGTTAGGGGTATTCAGGTAGGCAGACCAGCAGTTAGTGGTGATCAGGTAGGTAGGCAAGTGGCTAGGGGCAATCAGGTAGGCAAACGGACCCTCACAGGGCTGGCTTCGCCCCCTAGCAAAGAAAGAGGGAGGCTCATGCCAGTCAAGCCATTGCACCCCAACCTGTCACTGCAGAGGGAGGCCGCTGGTGGCAGAGGAATGGGGGCAGTGCTGCAAAAATGGCAAGCAGTGGCAGTGGCAGGGGTAGGGCCAGATGCCTGCAGCCCAGGGAAAGAAAGCCCCGATGGGCCCGGATCTCAGGCCAGGCCTAGCAACCCTACCCAATGGGTCCCAGATTATGAAAAGGTGCAGGGCCTCTAGTTCTAAAGAATAATTTTGTTGGGTAGAGTAATCTTGGTTTTAGGTCCTTGCTTTTAATCAGTTTAAATGTTTCTTGCCATTCCCTTCTGGCCTGCAAAATTTCTGCTGAGAAATCATTTGACAATCTTGTGGGAGCTCCATTGTAGGTAACTAACTGCTTTTCTCTTGCTGCTTTTAAGATGCTCTCTTTGTCTTTAACCTTTTGCATTTTAATTATGATATATCTTAGTGTGAGCCTCTTTGGGCTCACCTTGTTTGGAATTGTTTGTGCTCCTGAGCTTGTATGTCTATTTCTTTCACCAAGTTAGAAAGTTTTCTGTCATTTGTTTTTCAAACAGGTTTTCAATTTCTTACTCTCTCTCTTCTCCTTCTGGCACCCCAATGCTGTGAATGTTGATGAACTTAAAGTTGTTCCACAGGCTCTGTACATTGGTGTTTAATCGGATATTTTTAGTTTCCTTATATTCTAAGTCACTGATTTAATTCTCAGCTTCATCTACTCTACTGTTGGTTCCCTATAAATTATTCTTCATTTCAATTAGTTTATCCTTCATTTCTGGCTAGTCCTTCTTTATGCTGTTGAAGTTCTCACTAAGTTCATTGAACATCCTTATAACCAATCTAATAGATTGCTGAGGGCCACCTGGGAAGGCACATGGGCAATTTTCTTTAATTATCATCAGCTGAACTCAGGGTGTGGGCAGAGCTTTCATGTTTCCTCAAGATGGGTGACATGTTGTCAGCTTGGCTTTCATATCAGCCCAGGTGTCGGCAGGGGCAGGACTAGATATGTAAATCCAGGCAAGCTAGGGCCTACTTAAGAATGCAAATAAGTTGGTGTTACTTCCTGGTATTGGGGGTATAAAATAAATGCCCTGGGAGGGGCCATTGTCCTCTTCTTTCCCCCACTTCCTGCTTGCTCTGGGGGAAAGAGTCACTGATGGTCTGGTATCTACTGTTTTTTATTTTATTACTTTTTTCAATTTTTATTTATTTTTATTTTTAAGGAAAGAAAAAGACTTTAAGATGAAGAATTATTGGCAGTTGCTAAGAAATTCTTTTAATCTTTTTTACTTGGTTATAAGTAGTTTAAATATGGAGGTGGAGAAGGTGCATGGTATTCTTAAAGATTTGCACCCTTCCAATCCAGGCTGTAAGGTCGTGGCTGCACCCCACTTAAACATTCTTAAACTCTCCTGTGCTGAATCAAGACCATCACCAATTAAAATAGCAATTTTCTCTGCACTTTCTGATGAGTATTAGTCATGCAACTGCTTTTTAACCTTTTCCCAGATTTCATCAATAAAACTTTAAGAAAGAAATCAAGAATCTGACTACATTTAACAAAACATCTTAGAACTTTAAGCATAGTTTAAAGCATTTTTAAGAATTACCCATGTTTGCCGAAACCGGTTTGGCTCAGTGGTAGAGCCTTGGTCTGTGGACTGAAAGGTCCCAGGTTCGATTCTGGTCAAGGGCACGTACATTGGTTGCAGGAACATCCCCGGTTGGGGGTGTGCAGGAGGCAACTGGTCGATGTTTCTCTCATCAACGTTTCTAGCTCTCTATCTCTCTCCCTTCCTCTCTGTAAAAAAATCAAATATATATATATATATATATATATATATATATATATATATATATATATATATATAAAGAATTACCCAGCTAATTCAATTTCACAACAATACACTCCCCCTACCTTACACTTCCTTAAATCTGTGGCGCGTGCAATTCTTGGGAGCGATCCCTTGCCTCTTAGCTCTTATCCCTTGTTACCTCTTTTGGACCACGTTGGTCGCCAGAATGCGGGGGCCTGATTCGGTGGGGATTTCCCTTTTCCAAGTCCAGCATGGAAAGAGAGATGAATGAACTGGTTCTAAGTGGAGGTGGCCATGGATTGAGAAATAATAGAAATAAAGAGAGAAGACACAGACATAGATTTTAAGTTGGGAGCTGGGAGGGCCACCATCCTGTCTGCTAGAGAGGCAGGAAGAAGAGGACGATGGCCCCTCCCAGTGTATTTATTTTATACCCCCGATACCAGGAAGTAACACCAACTTATTTGCATTCTTAAGTAGGCATTCTAAAGTAGCATGCCTGGATTTACATATCTAGTCCCCCCCAACCCCCCTGCTAATACCTGGGCTGATATGAAGACCAAGCTGAGAACATGTCACCCATCTTGAGGAAACATGTTTCCAAGTTGTGGCTCTGCCCACACCCTGAGTTCAGCTGATGATAATTAAAGAAAATTGTCTATCTGCCTTCCCAGGTGGCCCTCTACAGATTGCTTATATTTATTTTGTCTACTTATTTTTCTAGAGGTTTTTTTTTTTTTTTTTTTTTTTTTTTCCTGTTCTTTCATTTGGGTTGTGCTTTTTTGTTTCCTCATTTTGGCAGCCTCTCTGTGTTTGTTTCTATGTATTAAGTAGAGTTACTATGTCTCTTGGGCTTGGTGAAGTGGCCTAATATAGTAGGTGTCAGGTAGATACAGTGGCACAACCTCCCCCATCATCACAGCTGATACTTAAGGTGTGTGCCCTCTTGCCCAATATGAGCAGGGCAAGAGTTAGAGGGACAACTTTCTCCCAGATAGAAGTTCTGGCAGAGCCATTGTTAATTTGATGAGCCCTTCTCCTCCAGAGCCTGTAGGCAGGCACCATATCTGAGACTCCATTATCCTGACTCACCACTCTTCACACTGCCCTGGTGATTTCCTGAGGTCCCACCCCACCCAACTTTTAGGTTAAGCCAACCTGTTTCTAGTGGCTTTTCCATATGATGGCTTATCTATGTTCATGCTTCATATTTTCCTAAAATCTCTCAAACAAGCAACATCTGGCCTCACCTGCCCTGTACCTCTCCTAAGTGACCTTAGATCTGGCACTAGCAGTAGCCCACCTTGGTTTTTAGCTTGTCCTCACCTGGGTACCTCCAAGCCCAGCACAACTAGGAGCCATCTGCAGATTGCTTTGTAGCTCATGCTGAATGACCCCTGGGAAGAGCACATACAGCAGCTGGACTTAGCCTGAACCTTCTGGTAGGCCCCAGAGACAGTGAACACAGTGGACAGCTTCAGACCATGTTGAGGCATCACCAGCCAACCATCTCCAAGAGCCACACACAAAAGGGGGTGGTGGCTCGTAGAGTAAGTAAGTCCTGCTCTGTGAGGTGGACTCCTGCACAGCTGATTTTCTATAGTGGTCAAAGGTCGGTGCTCAGTGGTCACTTCCAGTCCTTGCAGCTGATCAGCCTGGGGATAAATCTACCCCATTGATACGCCAACAGTAATCAAGTAATCTTGTACTCTTACAAAAGGAGAGTACACATTCCCAAGAGTTTTAGTGTATAGTTTACTAAACTAGATTATCCCTCTTTCATTTTTCCTTAGAGTATTATCCAGGATATTTTTCTGATAACTTTTACCTAGGATAATAGGCCTTTTTTTTCTTTTTCTTTTAGCCAGTAAGGAAATTTAGTAACCATGTGAAGTCCCTTTTGATACCAACTGTATTCTTAATGATTTGAAAATATCTACAGCCTACACCCACATGCTGAGCCAGACTAATTAAGACCTTTCTTCCCTCAAGTTTATCATTATGTTCCACTTGTTAACACTTCCGCTTCAGGTGTTAAAAAGAAATAACTACTGGTGTAATGATTCATTATTATTAATTTATATCATAACTATATCAGTGTAAAACTCCCCCTTTTGCTGTAGGCTATTTGTTAATTTCACAGCAAAGTATAAATTTGTCTCAGAAGTAAAGGCAATAAAGAGTTGTAGTTGGTCTCAGAAGATTAATAAATCTGTTAAATCATATTTCAAATTCAACGGGGTATGGAAGCAATTAAAAGCATTAATTTGTATATGATCAGAATTGAGAGCAATAAATTAAAAAGTGGCTGATTTACAGGATCTTTCATTATTGTTCATGCATGATTTCATTTAGGAACTTAATATTATAAATAATTTTTTTATGTGCCAATTATTTTCTACATTTATACAATTGCACTAGAGTATTTCTTTTAAGTACCGGTAATATATTTTAGGCCCATAGTAGGCCCTAAATTGGTGTCACTTTTCTTTCTTTCTTACACATTTATTGATTTTATATAGAAAGAGAGAGATTGCTGTTCTACTTATTTATGCATTCATTGATTGATTCTTATATGTGCAATAACAGGGAATCAAACCCACAACTTTGATGTATCAGGAGGATGCTCTAACCAACTGACCTATTCTTGCTTTTTTATTTTACATTTTCATAATACAAAAGATAGGTTTTATTTAATTTAAATTTGTTCCTATCATAAGCAACAATTCAAACCATTCTTTCTAATCACACAAAATTAATTTCTAAAGAAAGAAATTAATTAATTAAATCTAAACAGTTCATTCCATTCCTGTCAGTAAATTTCAGCATTAATTAATTTTTGTATTTCAATTTGTTATTGATTTTCATATTTTACTTTATGTTATAATTACTTTATTCCTCTTTTATTCTCATTTATTATTACTTTATTCTTGTTCTTTAAGCCCTCTAATCTCGCTTATTGTTCATTTTATCCCTCCATTTAAGTTCACTGTATATCCACATTAATATACTCTCACTAAATTAACTGAAATATTAGCATTATTTATTACATGGAAGGCAGACAAATAAAATATAATCTGAATATTGGATCACTGTTAAAAATTTCAATTTATATAAAAATTTTGTTACAGATTTTGAATGTATATGGGAATTAACCATTACGTTTCCACCAGTGGAAGTTTAGAGGCACATACTTGTAAATAACTTTTTCTATAGATAAAGCAGTTATTATAAAATTTTTTTAATTCTTTAAAAAAATTTTTAAGTTAGTCTACATTCCTCTGAGTTATCCAGAGATTCAAAATTAGAGTAATCTTGGTGGTAGGTTCTTGCTATTCATCAGTTTGAATATTTCTTGCCACTCCCATCTGGCCTGCGTAGTTTCTGTTGAGAAATCAGTTGCTCCCTTGTAGGTAATTAACTATTTTTCTCTTTTTGCTTTTAATATCCTCTCTTTGTCTTTTGCTCTTGGCATTTTAATTATGATGTGTCTTGGTATGGTCCTCTTTGGATTCCTTTTGTTTGGGGTTCTCTGCGCTTTCTGAACTTGTAAGTCTATTTCTTTCACCAAGTAGGGGAAGTTTTCTGTAACTATTTCTTCAAATAGGTTTTCAGTATCTTACTCTCTCTTCTGCTGGCACCCCCATAATTCTGATGTTACTATGCTTAAAGTTGTCCCAGAAGCTCCTTACACTATCTTCAAATTTTTGGATTCTTTTTTCTTTTTGTTTTTATAGTTGAGTGATTTTTGATTCTTTGTATTTCAAATCTTTGACTTGATATTTGTGGTCCTCTAGTCTGCTGTTAGGTCTCTATATAATTTTTTTTTTAATTTATTTCAGTCAGTGTATGTTTAATTTGTAGTTGGTCCTTTTTCATATCCTCAAGGGTCTCACTAAATTTATTGGCCTTTTCTAGGAAATTCTTGAAACATCTTATAACCGTGGTTTTGAACTCTATATCCAGTCATTTGCTTTCCTTCATTTCGTTCACTTGTGATCTGTTTCTTTGTCTCCACATTTTCACTGCTTCCCTGAGTTGGTAGAGTAGCTTTATGTGCTAGGTGTCCTATAGGGCCCAGTGGTTCAGTCTCCCCAGTTACCTGAAGTGGACACTCTTGGTGCACCCCTTTGTGGGCTATGTGAACAGCCTTGTTATAGTTAAGTATTAATTGTTGTTGGTATCACTGGGAGGAATTGACCTCCAGGCCAATTGGCTGTGAGGATTAACTGTGTCTACACTAGGAGTACTTCTGTGCTAAAGACACCCTTATGAAACAAGACTTGCAAAAAGCCTCTGTGCTCAGCGTGGATGGGGCAGAATGTCTAGGCAGAGCAGACAGCCTTGGCTTCCCATCTGCCCTGCTCTATGAGGCCCCTGGGTCTCACTATCCCTCGTTAATCACTGCAAACAACTCTGAGAGAAAGCCAGCCTTGAGTTTTGTCCACTGCCAAACAGTCCTGTTTCTCCCCAAATGAGTCTGGGTTCCCAGAAACTTGCCCGGAACTGGAGTTCAACGCAACCAGGAGCTTCCATCTCCTTCCTGCATTAGAAAGCCAGCTGAGCACTCAGCCACCATGCACTCAATAGTCATTTCACTTGCATACGTATGCCTCTGGACCTCTGCCTCTGCAGCTCCCCTGAGTCTCAGTGTGCTTTCTCTTTTCCTGACAGTCGGGTTTCCCAGAGTCTTGTTCGGGACTGGAGTTCAGCCCAGTCGGGAGCTTCTGTCCCCCTCCCACTTTAGAAAGCCAGCTGCACACTCAGCCGTCTGTCCTCTCCGCGTGTGAGTCTCTGTACCTCAGCTTTTTGCAGCTCCTCTGAGTCTCAATGTGCTTTTCTCTTTCTTTTAGTTCTAGTTTTAATATTGTTGTGCAAGGCAGCAGTTTAGGTGTTTACCTATGCTGCCATCTTGGTTTCTCTCCCTGATGAATTTATCAAGCTAAAGATTTTGACATTTAAAATATGTACCTTTAAAAAAACAATCTTATATATTAGCTATAATTTTAAGTCAAGTTAAGCTGCAGTTTGGCTTAATCGACATAATAATTTAATAATTATTACTTGATATTGACTATACTAGTACATCGGAAGAAATTAAAATACAGAACATTGTGCTGTGTGTGTTGGCTGTTATTGATTATGTTTTAAAAGTTATTACAAAAAAAGACATGTGCTCAAACATAACTGATTTGGAAAGAGAAGAGAGTGGTAACAGAAAAGGCTTAAAATTTTGGAGTGTTACAGTTGTAAAAAATCTTAAAGGACAGCTTTCAATTTAAACTCAGTCTGCTTTCTCCCTTGGCTCAGACTGCCATTACTCTCCCTGTTCCATTCCTCACAGTCATCACAAGAAAAGTGTTACTGCTGCTTTCTTCCCTGAATTATCTAGTCTCAAGCCTGGTTGATCCTTAGGACCAAATTAACATATGCATCCATGACATTTATTTCCAGGAATACAGATTTGGAATTGATCGTGGATTACACTGGTCATCTTGAGATAGACTCCCTGTACAGGGAACTGCTGGAATCCAAAATAGTCATCTTTGTTTTATAAACTCCTGTAACCATCACTCATATAAGTGCTATTAGTCACTCATTTATTGAATCACTTACTATATGTAGAGGAATTTACTAGGGTCCTGGTACACATAAGTGGATTGTGCTAGTGACCCATGCCCTTGAGAGTGTGATTTATCCCTCTTTCCTTCCCTGAAAGTTGTTATATTTTTAACTAGGGAATGTTATGTGTACTAGATCTTATTAGAAGATTTAAGAAAATTCAAATATTGCAAGCATAAATTTAAAAAATAATAATAACAATCTAAGTCTGCAGCAACAGTTAGATTAGAGGCATAACTTTCATAACTATTGTTAACAACTTTAAAGTGACCACAGGGCCACATAACAACTACCAGATGAAGTAGGGATATTTTTCACAGAGTCTTTTATTTTTATTTTTTTTTAATATATTTTATTGATTTTGTACAGAGAGGAACAGAAATGGATAGAGAGTTAGAAACATCTATGATAGAGAATCATCTATCAGCTGCCTCTTGCACACCCTTTACTGGGGATGCACCCACAACCAATGTACGTGCCCTTGATTGGAATCAAACCGGGGACCTTTCAGTCCACAGGCCAACACTTTATCCACTGAGCCAAACCAGTTTCAGCTCACAAAGCCTTTTAATACCAAGATATCTCTCCTTTTACTCAGAGAGAGAGGGAGAGAGAAAGGGAGAGAGAGAGAGAAGCAACAATATAGAAGATATGAAAGTATATAAACAAAATTGGGGTTATTGTCATGTAGAATTAATGGCGAAATCAAATACAAGAAGCCTACTGAAGTTTTTAGATAGTAGTGGTAATTGCTCAAAGAATAACAAACTTAAACTAAAATAATCCAGGTTTAAAATGATCCTTGCACTCCTATTTTTCTCTGGGGAATGCAAACGGCAAAATCCACCTTGCAGAGTAGAGTAGCAATTCACAGGCATTACGTGGATTTACAAGTATTCCCAAATACAGCTATATGGTTCCTCTGCTATGAATTTACTCACTTTTTTTCCCTTTATCCTTTCTACAGATACAGCTCATACCTATCCTTTTAAGAATACCATATGATTTTCTTGCCTATGCAATCATCTATAATATCTTAAATGGACCTATTTCTCTTCACAACATTCCAATAGAACTCTTCCTAAAGCTATTGCAATGTATAGTACATTGCCTCATTATTGTTTAACAACGTTCTGTGTGAGTAGATTGTAAGCACCTTTGCATACTCAGTGCCTGATTTCTAGTATTTTTCCAATAATGAGTGAAACGAATAATTATTCTTCCAAAGTTACACTTGAGATTTTTATTTCTAAACCAAGGACTATTCTTTTTTGTATTATTAATGACATCTAAATTTTGGAAGAGGTATGAGGCAAGATGTTTCAAATGTTGTAGTCTTTGTGCTAAGTGTTAATTGTATAATCAATTATTATACAATTCATTTCATTTTAGGAAATGAATTTTTTGTTAGAAAATATATTCTTTTTTTAAATATATTTTTTATTGATTTCAGAGAGGAAGGGAAAGGGAGAGAGAGATAGAAACATCAATGATGAGAAAGAATCATTGCATCCTTCATGCCCCCTACTAGGGATGGAGCCTGCAACCTGGGCATGTGCTCTTGACTGGAATCAAACCTGGGGCCCTTAAAATCCATAGGCTGACACTCTATCCACTAAGCCAAACTGGCTAGGGCAGAAAATATATTTTTAAAGGAGAAAACAACTTATTTAATGAAAGAACATGAGCACTGAAAAATAGCATAGCAATTTATCTCTAGCCAGTTTGTCTTAGTGGATAGTGTCAACCTGTGAACTGAAGAGTCACAGGTTGGATTCCAGTCAAGGGCATATGCCTGGTTTGCAGGTGTGTAGGAGGCAGCCAATCAATGATTTTCTCTCATTATTAATGTTTCTATCTCTCTCTCTCTCCCTCTCCCTTCCTTTTTGAAATTAATAAAGATATATTAAAAAGAAAAATAGCATAGTAATCTATATATATAAAACTCTAATATGCAATTTGACCAAACATGGTGGAACAACCAACCAACCAGTTGCTATGATGTGCACTGACCACCAGGGGGCACATGTGGAACATGGCGGGCATCAATAGCAAAATATGGCGGGCATCAACCACAATTGGATGGTAGAGCAGGTGAGCAGGGGCATCAGACCAAGCTGGGGCACCAGTCGCTGTCATCAGGCCAAGCCTTTGGTGGTAACTGAAAATTCATTGCTTCCATGCGCCACGGTCCTGCTCCAGCACTTGCACCTGCTGCCAGTACTGTCACCACTTGCACCCACTACCAGTGCCAGAGCCTCCATTCACATTTGCTGCCAGCGCCGGGTGCCAGTCCCAATTGCTCAGTGTCATCAGCAGGTGCAAACTGCAGCTGCTAGCCCTGATTGCCCCTCAGGGCTTCTCCACCTCCCATTGCTCCTGAGGGGCAATTGGGGCCAGAAGCCACCTCTCATACCCGCTGCTGGCACTGGCTCCACTCGCACCTGCAGCTGGCACTGGAGCCACCACTGACACCCACTTCAAGCTCCTGGCACCAGTCCCGATTATTCTGCACCATCAGTTGGTGTGAGCAGCGCTACCATCCCTGATTGCCCCTGAGGACACCGGCCCTGCTTGCGTCCGCTGCTGGCACTGGTCCCAATTGCTCTGCACCATCAGCAGGTATGAACGGGGCTGGTGCCATCAACATGTGGGAGCTGTGGGGGCAGGAACGGGCTTCAGGCAAACAGGGCACTGGAGACCACAGTGGGAGAGGCCAGGCAGGGGTGAGGAGGATGGGCTGAGACCCTCCCCTGTGCTCACCTCAGCCTTTCAAGGTGCACTAATTTGTGCACTGGGCCCCTAGTTTAATTATAAATAATTATATCTACATAGTAAATGCCAGGAATTAGAGCTAGATTTAATATGACAGTTCTCTCTTAACTTTACCAATGACCTAAATGGTAAAAAGACTTCGGATAGAAAGCCTGCTAAAATCAATTAGGAAGCAGTGATAAAATGTCATGGAAACATTATTTTAGCTCAATGAAGTCCCATTTTGGGGGGCAAGCAGCCACCTCTTGCACTCTCTGCCAGCGCCCTAGCCGGCGCTTATATTATACCTATTGCCAGCACCAGCCCTACAGTAACATTGTGTTGGAAAATATTTTTTTCAAGAACAACACAATAGCCCACCTGGTATGGCTCAGTGGTTGAGGGTGGCCCATGAACTAGAAAGTCATGGGTTCAATTCTCAGTTGGGACACATGCCCAGGTTGTATGCTCAGTTCCTAGTTGGGGGTCATTCAGCAGGTAGCCGATCCTTGATTTTTCTCTCATCATTGATGTTTCTCTCTCTCTCCCTTCTTCTCTCTGAAGTCAATAAAAAACATTTTGAAAATATAAAAAGGAAAAGCACAACATTAGGGAGAGAACTCAGCTAAACTTACAAAGTTCATCATATGGTTAGAATACTTCAAATTTATTTTTTAACTATTGGAACCCTTAATATTAGTAAAGAATGTAAAGAATCAGTTTTAAGAAAATATGACAGGGTCCAATGGATTATTTTACCCTGTTTTTGAAAGTATTGAAAATGTCACTAAAACACATTACCTGAAATCTCATCTACCTAAAAATGCCAGTAGTTGTGTTTGGTTTTTTTTCAATGAAAGGCCATCTGTTACAGTCATGGTTCCAATGTACAGCCATTAATTGCATCAAAATTATTCTGCCAATTCTAATATTCAAGAAATAAACTATCAAATGTAGCATCCACATTTGAAGATTTCTGTGTGTTTCCTGTTTATTTATTTCTTCCTAATCCTTAGTAAAATATTATGTCTCCTACTTTCTTATTAAATTACAACATTTTAAAAGTTGTTAACATTTATTTTAAAATTTTGGGGTGACATTGGCTAATGATTATACAGGTTTCCATTGTACAGTTCTATGATACAACATCTGTATATTGAAGTGTGTGTTTACCATCCAAAGTCAGATCTTCTGCCACCATATTTTGATCCCCTTTCTCCTATACTATCCTCCACACCCCTTCCCTCTGGTAACACCATTTTGTTGTCTGTGTCTATGAGTTTTTTATTGTTTTTCTTATTTGTTCATTTGTCACTTTCAGTTTTATATCCCATGGAGTGAAATCACATGATTCTAGACTTTTTCTGTCTGATTTATTTTGCTTAGAATGATATTCTCAAGATCTATCCAGGTTGTCACAAATGTAAAGGAAATTAGGAACCTGGGCTTATGAGACAGAGAGAAGGTTATCAATTCATATGATAATGGTTAAAGGGTGAGGAAAAGTTTAAATGAATTTGAAATATGTACTTAATGCCTCTGAACTGGCCATTTTAAAAGGTTTAAGATAGTAAATGATTACAGTATGTTATTTATTAAAATACAATCTAAAATTATACTTGCAAAGGGCCACCACACAATAAGGTTTTTTTTTTAATAAATGTATGAGTCAGAATATGAAAAAAAGTAACTTAAACTTAGCAAAGTACCTCTATTATTATTATTATTTAAGAGACTTTTCAAGGAGGGTTTCTGAAATTAGCTCCCACAATTCAGTATTACAATATTTTTAAATTCTACTTTAAGCAAATAAGATAAGGAGGAGAAATATTTTATAACTGAGTCATTTCCATTGACCTGATAGGAGGGGCTCAGTGGGATTCAGGAAAAGTAATTTCTAACATTTAAGATTTTAATAATAAATATCATGGGCACACCTGAATCAATTTTTTTTTTATTTCTAAGAGGAGCTATGAAAATATCATAAATTGTATGAGGCAAGAGTTGATTCTTATTTTTTTATTCTTGAATAGAATACAAAACAGTATTGGAAGAAGGGGATATGGGTGATAAGCATAATATATTTACCTTCTAAGTGCTTAATTTTGAAATGAATTCACAGACTTTCCACCTTTCTCAACATGTGCTCGAAGATGATACTTTGTTTATCTGACCTTATTTTTTTTAATAAGTCAACAGTATACTAAATTTTCTGAGAGAAGAACTGTTCTAGCTGAAAACAGCACTATAGAAAGCAACCAGCCAGGTGGTGTCACGATGACTTACAGCCATACATCTATTCCACTGCTGTTTCCCTACAATCACGGCAATGAATTACAGTAATATATTCAACCCTGATAAATGATCTACTCAGCTTCTGCCTAAATTAAACTGACGGCGATCCCGAGGAGTGCAGCCACCTATTAACACGGGGCCTACCATTCCTTGTCTCTATCCTGGTGAATTATGGGATGGTAGTCCTAGCTTTATGCATTGATTAACATCGCTGCTACAGCTTCTTCACAGATCAATGTTCAAGTGGAATGAAAAGTAGGTTCAAACATTCTGCTGCCACATTTAATGCTGTCATCATAAAATAAATGTGTAGTGTTTAAAATCAAATCTAATAAATAACTCTAGACATAGCCATGCTGCAAAATATTAATCACTAATTTCTTTTACCATTACTATCTTTTTATCCTACCACTGTGAAGAAAATGTTCACAAATGTCAGCACAGATTCCTAAGGAGTTATGACTGCCCTTTTTCATAATATTTCTTTGCTTTTTTCCTCAGAGTCTAAGAAATAGCGTTAAGTTGGATGTTTTTGCACATTCCCTATCAGTTTAAAAAACTGATTTTAATTTAATTTTTGTTGGAATGCATGAAACACACCTCCATATATGTATGTATGTATGTATGTATGACTAGAGAGAGTGGCCAGATTATTATGATCTCTGAATGCATAGTAATCTGGCCACTCAGTGTATATCCTGTATAACAGTGGTTCTCAACCTTTCTAATGCCGCGACCCTTTAATACAGTTCCTCATGTTGTGGTGCCCCCCAACCATAAAGTTATTTTTGGAGAACCACTGCTGTAGAACCTAAGACCAGCTGGCCCCTACCCTTGTACCAGGCCTCTATCCTATCTAATAAAGAGGCCAGCTTATTGTGACACTGCTCTACAATAGCGGTTCTCAACCTGTGGGTCGAGACTCACAGGTTGAGAACTGCTAGCAGAGTCGCCTAATATCATCAGAAAACACAGATTTTTACATTACAATTCATTAACAGTAGCAAAATTACAGTTATGAAGTAGCAATGAAAATAATTTTATGGTTGGAGGTCACCACAACATGAGGAACTGAATTAAAGGTTGCAGCATTGGATAGATTGAGAACCACTAGTCTAATGTGTTGTTTAGGGCAGATGTTTCTTTATTGATTTTCCACTTGAGTGACATAGCCATTGATATAAGTGGGATAATTAAGTCCCCTATTATTATTTAAATTTAGCTCTTTCAACTATACAGAATATATGTAGCTCATAATATATGCCAATGATTTTCATACTTCTGCTTATGTTTATTTTTGCAAGATATCAATTATGGTTTATTCATTTTTATAGCTCATGTAACTTGTCAATAAGACATTTATAAAGTAGATGATTAATAAATAAAATTAATAAATTTTATTAAAAGTAAAATTACTTGACTGTCATTCCTATAAGAAGATAAATTTGGATAAGTTACATAAAAATATTGTTCTTTGAATAAGCAAATAACTATAAATATATTACCAGATTTGTCTCCTAAGAAAAAGGTTTTAATAAACATGTAATTATTTTATAAAATCAGACTAAGAACTCTCTATTAAATCATTGACTTGATTCAAAGGTATCGATGGAAATGGCAGTGATGGAATCTATCAAAATGTTATATCCTCTTTGTTTAAATATTCAGGGATAAAGGCATAATAAACCTACTTAAATGTCAGATATTATAAAATTCACACTATTATAAATAACAATAATAGAGGGATAATCTTATATTCAGTTTCTCTCTCAGCATAGAATATATTAAAGTATTGATTATCTTCTGACTACACTCAAATGGATTATATTATGTTTATAGTGCCATAATAAACTTTAAAAGATTGGGTTATGTGACCTGTAAGTATATGGATAATAGAGTTCTTAAAATTTTTATCTCAAACAGAATGGAAATGTATAAATGACTTTTAACAACACATCTGGCCCTGCCAAGGCATAGGCGGTGAGTTAATTAAATGTTTGACCAAATATAGCAGGCTAATTTTTAAATTTATAATTTTGCATGTGAATGATGTTATAAATACCCAATGGCCCTTGGCAGGATAAAGGTTCCCCATCCCTGATTAATGGAAAAGGGTCATAACATTTATACAAAAATAACAATTAGAAAAAAAAGTCATTACCAAAATAAATAATTTAGTGAATTACTACTTGAATTCCTAAAAGAAATGTTATGACATGGGTAGAAAACTGTAAGAAAATACGTAGGTATGGCCTATTTATGCATTTTGTATTTCTGTAATAATTTAGGAATGCACAACAATGTAATCAGTACATCTAATTAAGAGAAGTGTTGGGTGTGTTTTTTTTGGTTTTTTTTTTTTTTTTTTACAAATATGCTTTTGAATCTTGAGAAAAATCATGTGTTAGTGATTTACTAATAGGGAAAACATAACTGTATTTCATGCATGACAGCAGATTTTTTCTAAAATTATCTATAAACTACTAGATCAAATCAGTGCAAAGTGATCTGTAATCCCTATATATTACTGAAAAGCCTGAGAGTTACATGATAAAATGAAGACAATTCAAAAGTAGTTCAGAATGAACCACTCTTACCAGAACAGACCAGAATAAAGTGCTATCAAGTAGGTGGAAATAATTGAAAAAAAATCTGGATTTAATGATGGAATAAAGATAATTCCTAAAGTGGTTAAGAGAGAAATGAAAGTCTAAGCTAAATTGACATAGTATCTTTCCTTAGTTAACTGATTAACTTATAGAGAGTAAATGACTATTGAGAGTTTAATTGAATAGAGTTGAGATGATTTATAGTTCAAAGAATATTGAAAATGTAAACTGATGAACAAAAGTAGACTCAGAGACATAGAAGCATCAAACAGACCGTCCAAACTAACAGGGAAGGCAGGGAGGAGGGGGGTTAAGGCAAAGGACTCCTATGCATGTATATGAGCATAACCAATGGACACAGACAGCAGGAGAGTGAGGACATGTGCTGGAGGGTGGAAGCAGCTGTGGAGAGGTCAATGGAGGAAAAAGAAAACATATAATACTTTAAACAATAAAGAATTTAAATTAAAAATATAAAACAAAATAAAAATATTGAAAATGATATTTTATAAATCAAAATATTTAAAATTATCATTTTAGAAATTGTTATAATAAATATGGATATTATTTAAATGCCTTTAAAATAAAAAACTTAGTTAATAAATGTGTGCACAGTTATATATTCATATTCTATATGCGGTGTCTTGATTTTAAAAGTATTCATTTGTAAAGGTACCATTTTATGACAAAGTGGTCATAAGGCAAATTTTTAGTTCTATGTTTTGTCATTTGGAAGCAAGACAATCAAAAAAGAACTTTAAAGTGAGTCATATTTTATTGTTGATATATTAGATTAAATTTTTTATGGACAGAGGATGATTTCTGGAATTAATTGAATATGTCTTTGAAAAAAGAAAGCACTTTCTAGAGCTGACTCAGAAAGAACCATTTAATCTAAATGGATGAATCAAAAATGCCCGCAAAACAAATAAAAAAGTAACTTGTTATACATTCCCCAAAATCCATGCTTGAAATATAACTGAAAGAATCAATATTTTTCTTATTTTTTCCTAATTCAATTACTCATCCCTTTAAATCACTATGGTTACATTACAGTATTCTGAATGAGTGTAGCAAATTCAAATTCATTCTTTCAAGGAAAAAAAAATCTACCTAAAAAAAGAATTTAAAGAATTAAGCTGCAAATTATATTATTGAATTAGGTTTAGATTTCCATTGTAGTAAATCTTGCTCTCAATTCCCAGTGCAGCAGATAATTTCAAGGTTGTGTTAAATGCGTAGCAACTGGAGGTTGCCGAATAAATGTGCTGAATGAGTGTATTTTGGTGAAGTGTGTACTATCTTTTTTGACACGCATGTAATGATAACACATTTTCTGGCAGCTGGGTTCCCCAGGGCAGAATGAAGTAGTAATAGAGGACAAAACCTCCTGCTTATGTAATGACCATAAAATAGCATATATATTTGATGAGAAGAGTCTGATTTGGATGAGTGACTTTAGCCTAGGTCATATTTTATAAATTCATAGTAGTGAAATATTTTTTCAATATCCTGAGTTGAATTCAAAATACCAAAATAGATACATCTAACTAAATTAGCTCTTGAATATAATAAATTATATAGAGCTTGGTGCTTTGGCCTTTTATTTATAATCTGATTTTGAAAAATGAGGAAATTTTGTGCAAAATACGAGTTAGAAATTATAGCTTTTGCTTTTTTGGATTCTTGATTTGTTTTTATTTTTATTTTTATTATCTCCTTCCTATAAAAGTACTATTTATTTTAGTTCAATTATTATTTTATTTACTTAATAATAATATTTTATGACTTACTCCTCTCCTCTGAAATACTGATTTATTATTCTTTTGTTTGATTTTTTAAACTATTTTTAAAATATATTTTATTGAGTTTTTACAGAGAGGAAGGGAGAGGGACAGAGAGTTAGAAACATCAATGAGAGAGAAACATCCATCAGCTGCCTCCTGCATACCACCCACTGGGGATGTGCCCGAAACCAAGGCACATGCCGCAACCGGAATCAAATCTGGGATCCTTCAGTCCACTCTATCCACTGAGCCAAACTGGTTTTGTTTGATTTTTTTATATTTAAGCTCTTTATTGATGCAAAAATTATCTAAAAATTGTTGCATTTGTCGAAACCGGTTTGGCTCAATGGATAGAGCGTGGCTTGGGGACTGAAGGATCCCGGGTTCAATTCCGGTCAAGGGCATGTACCTTGGTTGTGGGCATATCCCCAGTAGGGGGTGTGTAAGAGGCAGCTGATCGATGACTCTCTCTCATCGATGTTCCTAACTCTCTATCTCTCTCCCTTCCTCTCTGTACAAAATCAATAAAATATAAGAAAAAAAAATGTTGCATTATAGTAGGGAGATGATGTTAACATTTATTATGAATTAATTGCATTGTGATTAGAAAATATGGTCATAATTGGCAATTCTGAGAGTACACACTATTATTTACCTTTTAAACTATCTGCATTTTAGCCGAAACCAGTTTGGCTCAGTGGATAGAGTGTCAGCCTGTGAACTGAAAGGTCCCAGGTTCGATTCCGATCAAGGGCATGTACCTTGGTTGTAGGCACATCCCCAGTAGGGGGCGTGCAAGAGGCAGCTGATTGATGATTCTCTCTCATCGATGTTTCTAACTCTCTACTCTGTATCTCTCTCCCTTCCTCTCTGTAAAAAAATCAATAAAATATTTTTTTTAAAAATAAAATAAAATAAAATAAAACTATCTGCATTTTAGCTAAAATAAGTCTTATCACCCAAATCATATGTCTTCTTGAAAATCCCACACTTAGTAACTAATTTTGTAATACAAAGGGCTGGCCATCTTGGTCCAATCGAGGCAGCTCTGATAAATTATTCTATCTTCAGAACCCCATTTAAGGAAAGCCAAGGCTGTTCTTGCCTTGCCACTCTGGTTAATTTTTTCCTCTTCCCACTCCTGCTTCCTTCACTTTTTCCCCCCAAAAGTGTTCATACCACAAAAAATCTACACAATAAAGAATAACAACATGCATGTTACAATCCATCTGAAAATCAATTTTTAAGTAACCCACTTTATAAGAGTTGCTACTGGAAGCCATCAGAGAAAGAAAGCCATAAAGTGGGGACCCTGGTACTCTAATATGAGGGCCCATCAACAATGCTAGGAATAGCAGACACAGCTTCTGTACAAGAGGCAGTATAACTACTGAAACTTATACGCATGGTTCTAATAACAACAAATACTGTTAGAAAAATTCATTAATTTGTGCAATAAACCAAGTATTTGAGAAATATGCAGGGTAGAACAAATATAAAAATGAGTAGTCGTTGCCTAGATTGCAAAGATCAACTGAACTCTGAAAAAATGTAATGGATCTCAAAGAGGGATGAATTTCTAACTAATGCTAAGTGTGTAACCAGGCAACTCCTGGGTAATTTACAATGATGCTTTCATTCTTATCAATAAAAAGGGGGAGAGGAGGAGAAGCCTACAAACCCTGAGGATCAAAACCAGAATTTAATGGAAAAAATAGCCAAACTTCAAAATGTGTAAAATTTCCAACCAGGAAGGGGCCATACTCAGAGCTTTTCTCGTTACAAAAAAAAAAAAAAAAAAAAAAAAAAAGAGAGAGAGACATTGACACAAAAATGTTGACAGATATCTGGTTGATGTTCCACGAACTATGAATCGCCAGGTTTTCCTGAGCCCACTGAGCCTGCAAAAAGTGGCCCAATTCTCATTAATAAGAGCTAGTATTTCCTCCTTCTTTAGAGCAGATACAACAATTTCTTCTCTCCTAGAAGATACCAGGCTCCTTTGCTTCTAGATTCTTCCTTTATGCGCTCTCCTGAGAAAAATGTCTATGACTAAGATTAAGTGACAATTTAACCCAATCAGGGATGTGCTGAGTATAGTAAGAAAAAAGGACTAAACACTCAAAAGAGCTGTAAGTTCTAGCTGGCATGCACTAGAAAGAACCAGGAAAAACAATGGTGTTTGATCAGGAGGCAAAGCATTACAATGGATAATTTACCAAACTGGAAGAACTCATCTAGGACACATGATTTGAAATTCTGGAAAGAACTCTAGGAAAGAGTGTGTTAAGTTATTGCTAAGATATCTCCTAGATGCATTGGAAATGTGATCTCCAGGGCTAAATATGGTTGATACAACTGAATTTTTGTGACAGTGGAAGAAATATTTTAAAAGCTCAGAGAAACTGACATGCTATAGTAGATATATTTTGTAAAGCTGAAAAAATACAACAAATGATTATGTTCCAGGAGAAGAACCAAAAGGTACAGTATATGATTTACCAAGACAAAGGAGAATGCATAGATGAGAAAGCATGGCTGCTTTCCTCTATAAACAAAATATGATTATATAGAAAGTACTTAAGGAGCTAAGCTCAATGGCAGCTATCAGGGTATTGGGTTTACAAAACCTACAAGTAAATACACTTGCCTGTGAGAGTTTCTTGGATGCTAGCAGAGGACACAAGTCTCCTCAATCAGAGATAAAGGTATACATACTTACCAAAAAAAGCAGTAGTCAGTAACACTGACGTTATTGGCAAGAAGAAGGAAGGTGGCTCATTGAAAAGAATATGACCTCACTTCTCAGATTGCCAGCTGCATAAACAATCCTGAGAAATTGCCAGCAAGTAGTCAGGCCCTTGCAATGTTGACATATTGTCAACAATATGTGTAGGAATGCAAGGAGCCCACCCTGGGCTGCCTCCAAATAATCAATAAAATGGTAGAGCTCCCTTAAAATAGCGGCCAAGTGTATAAAATGATCTTAATAAATGGTAAGTGGCAAGGTTAGGATATCAGGTAAGGAGGGGCCTGATCCTCGGCAATGTATAGACAATTAAAAGCTGTCTAAAGTATAGTACCCCTGCTGGTCAGTGTTGCTCAGTGGTTGAGCACCGAACTATGAACCAGGAGATCAAGGTTCAATTTCCACTCAGGGCCTCAATCCCCAGTGCGGGGTATGCAGAAGGCAACCAGTCAATAATTCTCTTACATCATTGATGTTTCTATCTCTCCCTATCCCTTCTTCTCTAAAATCAGTAATATATATAATGAACTAGCCCTATTTCTTCTAGGTCCTTCTTGTTCTACTAAAATGTCAAGATAACAAATAAGCATAACTGTGGAAATTGGAAAGAAGAAACAGAATTATTAAGGAACCCTGTAATTTGAAGAATGACTCTGCAGAGGGTCCCTGGTTTTCTTGTCTCTCATGTATCTTGGACTGGCCATTTTAGAAAACCACAAGCCAGAAACTAAAACAAACTGGTGGGAAAATCCATCAAAAGCCTTACTCTCTAGCTAGAGGACTGGAAAAAGGGTGGCCTACCAGTACAGAAATTTTTTAGGCGTTATCTACTATACCCCAGCCAAACAACAATACAAAAACTACCCTCCTGCTGCTCTCTTGTTTAAAAGTGAAGAGTGAGCTCCATCCCACTCTTCATGGATAAATCAGATATTAGAATTATCTGACTAGTATTTTAAAGTAGCCGTCACAAAAATTATTTTAGTAAAAAATTATTATTCTCTTAAAGAAAATAAAAAGGGGAAATCTTAAAAGAAAACATAAAAATTATAGAGAAAGAACCAAATGCAAATTAAGGAATCCAGAAAATGCAATGACATTCAGAACAATAATAAAAATAAATGTGCTATTTTGTTTTTAAATAACAAAAAACAATCTTGGAAGAAGTAAGAGAGAAATGATACATTATAGGGGAAATAACATTTCAGATACAATAAATTTCTCATATGAAATCATGCAGGTCAGAAAGAAATATCCTTGAATGCTTCAAGTGGAGAAAGAAAGGAAACATTGACTGTGAGTTCTATTGTCTGGCAAAACTGTCCTTCAGGAATGAAAACAAAATAAACATGCTCAGGTGAAACAAAAGTGAGAAAAGTTGTCACTAGCAAGGCTACCCTTTCTATAAACAGAAAGGAAATGATAATAGAAGGCTTGAAATTTCAGAAAGGTAAGAGAACACTGCAGTCCACAAAAATAAAGGTAATATAATAGACTATTCTTTACAAGAGTTTTCAAAATCATATTTGGTAGTTGAAGTAAAAATAACAACATCTGATTTTGTATCAGTGTATGCCAAAAAGATTCTTAAAATAATTATATTATAAATTGGGGACAGTAGAGGTACCTAATAGAAGTAAGATTTTGACATTTACTTTAACTAGAGGTACATAAAAGAACATCAATACCGGTAAACTGTGGTAAGTTCTTTATATATATTGTAATACCTAACAGGCGTCTTCAAACTACGGCCTGCGGGCCATATGCGGCCCGCAGAGGAGTCTGATCCGGCCCACCAGGTTTTTTGGGCAGTGAGCGCAGCCGAGGTGTTACAGTAGGAATTAGTAGTTCATATAGTCCGGCCCTCCAGCTCTCTGAGGGACCGTGATCTGGCCCCCCACTTTAAAAAGTTTGAGGACCCCTGATCCTAGAACAATCACTAAAAAAAATTATACAAAGCAAGATACTATAAAAACATTAATAAATCAAGAAAGAAACCTAAATAATTTCAAG
Organism: Pipistrellus kuhlii; assembly: GCF_014108245.1. Classification (NCBI taxonomy): domain Eukaryota; kingdom Metazoa; phylum Chordata; class Mammalia; order Chiroptera; family Vespertilionidae; genus Pipistrellus; species Pipistrellus kuhlii. Next base: position 141,314,119 of record NW_023425529.1, on the reverse strand, counting down.
TACCTCGATGTCTTATACTACCCTTTACCTCTCTGAACACAATAGGCCACAATTGCCTAATCCTCACAGCTTCCAACTACACGCTAACATTTAGTCTAGTCCAGTGGTTGGCAAACTCATTAGTCAACAGAGCGGCAAACTGCGGTTTGCTGACCACTGTCTTAGACTATTAGAACTAATATAACAAATTATCATAGACCAGGTGGTTTAAACCACAACGATTCTTTTCTCAAAGCGATGGAGGTTTGGAAGTCCAAGATCATCCAGGTGTTCCAGTCAGATTCACTGCTTGGTGAGAACCTTCTTCCTGACTTGGGGGCGAGCATATCCTCTCTGTATCTTCACATGACAGGGAGCAGAAAGAGCTCTGGTTTCTTACAGCTGGCTGTACAACTCTTCCAGCAATGGGGACCAATGCTGAGTCCCTGATATGACACCATCTCTCAAAAACATACTTTATTTCTCTACACGTTTTCAATCTGAGACAGTGATTCGTGCTTACAGAGGGAAACACTTATAATGCAGGCATGAGACTTGCTTTCCTGCCCTCAGGACCTCAGCCAGCACAACTATCTGGAGCTTTATTTGCTATTTGATTTAACGTGGGATGATATCTGTCCAGTATTCTCATTGTATTCCAACTGCTGGGAGTGGCCCCATGACCTTGGGGTCCAGAACGCTATACACAAGTTTTTGGCCTATTATAATTCCACAGAAGATGTACCACACAGGAAATATTTTAGTAAGATGGAGCAACCTTCAGGACTGATTGAATTCTGTTGTAATATACTTATACTTATGCATATGCAGAAGAATTTCATATACATTTTTATATAGTAGTTCTCCAGAAAGAACTGTGAGGTCCAAGAACGAAGAAGTTGAAAGCAAGAGAAGCCCTACTTATCCACATTCTCAGTATGCTTTCACTGACTATAATTTTAGGATCTGCAAATTTAGAATGTTTTGCTTCCCAAAGGGGGAACTCCACTGCCAGAAGATGCATAAAAAGAGCGAGTAAATCATGAGCTGCGATTGCCAGTTGGACACATCACATTCCTTGTGTGAAGAGGAGCCATCATCTAGCCTGGGGAATTGATTCTGATCCTCAGGAGAAAAGAAGGCCACAGTCACACAGTGAAGGGGATGAGGAAAGTATTAGGTCCCCGGGGATTCTCTTGAGCAGCTCTTGTATGTCTTTTGCCAACGTTTGACAGCAAATGCATCCTGAGAAAGGAATGCTTGCCAGGGGCTCAAATCTCACAGAAATGAAGGTTTGATTACATCTCTAGCTAATGCATTGTCACACCAGCTGTTCTAACTTAGGGTAGGGGAAGTCTAGCATGGGTGAAGGAGACTGGAGAGGATGTGCTTCAACGTTGGCTCTGAGACCAGCAATTGGATTAGTAGTTCAACCCAGTATGATTCATTCCCTGTATATAACTTCCAGAAAGAGATGTTTATCAGAATTCCGGAAAAACTGACACTGAGAGTGGTCTTTGTTGAACACTGGTCCATTCCCCAGCTCTCCCTTCAGTGAAGAAACCAGTTGTCCCAAATGCTAGATGGGCTTTAAGCAGATTATCTTCAGTTGAAAGTTCTTACGAGATTTTTAAGGTGCTCAGTCTTTTCTCTCCCAAAGTCACAACTCTTCCCACAAAATCGACTTCCAATAACTGATTAAATGAACACATAATGAATGATCATCTTGGCCCATTCAGGATAATACTGAGGAATGTTATAGCTCCAAATCTCCGCATGCAATCAGTCAAGATTGTTGCTGGGTCTACATCACAGTTTAGCTGGTCACTCTGCCCACTCCTGCTTCCTTTCTCTTCTTCCACAGGATTGTTTGCAGGGGTGCTTTACACACTAACACCATCTGCGTGGTAAACTATCTCATAAAATCTGCTTCCCTTTTATATCGGGTGCTCAGAACCCTGATGGGAGCTGCCCTGTAGGATCTGGCATCGTAGAGGGCAGACGTCTGAGAACAGCCATAATCCTGAAAGACATGTCCTGGATTCTCCTCCTCCCAATTCTCTAATCATCTCATCTCTATGAATTAATTACCATTACTTGGCCAGAAACCAATTGGCAAGGTAGCCTGAGAAATGAATTTTAGGTATAGAATTAATATAAAAATAAAACTTGTCAGATATAAACCCCCATTTCAAAATGGATTCAAGTACTAACCAATATCTCACTGATCAGTTTTATATTTTTCCCTACATCTTTGTATTATACTCAGTGAAATCAGTTGTTTCCCATATTTTAAAAGCTTATCTGTCTAGCCGAAACCGGTTTGGCTCAATGGATAGAGCGTCGGCTTGAGGACAGAAAGGTCCCAGATTCGATTCTGGTCAAGGGCATGTACCTTGGTTGCAGGCATATCCCCAGTAGGGTGTGTGCAAGAGGCAGTTGATCGATGACTCTCTCTCATCAATGTTTTTAACTCTCTCTTTCCCTTCTTCTCTGTACAAAATCAATAAAAAAAAAATATATTAAAAAAAAGCTTATCTAAGTAACTAGCTATGTTCTATTTTAATCCTTGGAGATATGGCATTATATAATGTTTTCTAATATTGCAGGTACACCTCCCTTTCCCCCCTCGTATGAGCAAGCAGCGTGTTTTTCACCACCTGTTAATGCTAGGGTTAGGATCATAGGAAAGGTAAGACTCATCAACTGCATGCATAAGAGAAAGCACAGCTAAATAAACTAGGTAAAATATATTTAAGATTTTAAAAAATACTGTACCTATATCCACATTAAATAAAAGTATTAATTTTTTCAAGATTCTAAATATAAAGAGTAGAAGAATAACATAGCTACTACTGTCAGCTAAAAATTCTACTATTGCATTGCATATAATCAGGAACAGTTTTTGTTTTGATTTTACTTGTATTTTAGTTTATTTATTTCAGGTACATATAATCTATAATCAAAGTTACTAGAGTACATTTGTTGAATTTTCTTAAATCTAATAAGAAAAACCTACTTGATATAAATACTTTAAACTTATCCTGGACTTCTCAATAATGTAATTATTCCGTGTATTCATGGAAGTAGCACTAATTTATTAGCTGAAATATTTTAACTACAGATATAATAATTTAAGCTTATAGAGTGCAATTGAAATCTTTACTTACATAATATTAATTTTAAAGTTACAAGTTGAAATGCATGTTTTAAATAATCAAAATTGCAAATAGTAAATGTATATAGATTTTGCAAGAATACATTTAAAACCAAACATTTTTGTAATACAAAACTCTTAAATATTTCTTTTGATTGAATTTTAATTAATTATTAAATACTCCTTTTAATGTTCAAATTTTGGATTAGTTGAAATGTTTCTTAAGGTTTTAACTCCATTTTTTAATGAAAATTTTCAAAAATGATTTAAACTTTTAAGGTAAGTTGGTTGAATCTTCTAAAGAAAAGATCTATATCTTGAGTGTATGTGACTAATAGGTACATTGTCATCTCATAAATCTGTAGCTGAAATTTAGTCATTTACTAAAACTCTGATTTATAGCATATATGGATTTTTCTTTGAAGGAAAGAAGTCAGAATTATACCAGGGCAAGCAGCTACAAATAAAATATGTTGACCTTCATATATGAAGATGTTACTTCTGAAATTCCTTGAATTGAATAGGGACATTGAGTTATTTTTTCTGCAAATGAGATGGTTGAACTTTAAATTATCTATGTAGTTTCTTTTTCTGTGCTCTGAGCTAGTTGTGATTCTTTTCATTCTATTTCTTTATCAGCTTCTGACTTAATATTTAAAATTTTAGTTATTAAATTTTTATATTTTAAAACATTTCATATATACAAAATGCTGAGGTATTAAACATATTAATATAATTGAATAAATGTAAATGAAACAACAAGTGCATTTGAAAAAGTATGCATTAAGTATAAATAGGTTAATTTAGATAGTACAAGAATTAGTTTATAATAATGTTGAATATTCAGAAATTGAGGTACTATTTCATTTTCCCAAAGGAATTTAAATATACATTACTTATTTCCAGAAAACATCTGTGGTCCATGGGATCACATTTTGGGAAATTCTGATTTTTGCATCTTAGTTGGTTGATGAAAATAACACCTGAAATGTTAGCCATACTTTCTATCTATGAAGTTCCAAGAGATCATTCTAAGTTACCAAAATTCTATATAAGATGCTTTTTTTTTCAACACCAGCAAATATATTTCAGGCACTGAAAATGTCATAAATAAATATCATTTATTTTGAAAACATAAAGTCAAGTTTAAAATGTGCCTTTCCAGCCCTAGCTGATTTGGTTCAGTGGATAGAGTGTTGGTCTGTGGACTGATGGGTCCCAGGCTCCAATCCGGTCAAGGGCTCATGCCCCAGTTACAGGCTCGATCCCAAGCAGGGAGTGTACAGTAGGCAGCCAATAATGATTCTCTCATCATTGATGTGTCTATCTCTCTATCCCTCTCCCTTCCTCTCTGAAATAAATAAAAATGTTTTTAAAAAAATAATAAATAAAATGTGCCAGTCCAGGAAAAAAAAAATTCTTATCAAAACTGGGTCTTATGCCACAACTGTCTTAATAGGTATTCTTATTTTTGAAAAAAATAAAATAAAATGTTCTATTGGCTCTCCTCTAATTTTTAAATACTAAGCAATGAATAGTTTGAAACTATCAAATAGATACATTATCAAATACAATTTTGATTTTAACAACTAGAAGAGAACAACTGTACAATAATGATTTTAACAAAATCACCAGAAATACTAATAGTTGCTTTGGGTAGTGACTATGTTTTAATCAGACTTCAGTGTGTAACATTAACTTATCATCATCCTCAATTCAAAAAAGATTAGCATCAGCAGGCATCATTAGGCTCCTGCTACTTTTTTCTCTTTTTTGGTGAAAGTTTTGTTTTTTCAAGTTTTACTGCTCTCCCCTCGTAGGGACTTTAGATAGAATTTATATATTTCACAGTTATTTGATTATATTTTACACAAAAAACACTGTTATAAATCTTTTATTTTCCAGCCAGTCATTTATAGGAATTATCTATGTAGCTCTAGTAATATCTAATTTATTTCAAATTTTTGCAGTTTTTCACAATACACATCAACCACATTTTACGTCTTCACTCATCTAATGATAGGTGTCTAGGTTACTCAGTTACCTGTTACCAAAAGCCATAATAATGTGACTATTTTTGTGTATACCTACTAATCAAATGTATAAGAATTTCGCTAAAAAGCAAGTCCAGAAATAGGAATTATGAGTATAAAGCACATGCATTTCTGATTGGACAAAATGATGTCAGAAAATTATTTTAGTTTGCATTTCCTTCAATAAATGTTTCTATAAACCTTTATTCTTGCCAGCACTCAGTATTATACACATTTTTAATAGACACAGACAGAGGGAAAGTGGGGGTGGGGGGTTTGTCAATGTGGGCAAAGGTCGGGGGGGGAGGGGACAGAAAGAGAGTGTGCTTGGGACAAGGGGCACACAATGCAGTGTGGAGATGATGTTTTATTGAGTTGTACACTTAAGACCTGTACCCCAAGTATTTCAATATAAAAGGATCATAAAGTTGCCTGGCCAGCATGGTTCAGTGTTTGAACCAAAAGGTCACGATTCAATTGCCAGTCAGAGCATATGCCTGGGTTGTGGGTTCCATCTCCAGTGTGGGGAGTGCAGGAGGCAGCTGATCAATGATTCTATCTCATCATTGATGTTTCTTTCTCTCCTGTAGAGAGCACCTGGGAAGGCATATGAGCTGATTGCCAGCTGAGTCCAGTAGTGTAGGCAGAGCCACATCCTGGAAACATGCATTGCAGGTATGTTGTCAGCCTGACTCTTAGCTCAGGTGCTCGGGGGTGAGTTTCATTACTATCTAAGATCAGCCAGGTGCAAGGAACAGACGTAATTATCCGGGCTCAGCCTGACAATTACAAAGAAGACAGAAGAATGAAGATTACAGCTTGATCTTTAACCATGATTTCATATAATTTCCTTTGTCTTAAACTCTAGTAAAACTTCCTGGAATCATGTTGTATATAAAAAAAGGTGCTGCACCAGCTCTGGGTCACTGTCCCTTCATCAGAGGGCAGTGTCCCACCTGATCGCAACTTTCCCTACTGTCTCTGAGTCTGTCTCTTTCTTTTTCTCAATCCCCAGTGGTCCCTACACAGGACTCCAGCTGTGCTGGTCATGGCAAAGAGAGAAAGATTTATACTCTCCCTCTCCCTTCCTCTCTGAAATCATCATTTCTAGATTTCAAAAATCACAGTAGTATGAAATATAACTGACATTATATTTGCTAGCTTTTCATTATACTCTACTATATATTGTAGTGATATATAAATAAAATCCCCTGTATTTCAGTGAGTAGAAATGTAAATTCTAGTAATATAACAAAAAGATTTCTGGTTAAATAATCATCAAAGATATGTCATTGTTAAGTGATTTTATGCCATAAAAATACTGCTAAATATTAAAGAGAAATGGGAGAAATGTAGGCCATGAAAAATAAAATGTAATCGAAACTATGAGAATAAAAGTTAAAATAATATTTACTATTTTGTTTTTAAAATCTTATTATATATCTGTCTCGTTTTTGCTATATTTATCTAAAGCTATATAAGCGTATAGACTGCTACTTCTAACTTGTTTAGCCACATCTATTTAGTTATTTGCTCAACATTGGAATATACAAAATAATTTCAAAGTTGTTCAAATACACTTGTTAGTAAAAAGTGTACTTTTTGGCTTTAACCTTAGGGTCAGGTAGCCAAATGTTGTGTTCCAAAGTTACCTTAATTGCTCCTCTTTTCTTCTGTGTAGTATGGTCATATTATTCACTTGAAATTGAATGATTTGTTCATTTATATTTGAATTCCATTTTTAGTTTTATTTTCTTTTAGTATGTAAAACATTAATATGGCTTTAAAAATCTATATAAAAAGGAACATTCAGAACAAGATTAACCCCCTCCCAATTCCTTTTATTTCATTTTACTACTGAGACATAATTCACATGTTGTAAATTTATCCGATTAAAAGTGTACAATTCAACCCTAGCCAGTTTGGGTCAGTGGGTAGAGCATCGGCCTGCAGACCAAAGGATCCTGTGTTTGATTCTAATCAAGGGCACATACCTTGGTTGCAGGACACTCCCTGGCCCAGGCCGTAATCCGGGAGCGTGCAGGAGGCAACCAATCAATGTGTTTCTCTCACATCGATGTTTCTCTCTCTTTCCTTCTCTTTCCCACTCTCATTAAAAATCAATAGAGAAATATCCTTGGGTGAGGACTAACAAAAACAAAACCAAAAAATAAAAAAAGTGTACAATTCAGTGGTTTTAAGTATACTTATCAGATTTAATTTTCCTATTTATTTCATCTTCTTTTCTACGCACACCCAATATTAAACAAAGTTAATAAATTATTTAACTGGAGTGTCCTCTGCAGTGCGCAACCTCTCTTTCTCCAAACCTCAGTGGTCAGACCTGCTCAAATCTTGGCTTTTCTCCAGGACCAACCTACCCCAGGATGGTGTGCGATATAGCACAGTCACCTGTCGCCCAGCCGCCATTCTGATTCCAAGGCTGCGTCTCTCCACTGGACTGGTGAGAGCATTGACAGTGTTTTGCTCCTGGGCCTACTTCCAGCTGAGTATTTGAATCCTTCTTCTGCGATGGACCACTCCATGGAGCACTCCTCTCTCTCCATGGTCACTGGGGCCTGGGACAAGTTGTCATTGACTATGTCCAAACGGATGCCCTGCAGAAAGCTGCCAAGGCAGGCCTCTTGGCCCTCTGGGCTTTCACGTATTCTGGGCTTTGTTATTTCAACTATCATGAAGTGGGCGTCCGCAAAGCTGTTGCTGTACTGTGGAAGCTCTGACCTTCTTGACATCATACCTTGAAAGCTGATTGTACACCTCTTTGCCTCTGCTCTGTCATGCCCTTCAACTCACAAGAAGGAGGAAGTAACAGATAAATCCACTGGTGAAATAAATCTCTTCTCCTAATCACCTGGCTGGTTTTAGAGTTTAATCTGTGAGGAAAAGGTTGAGAGGAATTGTATCTAAGAAATTGTGAGACAGAGGCCCACATTCTGACGAGTGAATGAGGTTGTCCTCCAGCTTCTCAGGACTCACTATATAACTGAACACTATACATGAGCTTTCCCATTTTAATTTACCCAACTCTTAAAGGGAATTAGTTTTATTACTATCAATACCCAATCAAACTTCTATAGTTGCCCTAGGATTTATGGAGAGAGGAATAGCTATTAATGGAAAAGTAAAGACTGCAGAAACTTATGCAGCACTTAATGTTTGAAAACATCCCCCCTTTGTTTAGTTGATACCACTCACTGATCGTTATATGTCTTTGGAAAACTTTAAAGTTAGGAAATGCTGAAGTTTCACATTACTAATTTCTAAATCCTGGTTTAAAAAAAAAATAAAAGAAAAAAAGCCTGTAGAACTTCTGAATATAGAGAAGTCCCATGCAGGGAAGAGGTACATCTGTAAAGGTATCAAAATATTACATGTTCTAAGCTGAGACTTAACTCCTCAAATGTGTTCATTTTACTTGTTCCAAAATAATATGCAAGAATATAAAACCTTAAATAACAAATAGTTATTTTTCCCACTGTAGGCATCTTTCATGTGAAATGTATTCTGTGAAAAAATATTCTTTAAGTAAAATTCTGTGTGATAAATAATTAAATAAATAATGTTTAACTTGTATTCTACCTCAGTATTTTTTTCTTATACTTTACATATATTACCTCATTTTTGCATATAATGTACAATCTAATTTATAGTTAGGATACTGAAACTAGAAGGGATTCTGTAACTTTTACAATATTGGGTTATTTATGCTCATGTACTTTATACCTCCAAATCTCCTCCTCTAATGCTCTCATCCTGATCTGGATAGTGAAATACCTCACCCAGATTTTTGCAAAAGTGCCTACCTGGTATCCATGCTTCTGCCATTCATTACTGATAGTCTCTTCTTTGCAATGCAGCCAGAATGATCTACTAAACCTGAGGAGAAAGCATGGTTCTTCTTTGCTTGAATCAATATAAAACTCTCCCCCCACCCCTGCTTTCTTTTGAAATATGGAATGCTTTATGAATTTATGTGTCAATCTTCTCTATATTGTTCCATACTGGAGATGGAATCCACAACCCAGGCATATGCTCTGACTGGCAATTGAATTGTGACCTCTTGGTTCAAACACTGAGCCATGCTGGCCAGGCAACTTTATGATCCTTTTATATTGAAATACTTGGGGTACAGGTCTCAAGTGTACAACTCAATAAAACATCATCTCCACACTATGTCGTGTGCTTCTTGCCACAAGCACACTCTCTTTCTATTCCCATCCTCCTCCCTTTGCCCACATCTACCAACCCTCCACCCCCTACACATTTGGGTGGTAACTAATTAAAACATCAGCCACACTAGAGCTCTTGCTAGACAACAATCAGTTCTATCCTTTAAAACAATTATTGTTGCTGTTACTAGAGGCCTGGTTCATGAAATCATACACTGGTGGGGTCCTCTGGGGTGGCCTGCAGGGATCAGGCCGAAACCTACAGCCCAAGACCATCTGCAGCTCCTACCTGCTGCTCCCGCTCATTCTGGCCCCACTGTTCCTGCCATGAGCTGGCACCTAATCAGTCCCCATTGGGAGAGGCTTGTGCTACCACAGCAGCACTCACCAGCCATGATCCCTGCATCTGGCACGCTCCCAAGGAAAGTGGTCTGTGGAATCAGGCCACTCCCAACATCCCCCAAAAAGGTGCAGGTCAGGATGAAGGACCCCACTGGTGCATGATCAGGGCCACAAAGGGACCCCAGGAGGGCTCCAGGGAATGTCTGGCCCATCTCACTCAATCCTAATTGGCTGGACCCCAGCAGCAAGCTAACCTACTGGTCAGAGCACCTGCCCTCTGGTGGTCAGTGCATGTCATAAGGAGTAGCTGAGAAGCCTTAGCATATCATTAGCATATAACACTTTGATTGGCTGAACAGTCACCTGGTCACTAGAGGACTGGGCACTTAGCATATTAGGCTTTTATTATATAGGGTTACTTATGCTCATTACTTTTTCATAGCATCATGTGTTGTTCACTCTCTTCCTGTATGTCTTAGCTTATGAGGAAGTAATTTTATTACCATGGTGCACTTTGTTCTGTCCCAGCATTTTACATTACCTCACCGTTATCTTTCTCTGTAGCACTTATTATTGACTGGCATAAGTTAAAAGTCTATTGTCATTCTTCTGTCTCTACCATTAGAATAATGGCAGAGAATACGGTGGTTTTGTTCATTACAGTATCTCAAGAACCCATAAATTATACTCCTTCAACCACACAAGAGATTAGGCTTTACAACCAAAGATGATAATGTACTCTAAAATATGAAGTACATTTAGTTTGCTTCCCTACTCCAGAATTATCATGAAAAGAAGTAAAGAACTAAAGAATTAAACTAACATCTGCTATTGAACTGATTCTAATTATACTAATAAATCTTGATATCGCCATTTTCTACCACACAAATAATTACAGAAAGCTTATTTGCATGTGAATATATGGGTATAAATTAAAGCAAATAAGAACCCAAATAAAGAATCACCTCATGTAAATTGTGATCAATTTATTTTATAAGAATTTATTATAAACAATTTCAAAACTCTATGAACTTAAAATATATTTATTGCAGTAAAAATAGAAGAAGTTATTGTAACGTTCTGTTGCCGGGTGTTAGTTCTGAATTGCAGACATTCATTTACTACATGAACATCGTTAGCTAAATATGGTCTAATGAGGATCTTCTGGAAAACAGAAACTGCTAAATATTCAAAAATTATTTGTTCACATCTAGTTGAAAGGTAAAATGGAAAGAAATGATGTTTAATAGAATCTGATAAGTATTTAGAATGAAAACATGCCATGAATTACAATTATAGAAATGCTTATTACTGATGAACTAAATATAAAGTTATCTTTATTTTATTACTAAAAGGAAAAATAAACATATTTTATGTAAAATCTACATTGGCTCTAATTTAAAATGTTTCTCATCTGCTGAAATTTGACCTTTGCTAATTCAGATTGACAGAGCTAAGCATGATATTTTTATTTTCTTTTTTAAACTTATACTTTTCCATTAGAGCATTTCAGAGAAAACGGCAAAGAAAAAGTCAGGTGTTGATTATATTTTTTAAAATACATTTTATTGATTTTTTACAGAGAGGAAAGGAGAGAGATAGAGAGCTAGAAACATCGATGAGAGAGAAACATGGACCAGCTGCCTCTTACACACCCCCTACCGGGGATGTGCCCGCAACCAATGTACATACCCTTGACCAGAATTGAACCTGGGACCTTTCAGTCCGCAGACTGATGCTCTACCACTGAGCCAAACCGGTTTCAGCAGGTGTTGATTATTTTTATTGTCTACGTTATTATCTACTTTAAAGCAATGTTGTGTTTTGTTATGGCTATAATGTAGACTTAATGGAAGATTAGAAAAAAATAGTCAAAGGATTAGAAGACGAAAAATAAGGACAAAATAGTCCCACAATTTTGTAGCATTTTTAGATTTTATTCCTCCTTTAATTGCAAAATCTTCTAAAAAATGTTTCAAAATGCCATAGTTTATTTTTTACTTATATGACAAAATGAAGGATTTATCATTAAATCCTTCATTTATTAATGAAAAAGGATATGGAAATCTCAAGATGTGATATGAAATTGCTGTACTAGTTGGAAATATCTAGTTTTGTTATAAACCATGAGAAAAAAATTAGAAGAGTGAAACTCATAAGAAAAAACATAAATAATAAGTAATTTATTGGCTCATGATATATAGATGCTCTCATTGGATGCTTTATGTATACAGAGTGTGCTGGTGGCATAATAGATTCCAGAAGTTGGTTAAATGTACAGTAAGTTAAATATAAAAAAACAACAGGGATTATAGTAATAAAGAGAAAATTTGATGAAAGAAATGTGTCTCCTTTAATAGACATGAAAAAAAGAAATCATGATTATGTCACATCTGGGCCAACAGCTATGTCTCCCCTAAATTGGCCACCCATTGGTGACACTCAGTATGGTCCCATTCTGCCCATATGTGCTCAGCCACAAAAACGAAGCTAAAACTCATAACTACTCAGCAGGATAATTGGCAAACTGCAGCTATTGGCAAGGCATATTTTTACCTATTATAATAGAAAATGTGTACATATCATTGGCCATCTGTTGGGGCCCCTTTGTTCAAACCTCGACTCTGGTTCTTATAACCAAGCCATCTGCGGAGAAGCCGATGGTTGGGAGAGAAGAAAGTGAGTAAGAAAACATATGAACATTACATAACTTGGGATTCAGACAATGTGATTATTTTAATAATGAATACCTTTTTCTATGTATGTTTACCTCCCCAGTATCTTTCTCCTTACTTTTCTCTGTGCATTTCATTTTAAGTTGATAAACTAAATGTTTCATTTACCTTAAATCCATCTGCGGGTGTTTCTGTCCCGTGATATTGGGATAGTTTACCGGTATTGCACTGGGAGGCTACCACTTCAGCAACTTAAGTCCCCCCCACATGACAAGGCACTACTTTCTACTTCCCTGGCAAAAAGTCAAATGCATCAGCCACCTTTTTGGAAGCCTTACTAGATTCCATTTCTACACATACCCCTCCTCACAGGCCACAGGAACATTCCCACTTACAGCCCCTACCTCCAATTCTGTTCATTATGCACCGGGCACCTCAGACTGAAATTCTGAATTCAATTGGCTCTGAGACAATTATTCAAGTCTGCATGGACATATGCCCAGGTCTGTCCTCATTGATAGTGGCCAACAGGACTTGTTTTCTGAGTATACAGACAACATTTGGTCATGTAGGCAACTGGTCCACCAGCATGAGTTCAAGGGTTCTCATATTGCAGGAGGGAGTCAGGAATGGAAGAAAGGCCCAGAGGCCAGGGCTGGCTGTCTCCCTGGTACCATGGAGAGAGACACCATTCTGGCACTAAAAGAAATCCACTATTTTCAAACTGAAATCTGACTTTCCCAGACTTTATGAAGGTGTGCTTGCCAAAATGGAAAGATAAAATATACTATATCTCACAACCTGTTAATTTCAGTTGTAACTTTGATAAATTTGTACATAGGGTATGTGGGCCACCATTTGTACTGCGCCTTGCAAGTGTTCAGACAAGGCCTGTCTTTACGTCTTCATTTATGAAAGAAGGAAAGTATAACAGCATGTGAAAACAGGATGACATTTTGAAGCAATAGCAGGACTTCAACTAAAATATTACATAATTTTCAAACAGTGCTCTTTCTCTAAAATTGTTTAGCAAACTGGTTGCTTTAAGTTTGGGAAGCATTTCAAATAGAATAACTGTGTTTCAGGAAAGGCAGGTTTAAATATATAAATGAGTAATAAAACGTTGGAGAAAATAAGGTTTGGTGGCACAAAATAATATTTCAGTGAAACCTCTGGAAAAGAGGAGTGGGAACAGTGTATGACTAGACTTTGATGTGAATGCAATATTTCAGTCAGTTGTTCAGAAATAAAACTGTACTCAAACACTTGAATAAAACAAATCCAGGACAATAATCAGTTATTCATCTACTGGAGATATTACTTTTTATGGATTTCATCAGCACCAATCCTTTTTTAAACATTTCTACTGTTGCCCAGTCAGCATGACTCAGTGGATGAGTGTAAATCTATGAACAAGGAGGTCATGGTTCGATTCCCAGTTGGGACACATGCCCTGGTTGCTGGCTCCATCCTCAGTGTGGGGCATACAGGAGGCTGCCGATCAATAATTCTCTCTCATCATTGATGTTTTTATCTCTCTTTCCCTCTTCTTCCCTCTCTGAAGTCAATAAAAATATATTTAAAATAAATAAGTAAAATAAAAAGTGATATTCTAAAATACTCATAGAGAAGAATAGATATATAAATTTGGTAAAGTTTAAGAAAAAAATATTTTGGCCCTAGAACTCCATAACCAAGAGACCACCCTCTAATTCTAAGTGAAAAATAATTTTGAAATTTGCAAGAACTCAATTTAATATACATATATATGGTATATACATATACATAAATGTAATTTCTTGAGCATCACAAAATTTTAACAGAGAGGACCAGGAGAAAAAACACATAAAAGAACTGATTTGAGGAGATATCAAAAATAACAACTCTATAATAATCTAGAAATCATTTGACTCTATTAAAGTCCATGAGGGGAAAGATGACTTTGTGTAAAAATTTACATTGAGAATTTAGTAGGAATTATCATTAATATATGATATTTCAGTTTATACTCTTATAAGAAACATGTTACTTAATTTGGCATTTCAAAAATAAATAAATAAAAAGAATGAAAAAGAACTTTATAGAGAAGTTATAATCCCAATATAAACAACAACAAAATAGATTGTGATTTTGAAGACAATGATGACCTTAAGCACAGAGAGGCCATTTTATTGATATGCTTCACTGTAAGCAGCACAGAGTTAGCAGAGTAGATTTGCATTTCTTTCCTAATGTCTTTATTTGTTCTAATGGGTTTGCCAGTCAATCTATAATAATAAAAGCATAATATGCAAATTGACTGAATAACCTTTTGGATGACAGCACTATGACATGCACTGGTGCCGGACCAGCCAAGACGGGTAAGGTGTGATTGCTTGGGGGGCCCATCATTGTCTCACGATCACCCCGCAAAGGAGGTCCCAGGCCACCTTCTGGGGGGCAGTCATTGGGGGGCTCCACAGAACCAGGGACTGGGGGATGTGTGGTGGCAGGCAGTGCCAGGCCAAGGCAGGTGTGGAGGGAGGAAGGGGAGTTTGAATCCGAGAGTCAGCGGGTCCACCAGGCAGCCAAGGCTGTGAGGGCCCTGGTAGCCAGGGCTGGGAAGGCCTACCCTTGCATGAATTTTGTGCATCAGGCCTCTAGTAATAAATTATTAAAAATGTAAGAGTCACTTATTGTACTGTACAGTAAAAATGAACCTAAAAAACCTGTAACTAAATTGTGGACAATGAAAAGGCAAATGTGGTTGAATTATATGTTAAAATTAATCTCAAATGTTCACTGTTTCTTCAATCTTCCCCCTCTATATCCACTTCATTGCACTGAATCAATCAGCTTCATTCAATGCTTCAATATCATTTATTAATAAGAGGATGATATTTAAAAAGAAGTCTGAAAGAAGAAAAAAAAGTAAGATTTCTCCATATTCTAAAATAGCTGTTTCCCCCCCCACACCCCCTAAGCTAGGTATTTTAAAGCCAACACTTTTGACGAGTAAGAACTACTTTGCAATTTAAAATGCTGTACCCAGCAAGAATAAGCACATAATGGTTATGCCATAAAGACAGACTGGAAAGATAATAAATAAAACAACAGGCCACGCTTAAAAGTTATTTACATTTTTCTGGTGAAGGAAGTCATTTAGAAGCAGAGATGAGACCTACAGAGTAGTACAATACTCCTATTGAAATCGCAGTTGAAGATTTAAGTGGAGTGATAAAATCCCCATAAAATGTGGGAACTCCAGGGCAGATCTGATTGCTCCTTGCTTCTGGGGGGAAGCTCAATATGTGACAGGCCTCACAGAGCAATTTCCCACTTATACACATGGTGAGATGATGTAAAGTATATAGAGTGGCATTCTGTGGTTATGTATGGAGGTCCCAAGTGAACTTGGGTGACCTCCATCCATAAAAGATGAGTCACAAGATACTCAGAGAGTAGAATAGGTGGTGTGCCTGCTGTGTTTACTTATGGAGGTACAGAATAAACTTATCAGAAACAAAAGCCTGCAGTGAAAGGCAAAAAGTCAGATATTAGAAAGAAAGTGCAAAAAGGCAGTGGATGATGCTATAGCTCAACAGAACCATTTAGGAGAAGCAGATAGATTATCAATAAACAAAGGGTCCACCTTTTAGCAGGATGAAAATGAAGCTCTTGACCACCATACCTTCTCCCAGAGTTGAATGAGATCAGTCTTTGGGAATATATGAAAGTAAGCTGTTGGGAGGGGAGAGGGGCGGATGGCGGGGAGGATTACAAGGCAAAACCTTAAAAAAAAAAAAAAAAAAAAAAAAAAAAAGGTGTCTGAGTTTCCTTCCCTTAATTCTGAAAATCTAGTCATACTAGTAAATAGTCAGAATGATGGTTTTGTGTGTTTTAAAGATATCCAACAATTGCAGAGGTAAAGGGATTTCTCTCTGCTTCTTCTGTGTCATGCTAGACAACCCACAGTCTCCATTCCTGCTCAAGATTCTCTGTTCAAGGAGTGTGTACCTTTTTGTTTTAGAAATTATTTACTCTACTATTGATCCGGTATTTTGCATTTCTTTAATTATACCTGGTAGCTACTTAAACAACAACAAAATGATCAAATGAACCATGTATGATAGAGTTGCAATTAAGTTCTGTTTATAAGAAAATCACCAAAGTTAAAGTTGTGTTGTACTACAGAACTTTAATTTTATAACTAAAGTGGTTATTCAAACATGATTTTTTCAAACACTAGGAACACTTCCACACTCACTTTCTCTTGGAATCAGATTTATCATCATGCTAGTGTCCCCATTAGAGTTAATTAAATGTTTCTCTCTCCCTCTCCCTCTCTCTTTCTCTCATTATATTTTCTGTTAAAAAAAAATATCAAAGTATTGAAAACAATTTGGTACTGCTCTAAAATTTCCAGGAAGAGTTTTTTTTAATCATGACCTAGCTTTTATTGCTTCTTTTTTAAAAATATGTTTTTATTGATTTCAAAAAGGGAGAGAGAGGGATAGAAACATCAATGATGAGAAAGAATCATTGATCAATTGATCAGCTGCCTCCTGCGTGTCCCCTAATAGGGATTAAGCATGCAACTCAGGCATATGCCCTGACGAGAACTGAACTGTGACCTCATGGTTCATGGGTCAGTGCTCAAACCATTGAGCCACACCAGCCGGGTACAGAAGAAAATTTTAATATTTTATGAGTTGCAGAGCTAAATCAGTACAGTTTGTTCTGCTGGCCATGATATTCTTATTTTTATAAATCATTGCAGAAAAGAGAAACTATGGTGTGTTTGAGTGACAAATGTTGAAGGACTTTGATAATTAGTGCATAAATTTTCAAACATAAAACGAACAAAATAACATCCATCCAACTCACCAAAGCAAAATGTTGTCCTTCCCTATTTGTTTTTTATATCCCCCTGCAATTTGGGCCCAAGTTGCATCATGTTCCCTGGAAATAAATACCAATCACTTGCAGAGGCCAGAAGGAATCATCATATTCTGGCAATTTAAGATTACACTTCTAAAATGACCATTATATGAAATAGAGTATAGATAAATTTTTTAAACCATATCAGCTTTGTGCTGAAGATTTTCTGAAGTCTACCTTATTTGAATACCTGTGAAAATGGCTATGCCAAACGAGTATATGAAAAGGCAAAATATTATAATTCTTCACGAGAGGCCCAGTGTAAGAAATTCGTGCACAGTGGGTGTGTGTCCCTCAGCCCAGCCTGCACCTTATCCAATCTGGGATCCCTTGAGGGATATCCCATCGGACAGTCAGACATCCCTCTCACAATGCAGGATTGCTGGCTCCCAACCACTCATCTACCTGCCTGCCTGCCTGATTGCCCCCTAAACACTCCCCTGCTAGCATGATCAACATCTAACTGCTCTCCTGCTGGCCTGATTGCCCCTAACTGCCTTCCCCTGCTGGCCTGGTCACCTCTAACTGCCCTCCCCTGTCAGCCTACTTATCCCTAACTGCCCTCCCCTGCCAGCCTGATTGCTCCTAATTGCTCTCCCCCAAAGGCTTGGTCCCCCTCCCCCACTACCCTTTCCTGCAGGCCTGGTCTCTCCCAACTGCCCTCTCATGCAGGCCTGCAGGCCTGGGTCCCCTCCAATTACCCTCCCAACTGCCCTCCTCTGCTGGCTCAGTCAACTCTAACTGCCCTCCACTGCCAACTATCTTGTAGCAGCCATCTTGTGTCCACATGGGGTAACCATCTTTGACCACATGGAGTTGGCCATCTTGTGTGTTGGAGTGATGGTCAATTTGCATATTATTAATTTATTAGAAAGTATGTTAAATTCTGAATCTTTATCAAAAGGTAGAAGAAACTGCTCCAGCAGGTGTGTTGTACTAGGGGGAAAAAATTGTTGATGAAGACATTGATAAAAGAAACAAGTCAAGCTCATTTTCATCAGGTAACAGTAATACCTACTTTTAACTAACTCCACATGGGAGGCCTGACTGCAGTGCTCACTGAAGTTAATTTAAGAGAGAACCTAATTTTCATTAAAACAGTTGTATTTCCTTTGTTTTTATTACATATATAGCCATACACAATGTCACATACTCACAGATATACAATGTTATATACCACCAAATTGAAATTAATTTCATGGCAAGTGCATATCTCATAAACCCACATCACAGATTCTTGCTTTAGATATTGATTAAACAAAAATTGAAAGCAGAGTTAGTACAATTTAAACATTAGCTGTCAGAAGTAACATAAATATGACCTAATGGTGCATTCGTGATTCTGAAAATAAAATATTCTAAAAGTGAAGGTTAATTATATGCTTAAAATAAAGAATGAAGACTTACTGATTTCTAGTAGATATGCTAAATAAATGGGGAATGTCTTAAGCACAGCACATATTAAATATATAGTTAGTATCACATTTTTTATTTATAAAAAAAATAAAAAAATAAAAAAGAACTGATGCCACCTATGTTTGTAACATCTTTTTCTAGTTTTCATTATGGTAATGTGATATTAATTGAAATGAACTCTAGTCTCCTTAAAGTTTATCACATTACTGATCCCTGATAATTTGGATGAAGACATAAGAATAAAGAAATGAGCCCTAGCCAGTTTGGCTCAGTGTATAGAGCCTGTGGACACAAAGGTCCTGTGTTCAATTCCCGTCAAGGGCACATGCCTGTGTTGCGGGCTCCGTCCCCAGTAGGCAGCCAATCAATCATTCCCTCTCATCTTTGATGTTTCTATTTCTCTCTTCCTTTCACTTCCACTCTGAAATCAATAAAAATATATATTTTTAGAAAGAATAAA
Source organism: Pipistrellus kuhlii (assembly GCF_014108245.1). Lineage (NCBI taxonomy): Eukaryota > Metazoa > Chordata > Mammalia > Chiroptera > Vespertilionidae > Pipistrellus > Pipistrellus kuhlii. The sequence goes on along the minus strand of NW_023425529.1, from coordinate 141,294,947 downwards.
GAGATGAAAAACATGCTGTCTTTTTTACAATTGTACAGTGTGAATTTAGTCTTTAACATACAGGGCTTTCAGTACTGGGTGAAACAAAGGATGCTAAATCAATTTTGTATCTATGGGGGGAAAAGATCTATGTAGCACTTAATGATTCACCTATTTTGGAAATTATTATAAAATGGTGTAGATACAGCCTGGCTGGTGTAGATCAGCGGTTGAGTATCAACTTTTGAACCAGGAGGTCATGGTTAGATTCCTGGTCAGGGCATATGGATGGGCTGCCAGATCAATTCCAGTGAGGGGTGTGTAGAAAGCAGCTGATCAATGATTCTTCTCATCATTGATATTTCTGTCTTTCTCTCCCACTCTCTTCCTCTCTGAAATCAATAAAAAATATTTTAATTGCTTTAATAAGTATTAATGCCTAATCAGAGTATGTTAACAGGTTTTTATGTCATCTGAGATTAATAATAGTCTTCAGTTGAGAGGTAAATCAGATGGTTAAACATTTCTGAATATACTGGTACCTAATGTGTACAATAATAAATATGTATGGCTGAGAAAATAAGCTATAAGTGTCAAGATTAAGAAAGCCACATGCAGCCAAGTCAATAAAAACAACCACAGGAAATATTATTGGTAGGAGACTAACATAGCACATAGAAATGCTGAAATGTACAAACACTCAGATGCTCAAATGTTTAGAAGATGCTGCAAGAAGCGATGAATACATGCTTTATAATATGCAGACGTATCAGCAAGCAAGAAATAGGCAGTAGAATAACTAGTTGGGGAGATTTGCTATTTTTATCCCTGCTTCTGGCCACAAACACTAAGGTCAGGTTTCCTTTAAATCAAGGTGGATCAAGTAGACACTTAGTTAGGTAGGCTATTAGACACTTCATTGGGCCCTGGAGAATCACAGAATAAACAGTGAATTAAAAGGTAATATAGAAAAGTCACTTAATCCTTCTGCATATTTTGATAATGATTAATGTGTCAACGGCTGTGCATTTTTCACTTCACTATAATACTGAGGAAATTTGAAGTGGGAGAAGAGATGAGAAAAAGATCAAGAGGAAATGAAGAGCAACTTTCTCCACTAAGCCTACCTCTTCCCTTCCCCGGCTTTGAGTAAATAGCAAAGTCACATGAAATAGACGTGTCAGTGTCCAGCCATGAAGTGTCAAATAAGAAGTCAGGAATTTTGTGTAGGGCTCAATAGAGAAAGCTGTAGGCCAAGAATCTCAGGTTCTATTCTGGCTCTTCTGGGGCTAGCAAGGTTATTTGTAGAATGAGCCTAATTTGACACATTGCCTGGGATAGTCTCCATGTCAAGGTCATAGTCTAAAATAATGAGTAATCATGCTCACTTTAACTCTTCCAAGTATCTAATTCAGATGGTAACTAGAGGGCCTGTAAATCATTAGCTCTTAGCTATGGGGCTCATGGCGATTCATGTGGACTCAGTGACTTGGAGGAAAAGGTGCAGTACAATGGCAGGTGGGTGAATTGATGGAAATTGTGCACCAGCTTGTTCCTATTGTGTGGTGTGTGTGTGTGTGTGTGTGTGTATGTTTAAGGAAAGCAAAATGGTAAACATATTGTAGTAGTTTGTTTTGGAGGCAGTGTGAAGAAAGGAATTTCTCATTGGGAATAACAATTTAAGGGAGATGAGAGAGATTTTTTAAACTGTGACAATTTGGAAACAATTAGCTCATGCCATTGTTCTTCATAGAATAAGAATAACTATCAGTTGATTTCTACAATAGCAGTGATCTATCACACTTTATGAGCACTTTATTTTCTTTATACTATCTAACCCTCATGTAAACCCCAGAGAATAGATATTATTAGTTGGTACCTCTTATAAAGGAAAAAGCTGAAGTAGAGGAATTTAACTGATTTTCCAAGGCCACATGGTAGTAATTGGATAGACATTATGTAATGCAGACTTTTTGGAGTTTCAGCACAAACTTTCAAAAATAACCTCTCATGTAGCATTGCCTAATAAATATTTAGCAATGATGGAAGTGTTTGACTATGTTGTCCAGTAGATAGTCACTAGTTATAGTCAATGACTGAGCACTTGAATGAAGAATTGAATGAAGAATTGAAATTCAATTTAATTTCATCTAATTAATTTTAATTTTAATAGATGTGCTACTGGTTACCATATCTTTTTAAGATTCTCTCTTTGTCTTTTGATCTTGGCATTTTTTAATATATATATTTTATTGATTTTTTTACAGAGAGGAAGAGAGAGAGATAGTCAGAAACATCGATGAGAGAGAAACATTGACCAGCTACCTCCTGCACATCCCCCACTGGGGATGTGCCTGCAACCAATGTACATGCTCTTGACTGGAATTGAACCCGAGACCCTTCAGTCCACAGACCGACGCTATATCCAATGAGCCAAACCCGTTTCGACTGACCTTGGCATTTTAATTATGATGTGTTTGGTATGGTCCCCTTTGGATTCCTCTTGTTTGGGGTTCTCTGAGACTCCTGGACTTATAAGTCTATTTTTTTTTTTTTTTACCAGATGGGAGAAGTTTTCTGTCATTATTTCTTCAAATAGGTTTTCTTTATCTTGCTCTTTCTCTTCTTCTGGCACTCCCATAATTTGGATGTTGGTACGCTTGAAGTTGTCCCAGAGGTTCCTCACACTATCTTCATATTTTGGGGTTCTTTTTTCTTTTTGCTTTTCATGTTGGGTGTTTTTTCCTTCTTCATGTTTCAAATCTTTGACTTGATTCTTGAGGTTCTCTAGTCTGCTGTTGGATCTCTGTATATTATTCTTTATTTCAGTCAGTGTATGCTTAAGTTCTGATTGGTCCATTTTCATATCCTCGAGGGTCTCACTAAAGTATTGGAGGTTTCTAGAAGATTTTTGAGTAACCTTTTAACGGTGGTTTTGAACTCTATATACAGTATTTTGCTGTCATCATTTCTTTCATTTGTGACTTCTTTGTCTCCACACTTTGGCTGCATTCCTGTGTTTTCTTGTGTGTTTTTTTTTCTATGTACTGAGTAGCTGCTAAGTCTTCTTGAGTTGATAGAGTGGCCTTGTGTGGTTGGTGTCTTATAGGGCCCAGTGGTTCAGCCTCCCCAGTCACCTGGACACTCTTGATGCACTTTTTTGTGGGCTGTGTGCATATACTTGTTGTAGTTAACCCTAACTGGTTGGTATCACTGGGAGGAATTATTCTCCAGCCAGTTGGCTGTGATGACCAGCTGTATTTTTACTGGAAGATCTTTTGCACAAGAGACACATTTATGGGGCAGGATTTGCCTTAGTAGGGCTTTGGTGTTCACTGAGTCTGCCCCATGAGTGTGTCTCTTATAGATGTGAAGAATTGTAAGCTGCTATGGTCTCACCCTGACCACTGGGTAAACTGGTTCTTGGATCTCCTAGGAGGTTCAAGGTCAGTCACTGTCTGGGGCCACCCAGCAGGAGCTACAGAGATATCTGCATGTTTCCCCTCTTTGTATTGGGTTTGGTAGTGCCCAGACAAGACCCAGCTGTGAAGCAAGGCTGCTGCTGCCGCCAGGCAGTGGGTCTTCTTTTGGAATCTCTGGGGCTCTCTGACCCAGCTGCAGGGTTTTTTTTAGGCGAGAGGACAGGCCTTTCATATGCAAAACAATATACACAGATTGGGTGGGGTTATAAATTGGGAGAGGCAGGGTATCCGGGAATCACCAGGGCAGAGCAAACAGTGATGGTTCCCTGAACCAGAGAAGTCCCAAGTTCTTCGTGTCCTGCCTGCAACCCCCAGGATCTCTGTGAGCACCTCTAAGAGTTAGCTGCCCTCGCATTCCTGTCTGGATGCCAGACAGTTCAGTTTCACCCCCTATGTGCCTCACCCAGAGTCGCGCTAGGAACTGGAGTTCAGAGCAAGTGGGAGCTTGTATCTCCCTCCTGATTTAAAGAGCAGCACATCCAGGTGCCAGCACTTTCTGCGCCTCTGCACCTCTTACCCTTCTCAATAAGCTTTCTTCACCTCTCTGATGGTGGAACTTCCACTCAGCCAGCTTTCCCATGATTCTGGGTGGTAGTTGTTCTGCCATTTAGTTGTGGTTTTGATGTGGTTGTGAGATATGGTTTTGATGTGGTTGTGAGTATAGGTGATTATCTGTGCCACCATCTTGGTTTCTCTAGAAATTTCCTCTATTTCAAAAAAGACATCAATGCAAAACCTATAGCTGACATCATCCTTAATAGTGAAAGACTGAATGCTTTCCCCTAAGACAAGGAACATGTCAGAGATGTTGACTCTCATCACTTCTATGAGGGTTATAGCCAGTGTGATAAGGCAAGATAAATAAAGTCATCCAAGAAAAAGTTTTAGTTTTTATTTTTCTGTGGAAAATTGTACAAGATCCACTGAAAAGCCACTGGAACTTGTGAGTTTAACAAATGTAGACAGGTATATCTTTGTGTTGTTTACTGTCAGTCAAACCCAGGCAACATTTTATTTAGATATTTTGTTATTTACAAATTAGACTGTGCTATCACTTATACTCACTTTACCTTTGTCTCCCCGCCCCCCAATGCTGTATCTTCTATCTGTCAAATTCTCATTCTCCCACTCTGATTTTTCTAAGGTTTTTTTTTAAATATATATCCTTAATATTAATTTTATTTTGTAATTTTTCAAATGAAAATGAAGTTCTGCTACCAGAGACCAAGTTCAAATGATAGAACAAGTTTTTGAGCCATTATTAAAAATTGCCTAAAAAATTTCATCTGTAAAGTATTTATAACTTTTGCTAATGTAGTTTAACTAGCTTTTAAATTTCAAAGGCTTATATTATATCCTTTAATCCTTAATCTTTTTCAACTAAAATAGTAATTTATATTTCATTTATATGTGTACATGTATAAAATTTGAGAAATTTTAATTACAGATTTAATGTTAATGTATTTTGATTAAGCTTTGCAATTTTGTTTTTCTATGTGTGGAAAAAACTACCATATTGTTCAAGTTTAATAATTTTTAAAATATGTTTTTATTGATTTTAGAGAGGAAGGGAGAGAGAGAAAGAGATAGAAACATCAATAATGAAAGAGAATCATTGGTTAGTTGCCTCCTAGACACCCTCCACTGGAGATCCAGCCTGCAACCCAGATATGTGCCCTGACTAGGACTCAACCGTGAACCTTCTGGTTCATAAATCAATGCTCAACCATTGAGCTACACTGCTAGGCCAACTTTAAGTATTTTTAGAGAACAATACTTCCATTGTATTTGTTTATTTAAAATGCCAGGTGCTACCTTGCAAAGCTTCAAAGATCATTAAATTTTTCCTTCATTTGAAGCAAGTTTTGTCATTTTCAAGTATATGTCAAGAGAATTAATACAATTGCAATGTGGGTGTGGCATTTAATAAAAACTTTATAGATTTTTCAGAAATGTAGAATCTGAAAAACGTGGACAGAATATTAATGAACTTAACAATGCATTTATTACAAACAAATGTAAAAAAAAGGAAAAATCATAAATGTGAAAGTCTGTTTGTAACAGAAAACAAACAAAAAGAATAGAAAGTGCGTCTTTTCAGGTAGTTTGTATAATTTATGATGTTATTTCATTTATAGTACTCGTGTAATATTTTCTATGTATATTGATTTTTATTTGCTGGAATTGGAACACATGTTCTATGATTTTGTAGTATATAAGAATGGTTAAAATACTGCTTTAGCCTTACCAAGGTCAATAAAATAATAGTAGGGCTAATTTAAATAATATTAGGCAATTTGTTATGATCAAATTTATTTTTAAAACGTCTATTTTTTCAAAAGGTAATTTGTACAAAACACAATGAGGTGTTTCTGCTTCTCAACTTGCTATGCTTCTAATTGGAGGATACTCTTTCATCGTATAGAACAATTTTTGTATGATTGCCTGAACAGATTACAAATAGGTTGTTAGCATTTTGGAGGTCATTATTTACAAATTGCAAAGAATCAAGCAGTGATTATCAAAAAACAAGAGGGCTTGATAACACAATCAAAAATTTACATAATTCATTATGATCTCTTTATCTAGGAAGATGTAGTGATAGCATGCAGTTGGGGGATAAATTATTTTTTTAAATTGTCTGCTTACTTCATACATATTTAAAAGAAATATTTTTTTCTTATAAACCAGGCTCTTCAATTTCAAAGCTATTTTGTGCAAAGTTGTTATCTCCTATTGTTATAGGACTTAATGCTCACCTTGATCTTTTCCACAGTGCCCATATGTAAAAGCAGCTTTATACGCATAATTTATAATGAAGATATATATGTATGTGCACATATATAGATATACAGGCACACATAATAGCTTTTAAAAGTTTAAAATAATCATTTTATTTTTTTGAGACCAAGCAAATACAGTTTTGTTTTGTTTTTACAATTTTTAATGTCTTTCTTTAATAACTGTCACTTATTCTACAACCCCTTTAAAATTCTCAACAGAAAACATAATGATGATTTTAATAATACATTTGAAGTTTACACAATGGTAATGAAGGGTGAGCATTTGCATTTTAATTCCAGATATGATATTAAAAGTCTTTTAAGTCAGTTATTTCTTTTCTATCTCAATTTGAAATATGAAACAAACATTAAATATATAGCTTAAAATTTTATTAATACAGTCTCATATTTTTAACATAATCAATGCTTAATTATAAATAAGACAATGTTATTTCTCATGGATATATATCAAATCTCAAAAAGTAAAATTAAATAAAACAGTTTTCAATTTGTTAATTATATTATAGAAACTTGGTTACTGATTGAAAGATCACTTGGGAGCCGAAAACCAGGTATTACAGGCTTTATTAGGTGAAAGAGAATGGGCTTCTGGCAAGGGGAGAGTAGCAACCCATGCAGAAGTGAGCACTCCTTTTGAGGGGAGGAATGAGAAGGAATGTGCGCTGAGGGTACTCGGAGGGCGCTGATTAGTGGCCTAATGTATGGTCCATGTAAGGCGCCTAGTTAGGCACTCAGATACTTAAGGGCAAGGGCTTAGGGTATTTGGCAGGTGCTGATTGGTGGTTCAATGTAGAGTCCATGTAAGGTACATGATTTGGTACTCAGGTACTTCCAGGCTGCAGGTTACATCATACTCTGCCCACCAGTTAGGGGAAGGGAGGATCTATCACTAATAATTTCCTTAGATTACGTAAATTTCATATTTGATCTATTCTTTTACACACTTGATATTTTAAAAGTGCATATACGCCAACTTGGATATAAATCAGGGTGAGATAATAAAAACAACTAAAACAACAATACTACCATTTTTCTTAATCTTGTTTGTGAAACAGATTTAAATAAGAAGCTGTTTACTACTTGGTGAGTTTTAAAAGCTCTGAACTGTCCCCCAAATTTTCCTCTAGTTATACCAGCTCCTTCAGTTTTATTTCTTTTGGTAAATTAACACAATATGTAGATAAATTAAAACAATATGTAGAAACGGATTGGATACATAGGTTATTTCATTTTCCTTATTCACCTTTTGGGATAAACCACTTAGTCCAATCTATCCTGTTCATTTTTTATTTTATTTTTTCCCAGAGAGAGAAAGGGAGAAGGAAAGAGAGAGCTGTCTCCTGCATGCCCTCTACTGGGAACTGAGCCTGCATCCAGGGCTTGTGCCTGACCAGGAATCAAACCCACGACCTCCTGGTGCATAAGACAGTGCTCCACCAACTGAGCCACACTGCGGAGGCAACCTGTTTACTTTTTGTCTTATGACCCTGATTAATAAATTGATTAACTGTTGTTACTTTTCTCTGTTATCCCTGCTTCTGACATGCTCAACTCCTATGGCATCACAACAAGATATATTTCTAAGGAAATAGTTTCATAAGACCTCCATGCATGAGGAGAGGAGAGGGGAAAGGAGGGGAGAAGAGGGGATTTTGAAAGATCTCGTTTAATAAAATTATAAAAATAGCTACTGAACATTGCTTTTTCCTTCTCCTTGTTTTCCTTTCTACGTGTTATACTGGTAAAAAGTTTTAATCTTCTTATTCCCCACCAATTATATGAAAATATATCAATAGAAAGAAAGAAAAAGGTTAAAAAGTAGAAAGAGGGGATATAGTAGCAGTAATATAGGGATAAGAGAGACAGTAGATTAGTGAGGTTAAAAAACAAAAAGGAGGGTTCAGAAAAAGGGCTAGAAATTAAAGATTATGTAAAAGTGGTTGCTAAGAAGTCATCATTTTACTTGGTTTTAATATTTTAAAAAATAATTTTTCCTAAATTTTTCTCAAAATTCAGAGTTTAAGAAGTGAGTGGTTGGCCCTACCAGTATTGCTTAATGGTTGAGCGTCAACATATGAACTAGGAGGTCACACAGTTCAATTCCTGGTCAGGGCACATTCCTGGGTTGCAGGTTCGATCCCTAGTATGGGGTGTGCAGGAGGCAGACAATTAATAATTATCTGTCATTACTGATGTTTCTATTTTTCTCTCTCCCTTCTTCTCTGACATAAATTTAAAAAAATTTTTTTAAATAAGTCAGTGGTTGAAGTAAAGCATAAGATACTGAGTGGAGCAAAAGTAGGTTTACCTTGTTCATATGGAAAATAATACAATAAGTAATAAATAATAATACAAGAATAAACTCTGTTTCACACTCCCTTTGCCCCACCCTGTAACACAATAGTTTCCAAAGTATTTACACAATTCACCATTTTTTTCCTGTGACAAGCATTGTTCATTCCACTTCGGAAGGAAGAAAAGTGTAACAAATACCTCCTGAACAAACCGCTATCCTCTCTGAACTCACACTGCTTTCATGATAGTTGAGGTGTGCGAACAAGTACCAAGAGGGATGAAAATGGGCATGATCTGCTTGGCTTTAGATCCACTCCTCCACTAATCAATTGCAGACCCTTGGGCAGAATGAGCTGTAGCTAAGTGGTATCTAAATGGAACTGGACTTCTATCATGATTTTTTAAATGAAAAATAATTGTTATGAGTCAGAAAATGTGGGGGGAAAATTAAAGCTAAAATTATTTCTTGTGTCTTTCCAAAAGAATAAACTTCGTTTCATAGACTCTGTTTTTTAAATAAAACTTCCATTACTTGTAGTTTTACTTCATAGAGTTCTAGGGTAGAATAATTTTGCTAATATAAACTTCCTTGAAGCTAATAAGTTCTATCAAAGTAATATGTAAATAGATCCTCTTCGGATTTGTAGGTGTGTTTTCTTAAAATTATCAAAGTAACATGATACCAGGACTTATCAAAGTAACAAGAAACCAGTGACTTATTTAACTTAGGAAAGGTCACTACTAATTGGAAAGACTTTTAATAAATTATTTTAATGATGATAAACATCTGAACATTGTCTAATGTAGAAATTGCCTCAAAGCATACATGTCCTAAATACAACTTTATTAATGAAGGTGACTTTTTGAAAGATACACTGCAGGGAGAAAATTTTAATAAGCTTAAAAATATTTTACTTAATTGAAATTAGCACAACACCTGAACCCACATGCTGAAATTAATTTTGCCTACCCTTCAGTATATATTTGTATGTTTTGAAATGTTAATTTAAAAATTAAATCAGATAAGTAATGATGTGAATATTGTATGTGAATATTGCAATATAACATTTTAAAATCTCAGTGTAATAGGAATAATTGCCAAGGAAATTTAATATTTCCCATTGCTAGAATAATAACTGAAGACTTCTTGCTTAACCAACTGATTAACTACTAAAGATATTTTATAAAACTTGACAGTACAATAATACTAGTATAATTGTAATAATTGCTCTCTGTTTATTAACATAAAAGAATCTTGGAGTAATATCTTTTTGTAGTCTACCACTTCCTTAGTTCCTTTAAAACAAAGCAGAGGACTTTGGGCTTTAAAAATAAACTTTATAAAACATTTCCTAACTTTAAATCGACTAGTACATTTGTATGACAATCACTTTAGTTAAATGTAAACTTCTAGTTAAGTTTTAGTCCATTTTACTTTTTCTACATACTGTTTCTTTCAATACATTGTTAAAAAGAATTCAAACATGAAGAAAAAAGCAAAGAAAAGAAAGCAAGTTTGAACTAAATATAAAGTTACTTTCTTTAAAATATATATTAGTTTTAAATGGCTGTCTATATGATTGATAAGTACATCTTTTAAAGGAATTAATAAATAACTGAACTTTTGGAGACTTTTTATTAATTTTTAAATATCACCTATTAAAACATAAAAATCACTAAACAGAAAACAACAGTTACAGGTAATTATCAGGTTAAAAATAGCATGAAGGCAAAGTGTAATGTTGATTGTTCTACTTAATAATAGCTTAATTGCTGTTGATTGAGTGAAATTTGTGGAAGAAAATCTCAATGTGATTGACATAACATTATCTTCAATTAGTGCTAATGAAGTAATGCATTAGCAAATAAATATATGCACACTAGCCTTTAATGTGAAAAATAGCCATAGTACTGTAGTTTAAAAATGACTCTAAGTTAATATTAATTATGTTAATATAGTCATATTTATATTCAACATAAATCAATATTACAGATGAAAAGTGAGAGTGACATTTTTTGTTATTTTGGATTAGAGGTGAGGAAGCCAAATTATCTCCCCCTCTCACCTAAGAATTCTGGTGATGTCTAACTAATATAAAATGAAGTGCATATTTTTAAAGTATACAATTTGATGCACCCTGACATATGTGTAAAAATTTAAAGCCATGACCAAAGTAAGGTAATAAACATTTCAATTACCCTACAAGTTGTTTCATGCCTTTTCTGCAGTTCATCCTCTCTTCCCTGTTCCATGCAACCAACAGCCATCGATCTACTGAATTCAAGTTTCCATGTTGTAAAACTGTATATAACTTGAATCAGGCAATCTTTTTTTTTTTTTTTTTTTTTTTGCATTACCTCTTTTGCTCTGCATAATTATTTTGAACAACTTTAATGTTGTATGAATCAATTACTTAAATATACAGACCACCAAATAGTATTTCTTTGTAAGGGCATGCCAAAATTTGTTTATCCATCCACTTGTTGAGAAACCTTTGCGTTGTTTCTATATGTAGCTATTAGAAACAAACATTTGCATTCAAGTCCTATTTTGCCATAGGCTTTCATTTCTTTTAGCTACACAACAATAATGGAATATAGTGTGTTTTTAACTATTGTGAAACTGCCAAGACATTTTCAAAAGTTATTGAAAATGTTTATTCTTAGCAGTGATGTGAGAGAAATCGTGTTGTTCCACATCCTTGTCAATGCCTAATCTAGCTCGTTGTTTTGGTTTTTGTTTTTCAGTTTAAGTATTCTGTTGTGAATCTAGTAGTTATTTGAAAAAGTTACTGGGATTTCTTTTTATTTAGGTATGCTGAGGTCAAGAGATCTGGAGATGATTGTGATTAAATAGTTCATTGCTCACAGTTCCCAAGAGTAGGAAGCACATCATGCCACCCACAGCCACCCAGGAAGCACCTGGGTCAGTCAGGAGGTAAAAGGAATAAGGGTGAAACATGAGCAAAATCTTTATTGTTATTGTCATGGGGAGGAATGCATGAGGCATGGTAAACAGCTAAACGGATTTTAGGATTAGATAGTTTGAATCATTTCAGCAAGATCTGAGGTATAGTGATTTTCTCTAGTTGTCTGGTACCTGGCCCTGGCAGGTAGGCCAGGAAAATACTAGCATCCTGGAATGCAGAATACTGATAAAAGGAAGTGGGTGGGATATAGACTCTGGATTAGTTGACTTTCATATCAAAGTGTGTTTACAGACAACCTGTTCTCTATCTCTAGGACTTAACTAAACCTGGGAGGTACTTTGCGTTCTGCCCAGGTCTGTAAGATGCCAAGATGTCAAAGCATCATAAAATATAAGAAAAAAATAATAAAATATGCATATTATAATGATACTACATCAATGTAGTTTATTCTTTATTTCCACAAAATACTGGGGTCTTAATTCTTTTACATTGTTTTGTTTATCTTTATGTAAACCAGACTGATTTGATTAGTGTACATTTGTAGCATATCAGGTAGTATAAGTCCTTTTTTATTCTTATTTTTCAAAGATGTCTTTCCAAGACCCTTTATATTTGCATGTAAATTTTAGAATCAATTTATAAATGTCTACATAAAAGGATATAGGTATGCAATAAGTATTGCCTTGAGTCTATTGAAAAAATTAGAGGAAACTGATAACAATAATGAATTTTCTGATGCACAAACATGGCATATCTGTTAATTTATTTAGGTCTTCATTTTCTCTGCCTAATGTTTTATAGTTTTTATTTTGCAGATCATTTACTTTATATGTTCCTACATATCACATACTTTGTTATTGTAAAATGCATTTTTTATTTAACCCTCACTCAATGATATATTGTTGTTTTTATTGATATTAGAGAGAGAGAGAAAGGAAGAAAACAAACATCAATATGAGAAAGAAACATCAATTGATTGCCTCTCTCAACTTTTTTGGTGTACAAAATGATGCTCAACCAACTGAGCCTCCTGGCCAGGGCCATTATTTTTAACTTAAATGGGCGAATTTCAATGTTATTTAATGATAATACAATTATTTTATGTATATTGATCATATATCATGCAACATTGCTAAACTTCCTTATTAGAATTTATAACTATTATTTTATAAATTTTCTACATAGTATTGTATATATTTAAAGACAGTTTACTACTTTTCTAATGTGCTTTTTAAAATAATAGTATATCTCTAGACATTTCTTTCTCTAGGCAATAATGAAGAAAGCTGATGTATTTGCTTTCTTTATTATTGTAAAGGGGGGAAAGATTACTCTTTCACCAAAATTATAATATTGCAGTCATATTCTCTTTAGGTGTTCTTTATCTGTTTCCTAATTTCTCTTCTAATTTTAGTATGCTGAGAGTTTTCAGCATAATTTGAAGTAGAATTTTGACAAATAATTTTCTGTGTCTATGGAGGTTATTATGTGTAGATTTCTGTTAACATTATAAATTACTTTGGTTTTCAAATGATAAGAGAACTTACCTCTTCAGGCTAAATTTTAACATCTCATTATTATTCTGACACTGTTGAAATTGATTTTCTAAAATTGTATTAGGGAGTGCTACATACATTTTCCATTTGTAGGTGAATCTGTAGTTTTCTTGTAATATCTTTTAGAATTTTTGCTACATGATAGTGCTGGCATCATAGAATGATTTGAAAAATATCCATACCTCCTCAATTTTCTGAAAATATTTCATTAGAATTGCTGTCGTTTCTTTTTTTAAAGTCTCTGGCACTCCTGAAACATGTTCATGTTGACCAATTTCACCCCAATCGATTTAATATATTTAAAATGATTGAAAATAAAAATTAAAAATAAACAGAAATAACAAATAAAGTCTGTGAATTTTCTTTTTGAAAATTTTAAAAAATATATTAAATTTCTTTAACACATATAGGATAATTCAGGTTATTATTATTTTTAACAATTCAGGTTAATGTTTTTTCTTAAATAAGCTATTAAGAGTCTGTGTTCTAGAAATTGGTCCACTTCATGTGAATTGTCACATTTATAAAATGTTTATTATATACAGTTTTTTTTTTAAATGCCTCTAAGATATCCAGTGATATTCCTTCTTACATTGATATTGATTATTTGTGTCTTCTTTTTAGTTTTAATCAGTAAGCTAGAGATGAAATAATTTTATTCATCTCAAAAAAAATAAAACAGGTTTTGTCCTGTTTGGACAGTGGTTGAGTATTGACCCATGAACCAGGAAGTCATTGTGTGATTCCTAGTTAGGGCACATGCCCAGGTTTTAGGCTCCATCCCAGGTGCAGGGCATGCAGGAGGAAGCTAATCAATGATTCTCTCTCATCATTGTGATGTTTCTATCTCTTTTTCTCTCTCTTCCCCTCTGAAATAAATAAAATATATTTTAAAATCAATAAAAACATTAAAAAGATTTTAAAAACTCATACAAGTATATAATGCACATCTTTTTGTCAGTCACATTAAAAATCTAGAAGCAATAGATTAGAGTTAGAAGAAAGACATGTGTTGAGAGTTTAGTTAAATTACTTTATAACATGGCTACCTTTACATCCTTTTAAGGTGGCTAAGTGGCCTTCAGGGACCTAGAACTGATCCTAAATACTCTCTCAAATGCATGTCCTAGATAATAGCCAGAAGAATCACAAATAAGTGTAAGTTCCTTGTATGACTTCCCTAACTTCCCTGGTGATAATGATTCAGATCCAGCTTCTTCACCTTGCACATCCTACCTAACAAAAGAGCAATATGCAAATTAACCATCACTCCACTACACCCACCAGCCACCCCCACCAACCAATCAGAACAAGTATGCAAATAAACCCAACCAAGATGGCTGCAGCCACAGAGAGCAAAAGGGAGGCTTGGGTTTCCCAGGCAATGAAGAAAGCCAAGCTTTCCACCTACCCTTGTTGGCATAGGCCTCCACTCCAAGCTACAAAGTTTCAATTGTAGAAGGTAAATAAATTCCAGATACCAGAGCCTCCACTTGGGTAGCCAGCCTGCAAACCACCACAGGCCCCTTGCTCAGGCCACCCCATCCCCCAAGGGAACCTCCACCTTGATCTGGGACATCCTTCAGGGCAAACCAGCTAGCTCCTACTCATGCACCAGGCCTCTATCCTATCTAATAAAAGAGTAATATGCAGATTGACATCACTCCAACACACAAGATGGCTGCCCCCATGTGGTCAAAGATCCTGCCCCTAAGTGAACACAAGATGGCCACCACAAGATGGCCAGCAGAGGAGGGCAGTTGAAAGGCACTAGGCCTGCAAGGGAGGGCAGAAGAGGGAAGTTGGGGGCAAACAAGCTGGCAGGGGAGCAATTAGACATCAATCAGGCTGGCTTGTGAGTGGTTAGGGGGTGATCAGGCTGGCAGGCAGAAGCGGTTAGGGGCAATCAGGAAGGAAGGCAGACAGGTGAGCATTTGAGAGCCAGCAATCCTGGATTGTGAACAGGCAGTTGGACATCCCACAAAGGGTCCCAGATTTGAGAGGTGCAGGCTGGGCCGAGGGACACCACCACCCACTCCTCTCATGCATGAATTTTATGCACCAGGCCTCTAGTTTATACTATAAAGTAATGTTTTACAAGAATTATTCAGCAAATAATTTGACTATATAGTACCTGTGGAGATTATACCATGAGATATTATTTGGTTCAAGGAGAAGATACATATGCATATTTTAAAGATTGGAATATTGGTGATATCTTGGAAAATCCAGGGCACTCCTCCATTATATCTTAAATCTAAATATAGGAAGAATTCTTGCCTTTATAAATTGCTTGCTTCAACCCTAAAACGGAAAAGAAGAGCTGAACATTCAGAGCCCATCTTTGTCTCTGAGGTACCCCCCTCTTTGTTTATTTAAAGAATGATTACTTGTGTTCATCAGGTGTTTTAATACAAAAAATAGACATAACATTTTCTTTTCGTGGAACCTGGTAATGAATAATTTATACTAGGTAGTATGACCTGCAAAATAATGTTTAAACACATATTTTGAGTGTATAAGCTAATCAATTTGGTCAGTTCTAATTCTAGAGCAACCCTCAATAAAACAGTAAGAGAGTAACTGAGGGCAATTAATGTCTAGGTGCCACAGGGAATCAAGAAGTGTGACTTCTAGTACAAATTGACATTTGCAGATACATTGCAAGGGCTGGTCAGGATGTCAAAATACTCAATTTCTCTCTTACTCCATTAGGTTTTTTAAAATATGTGTTTATTTCAGACTGAGGAAGGGAGTGGGATAAAGATATAGAAACATCATTGCTAAGAGAGAATCATCAATCCATTCCCCCCCTGCAAGTCCCCTTCTGGGGACTGAGCCTGAAACCCTGGCATAAAACTGAGAATCAAACTTGGCCTTCTGGTTCATGGCTGCTCAACCACTAAGCCACACTGGCTGGGCTTCTATTAGATTTTCATACATTTCAATAAAAGCATAGAATAACTTTCTAGATATTTGATATTGTTCTGGTATATTATTTTATTTATGCAAATTTATATATCTAAATCACTTTTATAATCTTTGCTTCTCTCTGCTTGGTGAGTCCTATTTGTCTTCTTTCTAATCCTTACTTATTTTTAAATTTCATTTATTATGCTCATAATATACTAGGTTACTTTTGTTTTCAACCCCCCAAAAAAAGTAACAACAAAAAACCTTAACTTCTTTAGTTACTTTAACAAATCTTTTCATGTATTAGGCAAGTTTTGGGGAGAAAATAAAAGCTATTGGCTATGCCTGCAGAAGCAACAATGTGTCAAAATGATTCAATAACATTTCTGCACTATTTGACATCTAATAGAAAGGAAAAAGAGGAAGATAATAATTTTATATATCAAATTAGAACTATCATGCTGAAACTTGAAAAAAATAATTGCTGAGAACATCCTGTTCAATAATATTTTTTTGATTCAATGGTCTAAGTTGAATTCTCTTTCTTGGGTGAGCAGAACCTCCTCAGACTAAACAATTATATTTAGTTTAGTATGAAAATCACATATTCAGTTAATTGGATTTGTTTTTACCTTCTTAAAGATACTTATAAGATTTGACAAACATTAATTTTATATGTCAAAATATTTTAATCACATAATTTCATATATACACTGGGTAATTAAAAGTGATTATAGATTACTCTTTTCTACTTATTTCTTTAAAATATAATGGGATTCTGTGATTTTCTTTAACACTTACATATGCCTTTGAAAATAGGCTGAAATTTCCTAAAATAACTTTCAAATTATTTCTGTCTTAATGTAATTGCTCCTGTAAATGCAGTGCCTTACTTGTTTATTGATCACAATTATAATGTGTTTCTTATACTTTTTCACTAGTGACTACCATTCATTGGTTCATTAACTTGCACCATTTAAAACTCATTTTCTTTTCTCTTAACTCTATACTAATGAAATCTTACAAAGTTATGAGTTTTCCTTTAATATTCTTTCTTACCAAACATGATTACTGATATTGCCTAGTAGATAAGGGCATAGGCTTTCGGATTATTAATCAAATCTAGGTTTGTATTTAAATGTTACCATTATTAAATTTGGGAAATTGTATAATTTAAATTTAGTTCAATTTCACAGGAACCAATCACCTCATTTGAAAAACGGTCATTAGGAGTATATCAAGCAACATTTTAAGTATTGTATGTGTAATGTATGAAAGTTATTTATACAGTTCTATCCATAGTGAATTTAATTACCTTCTGGATGATGTTCAAAGCTATTATTAGTATTTGCAAGTTGACCATCTGAGTAATATGATAGCTCCAAAATATTTTTAATGAACCATGAGTTAAAATTATTTATGTATGATACCTATTTTTTCTTTTTACTTTTCCTTTCTTTTTCTGTCATTCAAATTTATTTCACAATTATCAAGGAAAGATGTTTATTCATATTGGTATGATAAAACAAAACAGAGTTTATCAAATGGTTTACAAAATGGAAAACACATTGTTAACTCCTATCAATGTAAACTTCTTCTCATTTCCTGTTTATTACCAGATGCCCACCTTAGGTGTTTTGGTACCCAGGTCCCTTAGATGTGTGTGTATCTGTGTTGAGCAGGGATTTCTTTATTGAATTATAGATGATTAACTTGTTGAAATGTTAGGGGGAGAGGCAAAGGTGAGCCCTTGTGCTGTCGTTCCTCTGACATCACTCCCATCCTCAGTTTTTAAAATAAAACTAATATATTATATATAACTAATATATTATATATTATGTGTAAATGGGATCTTGTAAATGGGAGCCTTTGAGAGAGAAAAAAACAAGGATAAAGAGTATGTTTGAAAATAGCAGCCCACACTGGTTTTATCTCAAAGTCTACAAAAAATACCAAGTAAACAGATAACATATTTATAAACATAGAAAAATATTTATTGTAGTCATTCTATAGCATTCAAGAAAATGTTATTCAACAAGAGATAGTCTTTTTAAAACTCTATTTCTTACTGCTAATATAATTATTTAGTAATTATGCCCACATTTGGTTAAATATACCAAAGTAAGAGTCTGAAAAACCATAAGCAAATAATATAGATATTTAAATTACTTGCGGACAAAATTAATATTGGATTATTGTAATAGTTTTTGTAAAAATGCAGAAAATATTAGTTAACAATGAGAAAGTTGTGTTCCTAAACTCTGCTTCTTACTAAGCATATTAATTAGGAATATATCCACATTATATTAAATACAGTTAAATATATGTTTATTATGGAGTAATAGCATACTTTTTAAAAATTATTTGTTAAATCTAATGTGAATTTAGGTTTTATAAGTAAACTTTTTAATCCATTTTTTATTATTTAACCAACCAAAAAAATAAAAGAAGAGAAAATAATGGAGTCAGCTGGTCATTTTAGATTGGCCTACGAATCATTTAGAATTGAGAAAAAACTTGAATAATTAAATAATCATTCTAAAGTACCCAATCTATTCAATCTTAAAATGATTTGTACAGTAATGGATAAGTACCGTATTTTCCAGCGTATAAGACGACCCCCTAATTTTACAGTTAAAACATAGGTTTAGGCCTATATTCTCTGTATAAGACTACCCCCCACTTCCGAGGCAACACCAGTTCTTTTTTAAAGACCGCCTCTCTGACTCTGGCCAATCTGAGCAGGCTTTTTACTAGAACACAGTGTACATGTTCTGTAAAAAAAGAACTGATGTTGCCTCGAAAGTGGGGGGTAGTCTTATACAGCGAATATAGGCCTGAACCTATGTTTTAACTGTAAAATTAGGGGGTCATCTTATACTCCGGAGAATTCGGTAGATGAATTGAAGACATACTGGAAGTGAAGAGAGAGACTGAATTTTTTTAAAATATGTTTGTATTGATTTCAGAGAGGAAGAGAGAGGAAGATAGAAACATCAGTGATGAGAGAGAACCATTGATTGGCTGCCTCTTGCACACCCCACACTGAGGATCAAGTCCGCAACTGGTATGTGCCCTGACCGAGAACTGAACCAAGACCTCCTGGTTTATAAGTTGATGCGCAACCACTGAGCTACACGGATCAGCCAAGGGACTGAATATTCAAATACTTTTAAAAAATATATATTTTATTGATTTTTTCAGAGAGGAGGAGAGAGGGATAGAGAGCTAGAAACGTCGATGAGAGAGAAATATCAACCAGCTGCCTCCTGTACACTCCCTACCGGGGATGTGCCCTCAACCAATGTACATGCCCTTGACCGGAATCGAACCTGGGACCTTTCAGTCCACAGACTGACGCTCTACCACTGAGCCAAACCGCTTTCGGCTCAAATACATTTTTAACAATATGTAGTAAGTATGAGACAGTGGAAGAGGTTATTATATTACTTCATCAAGATATTCGATTTTGGAGGAATATTATAAATTGTAAAGTATTAAGTAATCTGCACTTAATCTTAGCCAAAAGACTGAGAAGCAATGGCACTTAACTAATCTGATATACAAACAGCATTTACAACGGATTTGTCCTGTATTAGTGATCGTCCCAAATTAGGAAAGGTAGAAATTTAAAAAGACAGGATTAAGATTATAATTATTCAAATTGACAGAACTCCTTTTTGATGAGGAAACTTTTTTTTTTTTTTTTACACATAAACATAAGCCCTGAGTCACATACATTTGTCTCTATTTTGGTGTTGGAAAATGCTTCCTTACTGAACATGCTTCTGGGCATTGTGAATGTTAGTCACAGTGATGTGGAGTGCCATGCTCTTCCACATCAGAATTTAAATCCTACATAAGATGACTGTCAAATGTTTCCAGCTAGGAGATCCTAGAACTAGAGAGAGAGAGAACTATGTGGAAACATTTGACAGTCATCTTATGTAGGGAGAGGATGAGGAAATTTATATACATATATACCCTGACCGTGTTTCCCCGAAAATAAGACATCCTCCGAAAATAAGACCTAGCGGATGGAAAAATAAGATATCCCCTGAAAATAAGATCTAGCGAATCTTTGGGAGCAAAAATTAATATAAGACACTGTCTTATTTTGGGGGAAACAGGGTATATAAGGCTATATAAGGCTAATGTGCAAAGTGTCCCCGCAGGAGTTTGACCAGGAGACCGGGAGTTCTATTGCTCACTATGTTGTGTGCTGACCACTAGGGGGCGACGTGGAATGAAGGAAGGCCCCAGCTGCCAGCTGGAAGGCCCAGGTAGACCCTGATTACCAGCCAGGCCTAGGGACCCTACCCATACACGAATTTCGTGTACCAGGTCTCTAGTATTGTATTTAATAATGGAAAAATGATATTTCCCACCAATGGGAATCTCATATCTTAATCAGAGTCAGAGTGAATTCTAATACACTAATGGACTAGGAGAGCTGAATTTACAGTTTCGTTTCTCTCCCTTTGTACCTGTGGCTTGCAGTTATTTGTACTTCTAAATAATTAACAAAGCTTGAGACTAGTAAAATCTCTGACTCATGTAAGTTTAATTTTATAATCTAATTCTTTTGAAACTAAAGGGAGGTATGTATAAGGGAACTAAAACCCTGTGCAATTCCATTTTTATTTTTATTTTTTAATTTTAAAAATATTTTAATTCTTTTTTAAAAATACATTTTTGCTTATTTTAGAGAGGAAGGGAGAGAGAGAGAGAGAGAGAGAGAGAGAGAGAGAGAAAGAGAGAGAGAGAGAGAGAAACATCAATGATGAGAAAGAATCATTGATTGTCTGCCTCCTTTACATCCCACACTGGGCATGGAGCCCGCAAACCAATGTGCCCTGACCGGGAATCGAACCATGACCTCCTGGTTCACAGGTCAACAGTCACCCACTGAGCCACACTGGCTGGACTGTAATTTTATATCTATTTTTGATATATAATTCTGAATTCTAATTATTGTGGTTGTCATTTTTGTTGTTCAATGTAATGTTGCACAGTATTACATTATAATGTTGTTTAATCTTAATCCTGTCTTTTTAAGTTTTTACCTTTACCAATATGGGACGATCACTACTTAATATTGGTTATTATGGACCATTTAGTTAGGTATACAAAATAAAAGTCTGGGACATGTGTATTCGTAGAATATACTCCCTGCATGATCTAATTTTGTGCATATTCATGAAAGCATTAATAAAAATTAATTCAATTTTTCTGTAGGCAGAGGTCCAAACCAACTCCTACATTTGTCAAAAATCACAAGACATGTATGACATGCTCTGCTCCCTTATAAATTCCCCTTGTCCTGATTTTCTTATTACTTCCTTTACCTCTTCTCTCTCATGAATTTCTGGCATTTGGTCAATACCATTTGGAAATAGCTGCTGCTGCTGCTGAATTTCATTTAGAGAAAGTGACAACACACATCTGTGACTATGACATTTAACCCACTAAATATAAAAGTAAAAGAGCATATTAACGAATGCCAGCACCAACCTAAGAAGCAAGAGATCGGATTAGGGCAGCGTTTTTCAACCGCTGTTCCACGGCACACTAGTGTGCCGCGAGATGTTGCCTGGTGTGCCGTAGGTGCAGACAAGACAAGAATTTTATAATTTTTCACTATTTTGTTTACTTAATATTTCATAATAAAGTAATTATAAAATACTTTCTTTGTGTTTATTTGATTCCTATTCAAGAGAATTACTTTATATATAGTCAATATAGGCACAGAGTTAAATTTTTTAACATTTTCTAATGGTGGTGTGCCTCGTGATTTTTTTCATGAAACAAGTGTGCCTTTGCCCAAAAAAGGTTGAAAAACACTGGATTAGGGTACATTGAGAATATTTGTAAACCAATGTACTTTATAAGCCCACAAATACTGAGGCCCTACAGGAAATTATACTTTGTTCATATGCTAATTTAATCACATTATGGCACTAACGATAAACTCTGTAAGTCTTTCATGAATTTATTAATTTTGGATTCTTCAGGAAGCCATGCCTTACAAATTATTTCATTCTAAATTTTGTGTATGTACGTGTGTTTGTGTGTGTTTTTAGCATAAGCAATCCTAGGCCAATGAGGTAGAATATGCTGGGATCAAAAATTCCATAGTGTAGGATCCTCCCTCTAGGACACATGTGTCAAACACAAGGCCCGCGGGCCAAATCCGTCCCGCCAGGCCTTGCAATGTGGCCCGCACAGCACTGTCATCACTGCACTCCGCTGCGTTTCCATCACAATGACAGTTTATGACTGTTCAGTAAACCATTCAGCCGGCGATTTAGGCTGGATTTTAGATTTTGGCCCCTTCTCTGATTGAGTTCGACACCCCTACTCTAGGAAATGCTATTATCCTATTTGCCAGAAATTCTGTCCTTTTTTTTTTATGTTTTCAAGGAGATTGACTAAGCTATCTTCTCTTTATTCCAGAAGTGATTCCTAATAAAGGGTGGGGTTAGAAGGCTCTTTAACCATTTCCTACTCACTGTATTATACTAGAACTATAAAAGTTGGGACATTGGGAGTGTATATAAATCAGTATTCTCCAAAGAAAAAGAACAGAACCAATGAGTTGAAAGGCCTTAACTGCAAAAATTGAATCTTCTAGAGAAAAACTTATGCTTCAAAACTGTAGAATTCACTGCTACCTGAGTCCCAGCCTGCAGGCCTGCCCTACAGATTTAAAACATACCAACTCCTACGTTTACATGAGCCATTCTTTAAAATAAATCTCTTCTCCAGGAATGTCAGTTTTTCCCTCTTAAGGTCTTTTAACTAATTGGATGTGCCTCACTCACATTTTCAAAGGCAATCTCATTTAAAGTCAACTGATTGTAGATGTTAAGCACACACACAAAACACCTTCTCAGTAAATCTTAGATTAGTGTTTGGTTAAATAACTGGGTACAATAGCCTAGCCAAATTGATACATAAAACCTACCATCACAGAGTGTGGGCTCTTTACTAATGCAATAAACTATTGTATTAGAGAATTGTTTGTGCTTGATTCTAAACTCACAAATCTCACTTGATGAAGGCTTTTTTTTTTTTTTTTTTTTTTTTGGCAAACCTGATTTCATGAAATGATTGGTTAGAAAATATTCTGTTCACTCTGTTCAGGTTCAATCAATTGCCATCTGGAAACTCATATTCAACTAGTGTCCAAGAGATATTTCTCCAAAAAATATTGTCTATTTTGTCAAGCTTTGCTTTATCTGGCATATTGCACTTTCCAAAGATGGGCATTGTAATGTCTCCCATCTCATATATTTTCTATAATAAAATGTGTTCCTAACCATTTTTCCACTGAGAATAATTTAGAGAAAAAGGCTATTATACAATGTTATCAAAATACTGCCTTTGAAATAGACAGTGTATCTTGATATAAGACATTTGGTATTTAAATAATCCAGTTCATTTTATAAGTAAGGGTTTTATGTTTATGTTGTTATTAGATTCATATATTTTTATTGTTCTTAAAGTACTTAATCTAAAATTTTCTTATTTTTAGCTCACCATAAATTGGCAGTGTTTATTGAAAATCTGTTATCTAGAACTAGAGCTAGGTGCTACAACTTCTGGAAATATAAATCATGCTGACCCTTCAACAAGTAATTTGTCATGCATTAATCCTATCCAGTAATATGCAAATTGACTGTCACTCCAACACACAAGATGGCTGCTCCCATGTGGACACAAGATGGCCACCACAAGATGGCCATCAGGGGAGGGTAGTCGGGAGGGACCAGTCCTGCAAGAGAGAGAAGTTAGGGGCTATCAAGCCTGCAGGGAGGGCAGTTAGGGGTGGCCAAACTGGCAGATGATGGAAGTTGGGGTAAACCAGGCCTAGAGGAAAGGGCAGTTGGAGGGGACCCAGGCCTGCAGGGAGGGCAGTTAGGGGCAATCAAGCTGGCAGGGGAGCAGTTAGACATCAATCAGGTTGGAAGGGGAGTGATTAGGGGGTAATCATGCTGGCAGAGAAGTAGTTAGGGAGTGATCAGGGGCAATCAGGAAGGCAAGCAGGTGAGCAGTTGAGAGCCAGCAGTCTTGGATTGTGAGAGGGACTAAACAGGCAGTTGGACATCCCTTGAGGGTCCCAGATTGGAGAGGGTACAGGCTGGGCTGAGGGACATACACACCCCATGCACAAATTTTGTGCACCAGGACTCTAGTTATAAAGAGTAAGAAGAAATTTAAAAACTTTGTACTATCCAGTTCTTATATAAAAAGAGTCCCTAATATAATATAATCAGTCATTATTACTGGAATCTTCATCTAAAATAGTTATTTGTGGTCTAGATGCTAAAATGAGAGGAAGCTTTACCAGCAGAATTAAATTACCCAGTATATGCTTAATGTCAGTTTGAGAATACATTTTCATTTTGACTTGTGGTCTCAACATGTGCAGTAAAATTTTCAATATACTTTTCTAAATTAATGAGCTCTCTTCTAAATGACATCACCTCTAAACTATACTGTACTGGCCGTTCTCTGGGAGCCCACACTCCATTTTTACTTTACCACTCCACATGACTATAAAAGGCTCTGGCTTTTGGTTGCCAGGTGACATGCACCTTAAAAAATGACAAATAATGAATTCCAGAATCTTTTTTTTTTCCCTCAGTGTTTTTTACTTCTCCATAGGATTTTGTTTTTCCCTGTATTTCATGATTTTTTTTTTCTATTTGATTTTATTACTGCCTTACATCAAACTGCTGTATTATAGACAAAAGCAGAATTTCTTCTTCTCTTAATGTTAGACATCATTCCCTGAAACATAATGATGTGTCATTACCTGGCTACATATACAACAAAAACATTATAAAGATGAATGAAACTTTTGCATATATGTTAGCAGTGGCTTTGATATGCAACTTTTCAATTGTCCCCAAATACATCCTAGCTAATGTCTTTTTCTGTAAGGCATTTCGCTATTTCAAGTAGGGAATCCTAAATCTTATAAACATCTGACTGCCTTGTTCTGGGTTGAAAAATGTTTCTGAGATCTCATTATTTACTTAATCTCCCATTTACCTTTCACCACATAACTCTCTTTATTTTTTTTAAATATATTTTTATTTATTTCAGAGAGGAAGGGAGACAAAGAAATATCAATGAGAGAATCATTGATCGACTACCTCCTGCACACCCCACACTGGGGATTGAGCCTGCAACCCTGGGAATCGAACCTCTTGCTTCCTAGGTCAATGCTCAACCACTGAGCTATACTGGCCATGCTTTATTTTATTTTATATAAAACTAAAGGCCTTGCTGAAACCGGTTCGGCTCAGTGGATAGAGCGCCGGCTTGCAGACTGGAAGGTCTCATGTTCGATTCAGGTCAAGGGCATGTACCTTGGTTGCGGGCACATTCCCAGTAGGAGGTGTGCAAGAGGCAGCTGATTAATGATTCTCTCTCATCGATGTTTCTAACTCTCTATCCCTCTCTCTTTCTCTCTGTAAAAAATCAATAAAATATAAACAAACAAACAAACAAAAAAACAACTAAAGGCCCGATGCACAAAATTCATCCAAGAGGCTCAGCCCTCACAGCCAAGGTGATTTGCAATGGCCCTCACAGCCCCGACTTTGTCCAGAAGGTTGTCTGGAAGGTCATTCGGCTGTCCAGTCTAATTAGTATATTATGCTTTTATTATTATAGATAAACCAAAATTCTGTGGGATGTGCATATTTTCACTTGATTTCCTGGTTTGAGGGCATTTAAGATTTTAAATCTTAAATAGAATAATAAAAATAATGTGCCTGGGTTCACTCAAAATTTGAATTCAACCTTTATAAATTAAGGACTTGTTATCTCCAATTTCTGAGCACTGTTGGCTGGGTGGAGGGAAAAGGAATCTCAAGCAGTCTCATTCCCTATGGCTCCACACTTCTTGTCAGCTTAGATTATATCTTCCTCTAATGTCAGATAAACTTATGTATCTACTTCCTAGCATTAAAATTCCCATGACACATCTTCTGCTATCTTTTACACATTTTTGTGAGTTCTTGACCTTTCATTTCAATTGATAATACATTTCTATGATGGAAAGGATTAATGCCTTTATCTAATCCACCATAATTAATTGTCTGCATCAGACTTACCCAACTTTTAAATTCAAAAGCCAATGTGGCTCAGTGGTTGATCATTGACCTGTAGGTTACAGTTCAATTCCCAGTCAGGGCACATTCCTGGATTGTGGGCTCAATCCCCAATGTGAGACATGCAGGATGCAGCTGATCAATGATTCTTTCTCACCATTGATGTTTCTATCTCTCTTCTCCTTTCCCTTTCTCTCTGAAATCAATAAAAAAAAAATATTTTTTAATGACAAGAAAAAAAAAACAAAAACAAAAAAACACTGAAACATTTATTTTCAGTTATACAGGAAATACCTATGGCATGGATTATTTTATAATTAAGTCTATTGAAAATATGAATCAGTTCAGTTGGCGTGGCTCAGTGGTTGAGTGTTGACCTATGAACCAGGAGGAGGTCACAGTTTGATTGCCAGTTGAGGGCACATGACCAGGTTGCAGGCTTGATCTCCAGTGTGTGGCATGCAGGAGGCAATTGATCAATGATTCTCTCTCATCATTGATGTTTTTATATCTCTTGCCTTTTCCTTTCCTCTCTGAAATAAAAAAAAAAAAATTATTTAAAAAAAAGAAAGAAAATAGGAATCAAAACTATTACAGAAAGAAAGAAAACATGCATCAAAGTAAAACACTCAGTTATGCGAAGGTGATGTGTTGTGTTTTTGTTAGAATCTGTATTTGGCAGCCATTAATTGAAGGGCCAAACTAGTAGCCGAAGTTGTTTACATTTCCCCTGTTATCCAGAACCCAGAATCTGAACTTCCTCTTATCTTACCAAGCCACCAATGTGCATCCTGTGCTAAGTTCACTTAAGGCCAATTTTAAGAAAACTAGAGAATACCCCTATAGCTGGAGGCAGCCTACATTATTCAAACTATCCAATCCCTAGCATTTTTCCCACCCAGCCTCTCCTTCCCAGAAAAAAAACCTGAATAAAACTTCTGGCCTACACTTCTCCTCACTCCTTATTTCCTAACCAAATCTGGGGTTTCCCCAAATTCGCTCTCATCATTGATGTTTCTCTCTCTCTCCCCTTCTCCCTTTCTCTCTGAAATCTATAAAAATATATATCTTTTTTAAAAGTATATTTAATATATATAATAATAAAAGCATAATATGCTAATTAGACCAGACAGCACAACAACCTTCTGGACGTCCTTCCAGACAAAGCCCAGGCTGTGCTGAGGCAAGCCATTGCGGCAGGAAGGGCTGAGCCCCTTACACAAATTTCGTGCATCGGGCCTCCAGTGTTAATATAAGAAATATTCAAACCTGTAAAGAATTTTTATGAGTTTATTTAAGCAGAATCTCACTGTTTGAGATAGTACTATGGAGAATGGCAGTTTTTCTACCTTGTTTTATATATTATAAACAAAGGAGAAGATGTAAGTGGGTTGCATGAACTCCACTGGTGATATATTAGGGAGGTAGTGAAGCATAGTATATTCCTCCTTTGGAAAACTGCTGCTTGAAACTGCTGTTAGAACTACTCTGTAATTCTTAGTCTCTTATTCTGTAGGTCAACTCTGTTATTTTTAGATAGTCCCTTATTCTGTAAAATAACTGTTTTAGTTTAAATAATAGAAAAAGATTAAAACTTAGCTGACTGACCTTGCAAGCTAGCCATCTGATATAACAGGCTAATGCTGATACTGATAATATTCCCATATTCTCTTGCCAAGTGTTTGTTCATTATGTATCCAAGGTCACAAACTGTCTGCAAAAATTAACTTACACAGGACTCTTTGTAAAGTCTGCAGAAAGTCCAGAAAAACCATATTTGGGAGACAAAGAAATGGAAGCATATAAATAGAGAAAGCTTCCTCCATGTTTTTGGTTCAGAATTTGACAGAGATATTCTGCTCTGAACCTGTGTACAATAAAAAAGTCCTAATTAATTGGCTCATTAAGGAATCTTGTGTTAAACTCAATGATTTATGATACAATAGTAGGAGGAAGCAAAGTGGGGAGACTTTTGGGATTGGGTAAAAAGTAAAATGATAGACACATACATCTTTACATAGGTGGGTATAATATAGTTAACACATCAACAATTAACAAGATAACAATAACAATATGGAAATCAGTGGTCTGCCCCTGGTGCCATTTTTGTTCACAGAGGGAAAAAGGGAAGTTACAAATTACCCTGATATTCTATAGGTATTTTATCTTAGATGCAAAAAGTCAATAGGCTCAGTAGAGATTAAAGTTGATCTTTCTCAAGGAAGACACTGGCCTAGGACATGTCTACCTGCTATAAACTGCTATTGAATTAAAATATTTAATTTCAGACCATTCTTTGTGGTTACTTTAGGTCTCTGAGTTGGAGGCCACCACGCAGGCCTCCTCTGAGTTAGTCAGATTAGCATGTGGTCCCTTATCATCTACACATCCCTCTTTTGGTCATAAATAAATGACCAACCTTTTGGTTGGATAATGGAGTCCCATGGTGCTAGATAGGCTTGTTCCTAGGAAGCCTTGGTGTCAGCATTTTTCTTGCTGAACAGGGTGGACCACTGGGGATGGGGCAAGACCATACCTCAGATGGCATTTAAAGTTGAATTATTATTATTAAAAAAAAAAGGCAGATAAATGGGAGGCAGTCGAAGCTTATATGTCTTTGTTGTTAAAAAGTATCATTTTTAATTTTTGACCCACCATCACATGAGTCTTTTTGCTCTGTCTTAAGTTTTGTTTTTCTGCATCTAGTATAATATTTACATACCAGAAAAAAAACAATATTAAATCAGTACACCTATTAGAAACAGAAAATGTCTGATACTAAATAAAGAAGGGTCTGAGGAGAACAAGCATCCCAGCCAACCAAAAAACCCTTTGCATGTATTATCACAATTTTTTATTAAGCTAATTATATGTTTTTCTACGTCATCCACCGTCACTTGTACCTTATGACATGTTTGGCCAGATGAATGAAGACTCTCTACCATTTAATTATCCAGAAGCTCTAATTTTTCTTCTGGCCAGTTTCCATAGAAATGACTTCATGGGGAGGATTAAGTTCAATTTCCCAATACACTGGATTTTCAATATCAATATTATCATAGATTTTATGAACCTCAGGCAAAGTTATTCTGCCTGTAATTTCAGTATTATACCATATTCCAGTAATATTTAATGTAAACTTGGTGTTATTACAGTAAAAATCAGTTAGTATAACAGGAGAATTTTCTACCCTTTGCCAACAAAAATGCCTCTTTCCCA
This sequence comes from Pipistrellus kuhlii, assembly GCF_014108245.1. Classification (NCBI taxonomy): domain Eukaryota; kingdom Metazoa; phylum Chordata; class Mammalia; order Chiroptera; family Vespertilionidae; genus Pipistrellus; species Pipistrellus kuhlii. The sequence continues at coordinate 141,265,642 of NW_023425529.1, read as the reverse complement.
TTTACCATATATTGTTATTTGTTGGAATAGATACAATAGGCCAGGACTGGGTGAATTCAGTATTACATACAGATTAGGGGCATAACCATCCACCTTTTCAATTTTCACAATCAGTATTTATTACTTTTAAATATAGCCCATATACTTCCCAATGGAAGTATCATAGTATTATTGAAGATGGTGCCAAACCAGCCAGTTGAACTACTGGGAATTTAAGCTTAGGATCTAACCAAGGTACCTGGGATTTTAAGACACAATGTTGTAGATCACATTTTCCATCCAAAAAATTCCAAATTTCAGGGGAACCAAATGAGTCCCATAAGTGTCTAGCCAGGACTTCTGCAGCCATTATAGTTGGCCATTGTTTCATAGCTACTTCAGATTCCATTTGCATTAGCATAGACCACTGGCATAGACAATAGGCCCTGCTGAGTTAGGATACAGGCGCATTCCCATTGTTGTGTTTGTGCATTAGTTTTTATAGTCAGTTCTATCCATTGAGCTAAGGTTTTATTGTATTTCCATGCTGCTTACCACCCTTTTTCTTTTTCTTGAAACAGCATTCCCTCTAGATCAGTGTTCCCCAAAGTGTGGTATGCCTACCCCCAAGGGTACGGGAAGAGTTTGGTGGGGGTACTAGTTGCACTGGAGTTTGGTGGGGATATGCACTGCACTGTGCTTAGCTGCGCCTAATTCTACGTTCTCATGAGTACAAGGCGTACTACTCAGCATTACGAAAATTATAGAAGGGGTACACATATGTCAAAAGTTTGGGAAACACTGCTCTAGATGAACTATTTGAGATAAAGAATCTTTTTCTAATGAATTATGTCATTCATTGCCTGTGAGTTCAACTTATCCCAGAATACTAATACTAGCCCCTATTCTTCCAAATAATCCCCTTTTATTTCTTTTGGGGTGCTAATGTTGTTGAATCCACCAGCAATGTTGTTGCCATTGGGTAGCTATGGCTTGGGAGCAGTTAGGGTAGACTGAGTGGACCCAAAAATGTTGAATTTCCCATGCCATAGTTCAATGGGTAGAAATGACCCCCAAATGAGCTAGAGTTTGAGTATTCTACAGGGCTTCCCACAAGTGTCCAAGACACAAGGATGATGGGGTAGTTACAAACATATCTACCCACCAAGTGATCCCAATAAATTTTGAAATGGGGACCCATCGATTTTTTTTTTCTGGTTTCACAGACATGACTGGTGAGTCTGAAGACAAGATATGCTATGACAGATAGGACAGGCTGCTACAAGCCTTTTTCCATCCTATCCAGGAATTTTTCTTAGTTTTTCATCAAACCATCTCTATAGCTATACAATATTTATCTAGATTAGTTCCATATTTTATTCTTCCAGGGGAATTATCAGGGAGGTATCCTTGGAGGTATTTGCCCAAGATGGATCCTTTATAATAGATAGAGCCAGAAAAAAAAATGTACCAAAGCTTATATTAACAATAGGAGAAGACCAATGTGTGGCCAACAAAGCATTCACTTCATTATCATGCCTGATAATCAGAATTGGGAAAGATTTGCAGGTATCCAAGATAAATTTTTCATATCTATTATAATAAGGGATAGGGTTTGGGGAGACAGATATTGTTTCCACTAGGAAACCATAAGGAGGATAACAATATAAAAAATCATTTTATGTACATTCAGTCAATAACAATTAGATGATATAAAAAGGAGGTTCAAGCAGCATCAATTTGTGAGCATACAAGCCTTGATGTTGTCTGGGATAGCTGTTTGCCTCCATGGTCAGCAAGTTCTTGTCCTTGAAATCTTTGAACTCTGCTGCAGACTGAAATGGGTGTCAGAGATGGGAGTGGCTGTCCATTCACAGTAAGGTGATTTTTTTTTTCAGGTGCCTTTTTTAAATGAGAAATGTGAATCCATGAGCTAACTCTTTTAAGTTTAGCTGCACGTGGGTGAGTTAGTAATACATGGTAAGGTCCCCTCCAATGGAGTTAGAGAGGTCTTTTATTTTATGTATTTTCCAATAAATAAAATCTCCTGGTTATAAGCCACGATCTTTGAAATCTTCATCTCCAAGGAGCACACTGTAAAATGAATCAGTTACTAATTTATAAATTTCTTTAAGTTAGTTAATAAGCCTTTGACAATGATGTTAAATGTCTCCTTTTAGCAAAATTGGTTAATTCGCCCCTTCATCCAGATGCATAGGGTGGCCTTCATTAACTGTGAGTTCAGCTTGTCCCAGAATACCAAAGCCAGCCCCTACTCCTCCAAGTATTCCCCTTTTATTTCTTTTAGAGGGCCAATGTTGTTGAATCCACCAAAATGTTATTGCATATCCAGCTTGGAAATGTCCCTGTTCATCTTTCAGATAAGATCCACCAGTGAACCACATTAAGTCAGCATTATCAATAGGAGTTTCCTGTAAATCATTCCTAAGAGCAAGAAGGTAGTAAGTAAAATACAATTATGGGTGTTTTTGTCCTGTAAAGAGGGTAACAAGGTGGCAGGGTTAAGGTGATTACACTGACTTAAAGTAATATTAGGTGCGGGGAGCAGGAGTACTTCATAAGAAGCCAGTCATCTGACAGAGAAGTGTTGAGTGTGGTGAGAGATCAGCAAGGATTCAACAGAATGAGGAACATAAGTAGTTAAAGGGGGCCTACAACTGTCTCTTCAGTCTGTTTACATAACAGTGCTGCAGCAGAGATGGCCCTCATTCAGGGAGGGAGCCCTTTTGCCACTGAGTCTAGTTGCTGACTATAATATCCTATAGGTCTATGGTGATGTCTGTGTTTCTAAGTTGGAACTCCTAAAGCATTTCCCTTACTTTCACATGTGAAAAGGAAGAAGGGAAGTTTATAGTTTGGATGCCCCAGAGCAGGAGACAGTACTTCCTTTACAGTCTCTATAACTTATTCCCTTCAGGGTTCCATTGAATTGGATCAGATTTACCTGATGCCTTCATCAATTGAGCTACCCGGCCAGGACCTGCTTTAACTTCTTGTTTTGGTCCTTTGTCTTAAAAAAAACTTGCTCCATTTGGTTGGGGGGGAGTGGGAGAGGGTAGAAGAAAAAGTCACATAAATGCTTTACTGAGCCTCCCACCTCTATTTAGGAAGACATTTTGGTGAATCACAGATTCCTAATGATGCCTGAATATCCATGTTCATTATTAGAAAAAAAAAAAAATGGTTATACTAGGAATTACTTTAAGCCTACTAGAAGTCTTGGTTTATTTCTGATTAGTATGTGTCCCCTTTAGGAATCCCAGCATCACACGCTCCGCACTGAGATATGAGACCAAGAGAACCCCTACATTTGGAAGAGGGGAGTCCCAGACCAAGCTAAATTTACTCAACTAGTAAAAATCTCTCTCAAGGACCAGACTAAATTCCCATATAAATGCCAGTGCCCTCTTAAACAGGAGGCCAAGTAAGACCTCCAGCCCTTCATAGATAAATTGTTAAAACGTGGTCTTAGAGTCCTATGTCAATCTCCCTCGTATTAGAAATAAGGCGAGCCCCCAAGTCAGGGGTCCCTGTTGAACACAAAACACACTCAGGAGCCAGGCAGCAGGTAAACATCTTTTCTTCTAGAAGGGCACGGGCACTGAGCAGCGGGGCTGCTTGGCTTTATAATCCCCGATGCACGTGACTTGTCCTTTGCTCTTGACTGGAGCTCAGACGCACAGTCTTTCAAGATAGTCTAATTCAAAGGGAGGATCTGGCCTTTGCTATTTCAAGATGCCGGCCCCCAGGGGAGCTGCAAGCCATGTGGCCAACATGGCAGCTGCCAAGTCATGCAGACCAAAATAGCAGCTGTCTAGACAGTTCTTTGACAGAAAAGATGACTTGTTTCTACTCACACTAGAATACCCTAATTTTACCTATACTAAAATCAGACATGGAATATAGAATAATACAAGACCTTCAAGTCACAAATGAGACAGTCATTCCCTTGCATCCCATGATACCTAACCCATACACTATTGTAATCTAGATACTAGATGGAATAGTCTGTTTTACTGTCTTGGACCATAAAGATGTTTTCTTTTTCATCCCTTTACACCCAGAGTCTCAATTTTTATTTACCTTTGAATGGACTAACCCCGTGGTCGGCAAACTGCGGCTCACAAGTCACATGTGGCTCTTTGCCTCCCTGAGTGCGGCTCTTCCACAAAATACCACAGCCTGGGCGAGTCTATTTTGAAGACGTGGCATTAGAAGAAGTTTAAGTTTAAAAAATTTTGCTCTCAAAAGAAATTTCAATTGTACTGTTGATATTGGTTCTGTTGACTAATGAGTTTGCCGACCACTGGACTAACCCAACCACTAACATCACTCAGAAAGTCACATGGACAGTCCTTCCACAAGGTTTCAGGGACAGCCCACACTTATTTGATAATATTATTGCCAGAGAAGTCAGGGAACTTACTTTAAATTCTGGGAGTCTCTTACATTAGGTAGATGATATAGTAATCTGTAGCCCCACCCTGGAGAAATCAAACAAAAACACCACCCAGGTCTTCAGCTTCTTGAAAGAACAGTCTTCCCTGCCAAGGCCAAAATTTCTAAACAGATAACATACCTTGGCCACATCCTTAGCCCTCATCAACAAAAACTGTCAATCCAACACAAAGAGGCATGGACCACCCTGACTCAAAACACTTCTAGGCATGACAAGTGTCTGTTGAATCTAAATACCAGGATTTGGACTCATTGCTAAGCCACTGTGTAAGTTCCTAAAAAGCTCAGATCCTGACCCACTTGAATGGATAGGCACACAGCAGCAGGCCTTTAGAAAAAATAAGAATTAGCTCACAACAGCCCATCCCTGGGGATCCCAAATATCGAAATGCTATTTTATTTTATTTATTTTGTATATTTTATTGATTTATTACAGAGAGGAAGGTAGAGGGATAGAGAGTTAGAAACATCGATGAGAGAGAAACATCCATCAGCTGCCTCTTGCACACTCCCTCCTGGGGACGTGCCCACAACCAAGGTACATGCCCTTGACTGGAATCGAACCTGGGACCCTTCAGTCTGCAGGCCCACGCTCTATCCACTGAGCCAAACCAGTTTCGGCTCGAAATGCTATTTTACTTACATGTGATGAAGAAACAAAAAGTGGCCTTAGAAGTTCTTATCCAAAAATTGGGCTAGAGCCAAGACCAGTGGCCTACTTTTCTAAACAATTGGACACAGTGACAGCAGAATGGCTAGCCTTTTTATTATTATTATTATTATTATTATTATTATAATTATTAATATTACTATCATCGATTTTAAAGAGGAAGAGAGAGGGAGAAATAGACATAATGATGAGAAAGGATTATTGATCAGCTGCCTCCCCTATGCCTCACACAGAGGAATCGAACCATAACCTCCTGGTTCATAGGTTGGTCCTCATTCCCAGAGCCACACCAGCCAAACATGGCTAGTATTTTAAGGGTCATTGCAGCCACAATGCTCCTGGTAAAAATAGGCCACCATGTTAACATTGGGACAGCCACTAGAGGTCCTAACCCCAAACTAGATTCTAGAGGTCTTAGAAATTAAAGGTCATTAATGATTGACGGGACACCTCTCTAGATACCAGGCCTAACTCCTAGACTCCCCTGAGGTGACTAAGTATGCCAGACTCTCTCTTAATCTAGCCAACCTTCCTGCCTGTAAAGGAAAAGAAGAAAAATTTACCCTCTTGTGTAAAAATAGTAAAATAAGTTTTTAAAACAGGCCTGATCTAAAATACCAGCCATTAGTCAATGAAGATAAAGTGTGGTTTACTAATAACAATCATTTTATAAAGATAATAGACCTTAATCAGGTCATTGAAGCCCAGGCATTGCCTCCTAATACCTCTGTCAAGAAGGCTGAGCTGAGCTCATTGTCCTATAGCTGAGAAAGGAACAAAAGTCAATAATTACAGGTTCCAAGTATTCCTTCCTCATCCTGCACCCTCATCAGCAACATGGAAAGAACGGGGACTATTAATAGCAAAAAAATCCCCTCTCCAGAATCTTCAGGAAATACCCTCCTGTAAACAGTATTAAAACCTGCAGAAGTAGCTGTAATTCACAAGAAAGGACATCAAAGGAAAAACGCAAATATTATTACAGAAAACAACCTAGCTGGCCAAAACTTGTTTGGCTCAATGGATAGAGCATCAGCCTGCGGACTGAAAGGTCCTTGGTTGCTGGCACATCCCCAGTAGGGGGTGTGCAGGAGGCAGTTGATAGATATTTCTCTCTCATAGATGTTTCTAACTCTCTATCTTTCTCCCTTCCTCTCTTAAAAAAAAAAAAAAAATCAACAAAATATATCTTTTAAAAAACCTAACTGATACTATAGCAAAAAAGGGCTGCTGTACAATAATCCCCACAACCGGCTGGCCTATTCCCACAGAATTCTGTCTCCCAACAGAGGCCACAGTATACAAAAAAAGAAAAATGACTGGACTCAAAAGTGAAAATACCAACTAAACCCTGAGGGATAGTGAAAATTAAATCACCCATTAAAACTCTCAATAAAAAATCATTTAGGAGCTTCATAATTCCTCTCATCTAGGCAGAGATGCACTAACCGCACTAGTTGATAGAATTTTTATAAGATTTGGACTTCACAAGACTATCAAAAAGTTGCAAAGACATAATCTGTGCTATGCTAACCCCCAAAAAGAGCGATTAGGCCGCCTTCCCGCTTAACCCCCATCCAAAGAAGGGGGATCTACCCAAAAGAAAATTGACAAGTAAATTTTACTCAAATGCCACTTTCTCACAAAAATAAATACTTACTAGTGTTTATAAACACCTTCCCGGACTGGATGAAAACGTACTCTCCCAGTGTTAGGTAGGACGACCTGAGTGGCTGGGAGGAGCCGCCCCGGGTCCGGGTCCAACAGGGGTGGGACCAGCATTGCTCTCAGACCATCTCTCTGTGGGCGCCCAGCAGGAAGGTGGGAGGCAGCAGCTCTCTGCGCAAGCTCAGAGGAAAACCTGACCTCATTGAGACCTCACTAGAGCCCTGGGCTAATTATAATAAAATTTGCATTTCTGTTTGACCCCTGCCCCCATGGTTTCCCCCAACCCCGATACTTTCTGGGTCAGGGCAAGCCCAGAAGAAAGGTAGTTTCTGCCAATCACCTCTGAATGCAAATGAGGTTCCACCCAGAAAATCCCTCTTTTAAACCAGGAGGTGGGGGCCATCCTCTCTCTTGCTTGCTCTCCATCTCCAGAAAGAATAGCCATGACTTTCCCCTCCCCCTTCTTTCTTTCCCCACAGGCACATATCCCCAACCTCTGGGGGACCCCATGAGACTTGCAACCAGGGGAGATGGGCAGCTGCCATTTTTCCTGGGCTAACCCCCCTGAACCCTGTCCCTAAGGCCCCTTCTTCTCTGACTTCCCACTGAGCTAAAGCAGCCCCTCCATTCTCTCTCTCTCTCTCTCTCTCTCTCTCTCTCTCTCTCTCTCTCTCTCTCTCTCTCTCTCTCTCTCTCTCCTGGCTTGCCCCTTGTTTGGAATGTATCTTCAATAAACCCCACTTTGCTTTACTTGTATTTTCGTTTTGGACTTCCTAAGTCTTTCAAAGTAATAATGTTCATTCTTTTGGTTCTAAAATTACTCAGAAAGTGTCCTCCACTTTGGGCATACACTATCATCTCCACACTAGTTGGAAATCCCAATCCTCAGAAAAAATTAAAAGAGCCAATCAGAGTAAAAAAAAAATTTTTTTTTTTTAAATCTTACCAAACTGTGTCAAGAGACATCAAAGACCTGGGTAAAATTTTTAATCATAGCCCTTCTCAGACTAAGGGCAGCCCCCAAAACAAATCTTAATCTCAGGCCCTTTGAAATGCTATATAGGAGGCCATTCCTAACTTCTAACTTTCTATTAGACAGAGACTCGTGAACTTGTCAAATACTTAACTAACATAGAGCAAATACGAAAAACCTAACTGAATATGACAATAAAATTTTGCCCATGCGCAATCAGAGCTCCGTCCCCATTAAAATTAGCCCAGGGGACTTACTACTTAAAACTTGAAAGACTCTCCCACTAACCAATTACAACCTAAATAAAAAGACCCTACCAGGTTCTCCTAAGGGATCCCACAACAGTAAAACTCAAAGGGACTAATAACTGTGTCTAGAATTAAACCTTCTTCTTCTAAGCATTCCCAGGGGAGTCCTGAAAAGGAGCTTCTGCCATGCTTATGACTGCCAACCCCTCAAGAGCTTGAAATTTCTCTTTAAGAGGAAAATGCCTCCCATCCAGAAGCTGTCCTGGAGGCTCCACCACAAGAATGCCAGCTTGTCCAGCAGCGCCATCCTCTGGACAAAGTCATTCTTTGGACCCTGTAAGTGCTGTCTCCCAGGGACAGCAGACTGGCCTGGACTTTGCAAAATCCCTTTTCCTTGCGTGAAAGTTCCTTTTTTTTGCTCTTTTCTTCCTTTCACAGGTAGGAGAGAACTTCTGAGCCTCGGAATAGACAGGCTTATGATCCTTGACAAAAAAAAGCAGTTATAAAAAATGGAGGCCTCCACCCATTTACCCTTGTAGGAGTACAAGACCCACACTCTCTGGGTGGAAGATGTCATTGTAGGTAGCTAGTAATATAAGGAAGAAAGCAAAAGGAAACTAAACCATCTTAATAAACTGGAAAACTGCAGCAGATTACAGGGCAGCATTTCATCTAGTTTACTGGTAAACAGATTCATTCACACACTCCAGGAAACTGCCCCTGAGGAAACTTAATCCTCTGAGGAGGCAAGAAAATCTTCCCAGGGGAGCCAAAGGCCCAGGACGGAAGGACAGGAAATTCCTCTCCTGGGCACCTGCTCAATGGAAACGAGATGCTATAATTGAACTTTTGGACACCCACATTGTGAGTCAGAGGGACAGATCAGAGGGGCAGGTCTTAGCCTGGGAACAAGCAGCAAGGTAATCAAACTGAATACTGGGTAATGAACCCCAATAGAATCTCCTGGGAGGAGGGCCCCAACCAGGCCCAGGAAAAGTTAGAAACTTAGGTTGGATAGTTTGAATGGTGCTTTGTTCTTTACCTGAACCAGGAAGATACAGTATACGAAAAGTTAACAAAACCTCATGGCCGTGCCTTAGAGCCTGCCCACCTTCCATATCTCCGAGGGTGTGTTAACTCCCCAAATCACAGTAAAATCCGGCTGTCACATTTAAACTTCTCCACTTGTGTGCCCTTGAAATTCTTTTCTCAAGACACTACAAAATAACTCATTTCTTACCAGCAATATTGAAACAGGAATTTTCAGGGTAATATAGGACAGGTTTAAAAAATATTAGAAATTTTGGAAATTAGGGGGACCATAGAGGAAGCACAGGGCTGCAGAGCAGCAGAAGGTACATTTCCCCAGAATGGGGGGACTGGGAACAACAAAAGGTCTACATTTACCAAATAAGGAGGAGTAAACCCTTCCCCCAGAAGGAGAAGAAGAAAGCCCAAAGGGGATAGGAAAACAATAGCGAAAAGAGGGGGAGAATCCCATATGTCCCATGTGAGGTTCGACCTTTGAGCCCAGGAGTTACTATAGTAACCAGTCTAAGGGAATAGTGACCAATCAGAAAGGATATCAAGGCACCAAGATCTGCAGCATTCATAAACCATGGGGAAAGGAACTCAGTTGGACTCTTTCCCCCTCCCTACTTGTTCTTCAATAAATCTCCACCTTTGTGATACCACCTTCTGTCCGTGGTTTCATTCTTCGATTCCAGCAGGCAAAGAATCCTAGTTCCAGTCCAAAAATTCCATGTTAATATTATAGGATAGTAAAAGCTGGGAAAATTCCAGGACAAGTAGAATAGGGAAACTGAGATAGATAGCTAAAGAGCAATCTGTGTCCACCTAGTAAATTCTATCTTCCCTAAATTAAGGACACTTAAGAGTAAATGGTTCTCACCTCACAAGCAACCAGAGGGTAAATAGCTTAAATCACCCTTCTCAGAGAGACAGATAACAGAAATCCAATTAGTACCATTTGTCAACCACACCCAAGGACAGACAAGAGAATAAATCTCATGTTGGTACATCAGCATACAGCTAATGAATATTCTATTGACCCACCCCTCAGACCTTCTCTCAATGCCCAGCTTTTAAAACCCCAGAAAATGGAGGTTCCAGAGGGGCATCCCTCCAGGGAGCATAACCTATGCCATCCCCTTACCCTGCTGCTTCCCTTACCCCCACACCCCCCAACACATTATCAGGGAGATAAGACCTCTATTCTTGTCTTTTTGAGGGAAAGATTTCAATCAAAAGGCAAAGTATAGAAAAGCAAGCAAGAATTTTAATTTTGCTTTCATTTATCTTTATTGTTGAAAGTATTACTGATATTCCCTCTTTTTCCCCATTATACCCCTTCTAGCCTGCCCCAGATCTCACAAAGTTGTCTGTGTCCATGTGTCATACATATATGCATATATATTTTTTTTGTTAATCTCCTCCCACTCACTCATCCCTATATAACCTCTGTGATTCATCCCTCTGTGATTCATCAAACTGTTCCATGTTTCTGTATCTCTGGATCTATTTTGTTCGTAGGTTTCTTTTGTTCTTCAAATTCCATATATGAGTGAGATCATGTGACACTTGTCTTTCTCTGACTGGTTTAAGGAATTTATTGACTGTAACAAAGGCAGGGCAGTGAAACAAGGAAAGGCATAGAAGAAGGAACAGGAGAGCCTAGGCTGGGCTGCTTTGACTCACTGGGAAGTCAGAGAACAGGGGGCCTTGGAGACAGGTTGCTGGGGTTAACTCTGGGAAGAGCTGAATGGGCAGCCATTTCTTACTAATCCACAGGACACTTGTGTTTGTGGAATACATTCTCAGGCTAGGTATAATTTTATGCATATTCATGTAAACATTAATAGAAACTAACTTTCATAGCATCGCTGGGTCCTTTAAGATATATTCTAAAATCCCATGACATGGAATGAGTCTTTGGCAGTGGCTAGAAAATACAATCAATCATGAGATACTTTGGATCGCTTGAACTCTCTAATTTCAGATCCACTAGTCTGGCTTTATATAAACAACTTGACTGCCCAAAGGGGAATGCAAAATTCACCACAAGCTGCTGCATGCTAATTGGGATATCAAATAAAAATGAAACGTGGTCTTTTCCAAATGTTCACATTTAAAGTGTCTTGTATGGATTTCTTATTTATCATTGCTCTGATGAAATGTTTGGTGTTTTGTGGGGGGTTTTTTTTGTGTGTGTGTCTGTGTGTGTTTAAATAAAGATGACTTTAAAGAAGTATTATTTTGTTGCAGAAGACTAAAGAAAACCAACCAATGCTTTTTAGAGAAAAGGAGTTACACTGTTTAATACGCAGGCGGACTCATTAGAATAACTTCCCAAATCTGAGTAAAGTAACATGCAGGGAGCTTCTCTTTTATATCTTTCTGGGTTTTTTATGGATTATACTTCCGGTCCTTTTCTCAGGCTTTGCAAGAATGCCTCCAGGTGTTGGGGGTCTCCAGGCCATATCTGATGGTCTAAACTGGTACCAGCTTTAATAACCCTCCCTTGGGTCAGTGCACTGTTCACAGTTTTATGGCCTCTGTAACAGGTTCTGAAGACTAGCTTCTGGGAAGGAGATAGTGACTTAACTATAGGTTATCAAGAATTGCTGGCATGGATTCAGAGTGCTAGCTTCCCCTTCTCCCCAAATATCAGGGTTACATTGGAATTGGCCTTTTAGCCTCCTCAATTTTACTTTAAATTAAAATATAGACAATTGTCAGGTGATGTCACAGAGAAGAGATCTCAGACAAGGGATAGAATAATAAAGTCACAGAAAGCTGGCGAAAAGCAAAGTGCCAGAAAAGTGGGTTAGGTGGGAAGTTTTTCAGTACCATACAGTTGAAGCAGGTTTCAGATATTGACCTGTGAGCAGTAGGAGCCCCTAGAGAATTCTCTGTGGCACAGACATCAAGAGGAGCTTCGAGCACAGGGGTCAGAGAGGTGTCCTTTGAGGAGGCAAACCTATTTTAGAGGAGTGGGAGAAAGGTTTTGAAAACATATATTAGTAAGAGAGAAAACAGGTGCAGAAAGCAATGCAAAAGAGAGTGAAAAAGAAAAATGGAGAGGTGAAAAGTTTTGCTAAAAAAAAATTAATTTCATTTTTCTGTAGGCAGAGGTCCAAACCAACTCCTACATTTGTCAAAAATCATGCGATTGTATGACATGCTCCCTTATCAATTTCCTGTGTCCTGTTTTTCTTATTACTTCCTTTACCTTCCTCTCTCACGAATTTCTGGCATTTGGTCAATACCATTTGGAAATCACTGCTGCTGCTGCTGAATTTCATTTAGAGAAAGTGACAACACACATCTCTGACTATGACATTTGACCCACTAAATAGAAAAGTAAAAGAGCATATTAACAAATGCCAGCACCAATCTAGGAAGCCAGAGAAGATTGGATCAGGGTATATTGAGAATATTTGAAAACAAATGTACTTTATAAGCCTGCAAAGAGTGAGGCCCTACAGGAAATTATATTTTATTCATATGCTAATTTAATCACTTTTAAGCGAATAGTGATAAACTCTGCATGACTTTTTATAAATTTATAACTTTGGTAATTAATTATTTGAGCATGTATGCCACTATATCTTCTCTGATTTGTCAAATTATTTTACCTTCCATTATAATCATGCATTACTGGGTGGGTTCAGTCAGTAATTTACTTATATTGATTTATGGCAGAGACTAAGTGGTATGATTGTGATGTCTGCGGTGAAATAAAGCATTGCGAATCAGCGAAGTTAATTCCGTTTCTGAGGTCTTAAATATTTGTTTGATGTGGAGAAAATGTACATGTAATTCAAATATCCTGCCTTGATAAAATAGAAGGGAAATCAATCATTACCACTGTCTCACCTATTGGCTTCAGGAGCTCTGGCTGGGTAACTTCATTTATCTATAGCTAATTTAAACGTTCTTTGGCCCAGACTCCTGGAAGAAGTGCTTTATAATAAAATGGAATTTTAAAAGGAATTTTTCTTCATAGGAGGGATGTGACTTATAGTTAAGGAGCTGTTTATTAAGACCCCCTTCTGAACTATCTCTCAGCTGTGCAGAACGCCATATATCTTAATTACAATAGAGTCTAGGAAGTGTATTTGCTTCTAATTCCAAGCTAATGTGACCAATGTACAGCCAACTACAGCAGCCAATACCCGTTTCTAGGCTCAGAACATTGTACCTTCTCTCAAATGTTAGCTATTTAATGTTATAATAGCTTAGGAGGAAAAAGCAGGGATGTGTAGGTAACAGCTCATATTGTCATACTAGAGGCCTGGTGCATGAGATTCATGCTCTTGTTGGAGGGGGTGGTCCCTCAGCCCACCCTGTGCCCTCTCGCAGTCCAGGAGCCCTCAGGGGGGGCCTGACTGCTGTGGAGGTGGGAGACTGCTGCTGTGCTCAGCTCAGGGGGCAACCCCTGCATTGAGTGTCTGCTCCCTGGTGGTCAGTGTGCATCATAGCAACTGGTGTTCTGGTGTTTGGTCAATTTGCATATTAGCCTCTTTTTTTGCATATTACACTTTTATTATACAGGATACATGTATTTTAGCAATAGGTGTATGATAATTCATATACTTCTTCCTCACAATGCATAATTCACCAAAGGTTAGATGCTGGAAAATTATAGGCCCGAAGTATTATCTACTATGTATGTACCACAGGGTTAACCAAATAACTCACTGCAAACTAAATTGATTATAATGATACAAAAGTAATAGTAATTTATAATTTATTTACTTATTAGAAATTTTTCCAGCTTTATTGAGATACAATTGACAAATAACATTGTGTAAACTATAATGGATAGAATTTAATGATTTCTTATATCAATATTATGACATGATTACCACAATAAGGTCAACTAACACATTCATCACCTCACTTAATTTCCTTTCCCTTTTTTTTTACTGGTGAGCACTTTCAAGATCTATTCTCTTAGCAAATTTTAAGTATATACATTTTTTTTATTGTTTAAAGTATTACATATAGTAGTACATATGTCTCCTTTTTTTCCCCCTCCATTGACCTTCCCTCAGCCTCCCCTACCCCTATCAAATGCCCTCATCCCACTGCTAATTAGCCTTTTATTATATAGGATTTCCTGTTAACATTTCAGGTAGAAAGAAAATCCTAATAACTATTTACTCAACTTTTTCCTATCACTTAGCAACATATAATTAATAAATTATTACATTAGTCTGGTTTAATCCTGCTGGAAATTCAGTTAGCCTATTCATTAATCTTGCCAGGCCTGGTAGGAAGAGATGACAAATAGTTTATTTCAAGATTACGTAATGAATTTACTATTTATAGCAAGTAGATGCAGAGGAGTTGAGTAGGACTAAAAAGGATGGAGAAACTCCCAGGAACAAGTAATAGCTATGTTGTCAGTGAGTGCAGTAGGTCCTTTTGTGGTGACAAGAGGAAAGAATTCCAACCTTCCAACCGCATACCCATGGGGAAGTTTAGATGTGAAGACAAGATTTTACTGTGAACCAAGAGGAATTAATACACCCTCGAGGACCTAAATGGTGGGCAGGTTCTAGAAGCACTGCCCCGAGGCATCGGACAAAGAACCATTTAAATTATCCAACCCAAACTGCTAACTTTTTGAGGACTTGGATTGAGCCCTTCTCCCAATAAATCCTATTGGGGTTTCATGCCCTCTATCCAATCCAATGGGCTTTCTGATTGTTCCCACGCTAAGCCCTGCCCCTCACTTTCATCATGCTGACTCCCATTGTCCAGGGGGGAGGAAGTGGCTGGGGTGTACCCCCTGGAGGGAGAGTGCCCTGGGACCTTCATTTTCGAGGGTTATAAGGGTGGATCTTTAGGGCAGGTCTTAGGGGCAGATCAATAGACTATTCATCAGTTTTATGCTAATGTACCTAAATGAGATTTATTCCTCTATCTGACTGTACTTGGGTATGGTTAGCAAATAGCACTTAATTGGATTTCTATTATCTGTCTCCCTGTGTAGGGTAATTTAAACTATTTACCCTCTGGTTGGGGAAGAGAATTGTAAACCATTTACTCTTAAGTGTCCTCAGTTTAGGAAAGATAGGATTTACTAGGTAGACTACTGTTTAACTACAGTGTTTCCCCGAAAATAAGACATCCTCTGAAAATAAGACCTACTTACAGGTTTCCTTCTGAGTGAAACATAAGGCATCCCCCGAAAATAAGGCCCCCCTAGGCTAAACATGAGAGATTTGGTCCACTGATTCTGAAAGAAATGGAGTCACAAGAAATTCACCAGGAAATTCAGGAATTGGATTGTTATGATGATGTTCCAGAAGATGATGACATGATTTTCATTGAATAAATGAGTAAATTCTTGATCTGTAGGATTCACAGTTTGTCTGGTTTGTGCTGACAACTACTGTACTACCGTACCGTATTCAGGTAATAAATTCCCTTTATTTTCATTTAACAATAAATGTGTACCGTATTCTTCTTCATGGAAAAATAAGACATCCCCTGAAAATAAGACCTAGTGCATCTTTGGGAGCAAAAATTAATATAAGACACTGTCTTATTTTTGAGGAAACAGGGTAGTAAAATTCCACTGGTCCTGGAATTTTCCTAGCTTCTTACTAGTCTGTAGCACATAGTCTATATCTAAATATTAAATATTTAATTTGAGAAAAGCTTGTACATGAAACTATTTTAATTACAATTTCTTTTTCAAGGTTAAATGATTGCACAGAGAATTTAAGAAATATGTAATTCATAGTTCAAACAAT
The DNA here is from genome assembly GCF_014108245.1 of Pipistrellus kuhlii. Taxonomy (NCBI): domain Eukaryota; kingdom Metazoa; phylum Chordata; class Mammalia; order Chiroptera; family Vespertilionidae; genus Pipistrellus; species Pipistrellus kuhlii. The sequence continues at coordinate 141,249,835 of NW_023425529.1, read as the reverse complement.
TTGAGAATTTATGATGTTTATTTTAATTTTAAAAACAGTTGTCTAACAGAAAAATAAAATTAATAGACTCATTGCTGAAACCAAAATGTAGTGTTGAGTCTGACTTCATTGTCTCTCAGAAATCCAAGAATGAAGGTGTGGACAAAAACAGCAGTATCGCCCACAGGAATGAAAGTTTAATAGTCCATGTGTAGAGTCACACGTGCTCCCAAGCCAGGTGGGAGAAGGGGATGTGCTCCCTCACCACCAGAACGTGAGGCAGCTATTGCGTGTTGGGGAGAAGAGAGAGGATGTGTGCACACTTCTTTTTTTCTTGTATATATACTTGTTAGTTCCTGATTGGTCCTTTCAAATAATTTTGCCTTAGCAACATCCTTGGGATTGGTTTATATGCCTTCTGCAAGCTGCCAGTCTTCAAAATATCCATACATTTTAAAGTTCATGCCTTTCACCGAAACCAGTTTGGCTCAGTGGATAGAGCGTCAGCCTGTAGACTGAAGGGTCCCAGGTTAGATTCCAGTCAAGGGCATGTACCTTGGTTGCAGGCACATCTCAGTAGGGGGTGTGCAGGAGGCAGCTAATTGATGATTCTCTCTTATCGATGTTTCTAACTCTCTCTTCCTCTCTGTAAAAAATCAATAAAATATATTTTAAAATAAATAAATAAAAATAAAGTTCATGCCTTTCACCCTTCCTTCCCCGCCCAGTTGGGGGGTGTCTTACTAACTTCCTGGTTTGATTCTTGGGTTTTAGACACATGGATCACAAACCCTGCAGCCACCTCTCCTTCCTTCCCCCTTGCATGCAGCCTCTCTTCCTTATCCTCTATACTCAGCCAGCTATAGAGGTGGGAGAGCATATTTTCTTGGATGACCTGCTGCTCTCCCATATGCAGGCATTATTGGGATAAACGTTCATATCTGATTCAACCCTGACTCTGCTTAATTGGCTCAAGTAGTAACAGGCAGCCTGGTTAATTGTCTGGTTTTACAACCAGTCACTTCTCTTTAGGTAAAACACTAATCATTTTCCTTAACCAAAACACACCCTAGCCCTGTTTGGAGGCTGCTCAGTGGTTAGAATGTCAGCCTATGTACTGGAGTCTCAGATTCAATTTCCAGTGAAGGGCACATATCCCCCTCCCTTCTCCCTTCCACTTTCTCTAAAAAGCAATGAAAACAATAATACTCCTTGGGTGATGATTAAAAAAATAAAAAATAAAAAACCTGTGTACTTTGTATACAAGTTGTTCCGCTTGCCATTAATATTCCTTTTCATATATACTGGCTATAACTTTTATCCACAGTAACTTCACTTTCACAGAGAACAATGAGAGATGAATCAGTGTGAACTGTCATACATCAGCATTACAAAGCAGACTGAAAGAGCTTATGAATATATTAGGGACCCAGTGCATGAATTTGTGCACTTGAAAGGAACTCTCAGCCATGAGGCTAAGGGGCAGGTCTTGGCCCATTCTCCGCACCCCTTCCCGAACCTCCCACCATGGCCCTTGGTCCCACCACCACTACTTCCACGTGCTAACAGCACAGAGCAATTGGGGCCTGCGCCAGCAGCAGGTGGGAGCAGTAACTGCTGCCCTGATCACCCCTTAGGAGAAGGGGGAGGTGGATAAGCCCTCAGGGGCGATCAGAGCTGGCAGCTGCCACTCACACCTGCTAATGGCACTGAGTGATTGGGACCAGTGCCAGGCACTGGCAGTGGGTCCAAGCAGGAGCTCTAGCACCAGCTGTGGGTGCAAGTGGGGCCAGTGCTGGCAGCAGGTCTGAGCGCTGGGCAGGATTACAGCACTTGGAAGCAAAGAATGTTCAGTAACCCCCAGAGCTTGCCCTGATGGCAGTGACCCCACCCCGCCCTGGTATGACACCCTACTCCCCTGCTCCACCATCTCCCAGTGGCCAACACCTCCCTCCCTCCCAGGTTCTGCACATCACAGAGACTTGTTGTTTGGTTGTTCGATTGTTCCAGTTGTTCCACCATTCGGTCTATTTGCATATTAGCCTTTTATTATATAGGACATTTTTATTACTTTTCCAAAAATGAACATATGCCGTGTGTGTGTGTGTGTGTGTGTGTGTGTGTGTGTTTTAAAGAGAATTGCATTAATTTATGCTATCACCATGATACAAATGAATCTCAGAGGAAATATTAGAATTAATTTTTTCAAGTTTCAGCTGAGATGTTCACAGACCTATCTAAGAGCCCATCTTGGGGCCAACTACTGAAATGGGCATCGAGAGAAGCCAGGCCTGCTGCCGTGAAGCAGAACCGCAGGTGGTGCTCACAGCGGGGAGGGCGGAGGGAGGAGAGGCTGAGCCAGGACGGCTGGAGCTCGGTGTGTGGATCCTTTGTGTGGGGCTGCTTCCCCATCAGCTGGCTCCTCAGACAATGGCCTGCAATGTTTTCCAAACAAAACAAAATAATACATATATCAAATAAGACACAGATTTATCATCATCTCTTTAAGGTGTGAGAGTGGAATACCTTCATGTTGTAGAAGAAAGCCACTTTAAGGCAAGTTCCAGAGTAAACATACACAATGTTAAATGAAGGTTAACAATGAATATTGCAATTCACTTTGGTTTATTATTACATGCAATTAAAATCATTACCAACAAATGGCACGATTAGTTACTTTCTGGTATGCATTCATAAACATTTTAGGTGCCCAGTGAGTATATATATAGCACTATTAACTCTAGTATTGCTGTTATTTATTTAGCTAGTTAAGGAATATTAGAATATATCATCTGTAAATTGCCTTAGTGTATGATCAGTGGCTCAAAATAAATAGCCACATGGATGCTATTCTTTGTTAAAACATTAGAGCACCTGAATGTAATCTGCACAATTTTAGTTTATTAGAAATAGAGAACAGAAAGAGTAAAAATTTGAAGTGTGAAATTATTTCAATGATTATCTCTAAATTGATTTTTTAAAAATAATTTCATGACTTTAAATATTTTTGAGGGAAAATATTATAGACAGACATAAGGTCAGTCTGCTAATCCAAATTAAATTAAATTTAAAATGCCAACTACATTATCCCTATGATTGCTGATAATTTTATTTTAAATACAAATTTCAATTTTTTAAAAAAAGTGAATGCACACATTTTATATATTTTATTATAGGAGAACTGAAAAATATATTGGAGCACTGGCAGAATGAAAAAGGAACAAACAAAACAGACTGGAAAGTACAACTGAGATTGTTAGAGAGAGGGAGTTTTTGAGCATGCTTCCAGAGAGGCCGTGGACTGTGCCCCAGATGGAGTTGTCAGTGCTGACACCAGGCCAGGCCTTGAGACAGGGTCTCATGGCCCCTTCCCAGCAGGGAGGCCTTCTTTCACAGATCACTGTCAGCTCTCTGAAGAACAGGATGACCCTGTGAACAACATGGTCGTCAGTGGCATGATCCTGACATAGCTTAGGAAAAGCTGTTTTGTCTTGGGTTACTTACTCTGCAAGAACAGGATGTGATTAATGTGCTTAAAAGCGGTCCTACATAAAGGGTCGCTGCTGCTCTCTGGTCTTCCTGCGTGGAGAATGGCAGAGCAGTCCCCAGGCTAGGGGCTTGCCCAGCAGGCTAATAAAGGCTCCCTACATTTTAATTTGGTCTGGGCTCCAGTGGTCATTCACTTGCATTGGCTCCACAACAAGATAAGATGTGCATTCCCAGTTGCCTCTGCCGTCATAACCAAAGGTGCCAAATGGATGCAAAACTAATTATATTTTATTCTCACGTCTAAGATTACTTTAGACAGCTTCCCAAAGACAAACCAAGTACACTGTGAAAGGAAACTATCTCCAAATTGGATGTAAAATAAAAGAGAAAAAAAAAAAATGAGAATGTCAGAACAAATGTGAGAGGTGAAGCAAAATTTCACAACAGAGGTCCCTCCTAGGGGAGCCTGCGCCTCCTGGCCCCACCCGCCCCCGCTGCAGCCCCAGAGTCGCTGCTCCCAGGAGCCCAAGCCTCAGGAGCTGCGGCTCTCACTGTCCAGCAGGGAATGGAACAGTAGGTGGCTCGCCCTGCCCCAGCTCTGCCCTGCGGGAAAGGACTGAAGGTGAACAGGCAAAGAAGGAGATCACTCAGAATGAGGCCAACCTTTAGGAAGAAGAGGTCTGGAACCCAGCTGTCAGAGAACGCCCTCTGCACCTCAGCCTGGGAGCTCAGTCAGCTTTCTCACCACATACAGGCTAGGAGGGCTCATATAAAGCACACATCTAAGAAGCCTGAGGTTTAGCCAAGTTTTTATTATTATTTTTTTTTTTTTATTGATTTTGGAGAGGATAGGAGGGGGATATTTAGAATCAATGATGAGAGAGAATCATTGATTGGTTGCCTCCTGCATGCCCCCTACTAGGGATTGACCCCACAACCGGGGCACGTGCCCTGACCAAGAATGGAACCTTAACCTCTTGGTTTATAGGTACACGCTCACCCATGGGGCCACGCCAGATGGCCAAGGTTGCAGTTTTGATCCCTGGTCAGGGCACATACAAGAATCAACCAATGGATGCATAAAAAAGTAGAACAACAAAGCAATCTCTCTTTCTCTTCCCCTCATCCTCTTTCTCTCTAAAAATCAATAATTAAAAAAAAATTTTTTTTTTCAACTTCATGCACAGACAACAGGGTTGTGATCTGGGGTGGGCTGGAAGGGGTCAATGAAAGAGGGGGACATATGTAATACTT